>NC_091991.1:118303550-118615595 GCF_044704955.1 Pristiophorus japonicus
TGCTCAGCTGTTACCCCAGTACCCAGCTGTTTCCCAAGTGCCCAGCTGTTGCCCTCAACGACCTGCTGTTGCCCCCAATGCCCATTGTTAGCCCAGTGCCGATCTGTTGCCCCAGTGCTCAGCTGTTGCCCTGTGTCCTGCTGTTACCCCAGGGTCCAAATGTTGCCCCCAGTACCCAGCTGTTACCCCAGTGCCCAGCTGTTACCCCAGTGCCCAGCTGTTACCCCAGACTCCTGCTGTTACCCCATTACGCAGCTGTTGCCTTTCCCAGTTTCCAGCTGTTGCTCACGCCAGTGCCCATCTGTTACGATCAGTGTCTAGGTGGTACACCCAGGTTCCATTTTTAAGCCCCAGTATCCAGCTGTTGCTCAACCCACTGCCAAGCTGGTATCCCAGTGCCCATCTGTTGTCCCAGTGCCCAGCTGTTACCCCAGTGCCCAGCTGTTACCCCAGTGGCCAGCTGGTGCCCTCCGTGTCCTGCTGAAACCACAGTGTTCAGCTGTTGTCCAGTGCCCATCTGTTGTCCCAGTGCCCAGCTGTTACCCCAGTACCCAGCTGTTACCCCAGTGGCCAGCTGGTGCCCTCAGTGTCCTGCTGCAACCACAGTGTTCAGCTGTTCACCCCGTGCCCAGCTGTTGCCCTCAGCGTCCTACTGGTGCCCCCAGTGCCCATCTGTTAGCCCATTGCCGACCTTTTGCCCCAGTGCCCAGCTGTTGCCCTGTGTTCTGCTGTTACCCCTGAGCCCAGCTGTTGCCCCCACTACCCAGCTGTTACCCCAGTGCCCAGCTGTTACCCCAGTGCCCAACTGTTACCCCACACTCCTGCTGTTACCCCATTACCCAGCTGTTGCCTTCCCCAATGCCCAGCTGTTGCTCTCGCCAGTGCCCATCTGTTACGACCAGTGTCTAGGTGGTACACCCAGGGCCCATTTTTAACCCCCAGTATCCAGCTTTTGCTCTATCCACTGCCAAGCTGGTATCCCAGTGCCCATCTGTTGCCCCAATGCCCAGCTGTTGCCCCAGGTCCCAGCAGTTGCCCAAGTATCGTGCTGTTAGCCCAGTGTCCAGCTGTTGTCATCAGTGTCCTGCTGGTACCCCAGTGCCCAGCTGTTATCCCAGTACCTATCTGTTACCCCAGTACCCAGCTGATCCCCCAGTGCCCAGCTGTTGCCCTCAGCGACCTACTGTTGCTCCCAATGCCCGTTGTTAGCCCAGTGCCGATCTGTTGCCCCAGTGCCCAGCTGTTGCCCTGTGTTCCTGCTGTTACGCCAGGGTCCAACTGTTGCACCAAGTACCCAGCTCTTACCCCAGTTCCCAGCTGTTACCCCAGTGCCCAGCTGTTACCCCAGACTCCTGCTTGTACCCCATTCCTCAGCTGTTGCTCACGCCAGTGCTCATCTGTTATGACCAGTGTCTAGGCTGGTACACCCAGGGTCCATTTTTAAGCCCCAGTATCCAGCTGTTGCTCTACCCACTGTCAAGCTGGTATCCCAGTGCGCATCTGTTGTCCCAGTGCCCAGCTGTTACCCCAGTGCCCAGCTGTTACCCCAGTACCCAGCTGTTACCCCAGTGGCCAGCTGGTGCCCTCAGTGTCCTGCTGCAACCACAGTGTTCAGCTGTTGCCCCAGCGCCCAGCTATTGCCCCAGTGCCCAGCTGTTGCCACAGTGTCCTGCTCTTTCCCAGTACCAAACTGTTACCCAGTGCCCAGCTGTTCCCCCAGTACACAGCTGTTGCCCTCAGCGTCCTGCTGTTGCCCCCAGTGTCCATCTGTTAGCCCAGTGCCGATATGTTGCCCCAGTGCCCAGATGTTGCCCTGTGTTCTGCTGTTACCCCAGAGCCCAGCTGTTGCTCCAGTGCCCAGATGTTACCCCAGTGCCCAGCTGTTACCACAGTGTCCAACTGTTGCCCCCACTACCCAGCTGTTACCCCAGTGGCCAGCTGTTACCCCAGTGCCCAGCTGTTACCCCAGACTCCTGCTGTTACCCCATTACCCAGCTGTTGCCTTCCCAAATGTCCAGCTGTTGCTCTCGCCAGTGCCCATCTGTTATGACCAGTGTCTAGGTGGTACAGTATCCAGCTGTTGCTCTACCCACTGCCAAGCTGGTATCCCAGTGCCCATCTGTTGCCCCAATGCCCAGCTGTTGCCCCAGGGCCCAGCAGTTGCCCAAGTATCGTACTGTTAGCCCAGTGTCCAGCTGTTGCCATCAGTGTCCTGCTGGTGCCCCAGTGCCCAGCTGTTACCCAAGTGCCCAGATGTTACCCCGTGCCCAGCTGTTACCCCAGTATCCTGCTGTTAGCCCAGTGTCCAGCTGTTGCCTTCAGTGTCCTGCTGGTACCCCAGTGCCCATCTGTTAGCCCAGTGCCGATCTGTTGCCCCAGTGCCCAGATGTTGCCCTGTGTTCTGCTGTTACCCCAGAGCCCAGCTGTTGCCCCAGTGCCCAGATGTTACCACAGTGCCCAGCTGTTACCACAGTGTCCAACTGTTGCCCCCACTACCCAGCTGTTACCTCAGTGCCCAGCTGTTACCCCAGTGCCCAGCTGTTACCCCAGACTCCTGCTGTTACCCCATTACCCAGCTGTTGCCTTCCCAAATGTCCAGCTGATGCTCTCGCCAGTGCCCATCTGTTACGACCAGTGTCTAGGTGGTACACCCTGGGCCCATTATAACCCCCAGTATCCAGCTGTTGCTCTACCCACTGCCAAGCTGGTATCCCAGTGCCCATCTGTTGCCCCAATGCCCAGTTGTTGCCCCAGGGCCCAGCAGTTGCCCAAGTATCGTGCTGTTAGCCCAGTGCCCAGCTGTTGCCATCAGTGTCCTGCTGGTACCCCAGTGCCCAGCTGTTACCCCAGTGCCCAGATGTTACCCCAGTGCCCAGCTGTTACCTCAGTTCCCACCTGTTGCCCTCAGTGTCCTGCTGTTACCCCAGTGCCCAGCTGTTACCCCAGTGCCCAGCTGTTACCCAAGTGCCCAGCTGTTACCCCAGTGCCCAGCTGTTACCTCAGTTCCCACCTGTTGCCCTCAGTGTCCTGCTGTTACCCCAGTGCCCAGCTGGTACCCCAGACTCCTGCTGTTACCCCATTACCCATCTGTTGCCTTCCCCAATGCCCAGCTGTTGCTCTCGCCGGTGCCCATCTGTTACGACCATGGTCGAGGTGGTGCAACCAGGGCCCATTTTCTAAGCCACAGTATCCAGCTGTTGCTCTACCCACTGCCAAGCTGGTATCCCAGTGCCCATCTGTTGCCCCAATGCTCAGCTGTTGCCCCCAGTGCCCATCTGTTAGCCCAGTGCCGATCTGTTGCCCCAGTGCCCAGCTGTTGCCCTGTGTGCTGCTGTTACCCCAGTGCTCAGCAGTTGCCCCAGTGCCCAGATGGTACCCCAGTGCCCAGCTGTTACCCCAGTGTCCAAATGTTTCCCCAGTGCCATGCTTTTGCCTTCGTGCCAACCTGTTACCCGAGTACCCACCTGTTACACCAGTACCCAGCAGTTACCCCAGTTTCCAGCTGTTATCCCAGTGCCCAGCTGTTACCCCAGTGTCCAGCTGTTACCCCAGTCACCAGCTATTACCGCAGTGCCCAACTTTTACCGCAGTGCGCAGCTTACCCCAGTACCCAGCTGCTCCCCAGTGCCCAGCTGTTACCCCAGTGCCCAGCTGTTACCCAGTGCCCAGCTGTTCCCCTAGTGCCCCGCTGTTTCCCTCAGCATCCCGCTGTTGCCCCCAGTGCCCATCTGTTAACTCAGTGCCGATCTGTTGCCCCAGTGCCCAGCTGTTGCCCTGTGTCCTGCTGTTACCCCAGTGCCCAGCTGTTACCCCAGTGTCCAACTGTTGCCCACACTACCCAGCCGTTACCCAAGTCCCCAGCTGTTACCCCAGTGCCCAGCTGTTACGCCAGACTCCTGCTGTTACCCCATTATCCAGCTGGTGCCTTCCCCAGTGCCCAGCTTTTGCTCTTGCCAGTGCCCATCTGTTACGACCAGTGTCTAGGTGGTACACCCAGGGCCCATTTTTAAGCCCCAGTATCCAGCTGTTGCTCTTCACACTGCCAAGCTGGTATCCCAGTGCGCTTCTGCTGCTCCAGTGGCCAGCTGTTGCCCTGGGGCCCAGCAGTTCCACCAGTGCCCATCTGTTACCCCAGTGCCCAGTTGTCGCCCTGTGTCCTGCTGTTACCCCAGTGCCCAGCTGTTACCCAAGTGCCCAGCTGTTACCACAATACCCAGCTGTTACCTCAATTCCCACACATTGCCCTAGTGCCCATCTGTTTACCCAGTGCCCAGCTTTTACCCCGGTGCCCAGCTGTTACCCCAGTGCCCAGCTATTAGACCAGTACCCAGCTGTCGCCCTCCCCAGTACCTAGCTGTTGCTCTCAACAGTGCCCAGCTGTTAGGACCAGATTCCAGGTGGCACACCCAGAGCCCAGTTTTTAACCCCAGTATCCAGCTGTTCCTCTCCCCACTGCCAAGCTCTTACCCCAGTGCCCATCTGTTGCCCCAGTGCCCAGCTGTTGCCCCAGTGTCCTGCTGTTACCCCAGTGCACAGCTGTTGCCCTCGGTGTCATGCTGTTACCCCAGTGCCCAGCTGTTACCCCAGTGCCCAGCTGTTACCCCAGTGCCCAACTGTTGACTTCAGTACCCAACTGTTACCCTCTTTCCTGCTGTTCCCCCAGTGCCCAGCTGTTGCTGTCATCATCCTGCTCTTACTCCCAGTGTCCTGCTGTTACCCCAGGGCCCATCTGTTACCCCAGTGCCCAGCTATTAAACCAGTGTCCAGCTGTTACCCCAGTGTCCAGCTGTTGCCTTCAGTACCCAGCTGTTCCCCCAGTGTCCAGCTGTTGCCCTCTGCATCCTGCTGTTGCTCCCAGTGCCCATCTGTTAGCCCAGTGCCGATCTGTTACAGCCAGTGCCCAGCTGTTGCCCCAGTGTCCAGATGTTACCCCAGTGTCCAGCTGTTAACCCATGGTCCAACTGTTTCCCCCACTACCCAACTGTAACCCGAGTGCCCAGCTGTTACCCAAGTGCCCAGCTGGTATCCCAGTGCCCAGCTGTTACACCAGTGCCCAGCTGTTCCCCCAGTGCCCAGCTGTTGCCCTCTGCGTCCTGCTGTTGCTCCGTGCCCATCTGTTAGCCCAGTGCCGATCTGTTGCCCCAGTGCCCAGCTGTTGCCCTGTGCCCTGCTACCCCAGTGCCCAGCTGTTGCCCCAGTGCCCAGATGTTACCCCAGTGCCCAGATGTTACCGCTGTGCCCAGCTGTTACCCAAGTGCTCAGCTGTTACCCCAGTGCCCAGCTGTTAGACCACCACCCAGCTGTTAAACCAGTGCCCAGCTGTTGCCCTCAGTGTACTGCTGTTACGGCAGTGCCCAGTTATTGCCCTAGTGCCCATCTATTACCCCAGTGCCCATCTGTTACCCCAGTGCCCGGATGTTGCCCCAGTGCCCAGCTGTTGCCCTCAGTGTACTGCTACTCCAGTGCTCAGTTGTTGCCCCGGTGCCCATCTGTCACCCCAGTGTTCTTCTGTTACCCCAGTGCCCAGCTGTTTCCCTCAGCTTCCCGCTGTTGCCCCCAGTGCCCATCTGTTAGCGCAGTGCTGATCTGTTGCCCCAGTGCCCAGCTGTTGCCCTGTGTCCTGCTGTTACCCCAGGGACCAGCTGTTACCCCAGGGCTCCTGCTGCTACCCCATTAGCAGCTGTTGCCTTCCCCAGTGCCTAGCTGTTGCTCACGCCAGTGCCCATCTGTTATGACCAGTGTCGAGGTGGTACACCCAGGGTCCATTTTTAATTCCCAGTATCCAGCTGTTGCTCTATCCACAGCCAAGCTGGTATCCAAGTGCCCATCTGTTGCCCCAGTGCCCATCTGTTGCCCCAGTGCCCATCTGTTGCGCCAGTGCCCAGCTGTTGCCCCAGGGCCCAACAGTTGCCCCACCATCCTGATGTTACCCCAGTGCCCAACTGTTACCCTCTGTGTCCTGCTGTTACCCCAGTGCCCAGCTGTTACCCCATTACCCAGCAGTTGCCCTCAGTGCCCTGCTGTTACCGCAGTGCCCAGCTGTTACCCCAGTGCCCAGCTGTTACCCCAGTACCCAGCTGTCGCCCCCCCCAGTGCCCAGTTGTTGCTCTCACCAGTGCCCAGCGGATAGGATAGAGTCCAGGTGGTAAACCCTGAGCCCAGTTTTTAACCCCAGTATCCAGCTGTTCCCCTCCCCACTGCCAAGCTGTTATCCAAGTGCCGATCTGTTGCCTCAGTGCCCAGCTGTTGCCTCAGTGCCAAGCTTTTGCCTTAGTGCCGACCTCTTGCTCCAGTGCCCAGCTGTTACCTCAGTGCCCAGCTGTTACCCCAGTGTCCAGCTATTACCCCAGTCCCCAGCTATTACCGCAGTGCCCAGCTTTTACCGCAGTGCCCAGCTTACCCCAGTACCCAGCTGCTCCCCAGTGCCCAGTTGTTACCCCAGTGCCCAACTGTTACCGCAGTGCCCAGCTGTTGCCTTCAGTACCCAACTGTTCGCTGTTACCCCAGTGCCCAGCTGTTAACCCAGACTCCTGCTGTTACCCCCTTACCCAGCTGTTGCCTTCCCCACTGCCCAGCTATTGCTCTCGGCAGTGCCCATCTGTTACGACCAGTGTCTAGCTGGTACACCCAGGGCCCATTTTTTAATTCCCAGTATCCAGCTGTTACTCTACCCACTGCCAAGCTGGTATCCCAGTGCCCATCCGATGCCCCAATGCCCAGCTGTTGCCCCAGGGCCCAGCAGTTGCCCCAGTATCCTGCTGTTAGCCCAGTGTCCAGCTGTTGCCCTCAGTGTCCTGCTGGTACTTCAGTACCCAGCTGTTATCCCAGTGCCTATCTGTTACCCCAGTGCCCAGCTGTTCCCCTAGTGCCCAGCTGTTGCACTCAGCGACCTGCTGATTCCCCCAATGCACATTGTTAGCCCAGTGCCAATCTGTTGCCCCAGTACCCAGCTGTTACCCCAGTGCCCAGCTGTTACCCCAGTGCCCAGCTGTTACCCCAGACTCCTGCTGTTACCCCATTATGCAGCTGTTGCATTCCCCAGTGTCCAGCTGTTGCTCACGCCAGTGCCCATCTGTTACGACCAGTGTATAGGTGGTACACACAGGGTCCATTTTTAAGCCCCAGTATCTAGCTGTTGCTCTACCCATTGCCAAGCCGGTATCCCAGTGCCCATCTGTTGTCCCAGTACCCAGCTGTTACCCTAGTGCCCAGCTGTTACCCCAGTGCCCAGCTGTTGACTTCAGTACCCAGCTGATACCCAGTGCCCAGCTGTTCACCCAGTACCCAGCTGTTGCCCTCAGCTTCCTGTTGTTGCCCCCAGTGCCCATCTGTTAGCGCAGTGCCGCTCTGTTACCCCAGTGCCCAGCTGTTGCCCTGTGTCCTGCTGTTACCCCAGGGCCCAGCTGTTACCCCAGGCTCCTGCTGTTACCCCATTAGCAGCTGTTGCCTTCCCCAGTGCCCAGCTGTTGCTCACGCCAGTGTCCATCTGTCATGACCAGTGTCTAGATGGTACACCCAGGGTCCATTTTTAAGTCCCAGTATCCAGCTGTTGCTCTATCCACTGCCAAGCTGGTATCCCAGTGCCCATCTGTTGCCCCAGTGCCCATCTGTTGCCCCAGTGTCCAGCTGTTGCCCCAGGGCCCAGCAGTTGCCCCACCATCCTGATGTTACCCCAGTGCCCAACTGTTGCCCTCTGTGTCCTGCTGTTACCCCACTGCCCAGCTGTTACCCCATTACCCAGCAGTTGCCCTCAGTGCTCTGCTGTTACCGCAGTGCCCAGCTGTTACCCCAGTGCCCAGCTGTTACCCCAGTGCCCAGCTGTTACCGCAGTGCCCAGCTGTTACCCCAGTGCCCAACTGTTACTCCAGTGCCCAGCTGTTACCCCAGTACCCAGCTGTTGCCCTCAGTGCTCTGCTGTTACCGCAGTGCCCAGCTGTTACCCCAGTGCCCAGCTGTTACCCCAGTACCCAGCTGTCGCCCTCCCCAGTGCCCAGCTGTTGCTCTCACCAGTGCCCAGCGGATAGGATAGAGTCCAGGTGGTAAACCCTGAGCCCAGTTTTTAACCCCAGTATCCAGCTGTTCCCCTCCCCACTGCTAAGCTGTTATCCCAGTGCCGATCTGTTGCCTCAATGCCCAGCTGTTGCATCAGTGCCAAGCTTTTGCCTTAGTGCCGACCTGTTGCCCCAGTGCCCAGCTGTTATCCCAGTGCCCAGCTGTTGCCGCAGTGTCCAGCTGTTACCCCAGTCCCCAGCTTTTACCGCAGTGCCCAGCTTTTACTGCAGTGCCCAGCTTACCCCAGTACCCAGCTGCTCCCCAGTGCCCAGTTGTTACCCCAGTGCCCAACTGTTACCGCAGTGCCCAGCTGTTACCCCAGTGCCCAGCTGTTACCCCAGTGCCCAGCTGTTGCCTTCAGTACCCAACTGTTAGCTGTTACCCCAGTGTCCAACTGTTGCCCCCACTACCCAACTGTTACCCCAGTGCCTAGCTGTTACCCCAGTGCCCAGCTGTTAACCCAGACTCCTGCTGTTACCCCATTACCCAGCTGTTGCCTTCCCCACTGCCCAGCTATTGCTCTCGGCAGTGCCCATCTGTTACGAGCAGTGTCTACCTGGTACACCCAGGGCCCATTTTTTAATCCCCAGTATCCAGCTGCTGCTCTACCCACTGCCAAGCTGGTATCCCAGTGCCCATCCGATTCCCCAATGCCCAGCTGTTTCCCCAGGGCCCAGCAGTTGCCCCAGTATCCTGCTGTTAGCCCAGTGCCTATCTGTTACCCCAGTGCCCAGCTGTTCTCCTAGTGCCCAGCTGTTGCACTCAGCGACCTGCTGTTTCCCCCAATGCCCATTGTTAGCCCAGTGCCAATCTGTTGCCCCAGTACCCAGCTGTTACCCCAGTGCCCAGCTGTTACCCCAGTGCCCAGCTGTTACCCCAGCCTCCTGCTGTTACCCCATTATGCAGCTGTTGCATTCCCCAGTTTCCAGCTGTTGCTCACGCCAGTGCCCATCTGTTACGACCAGTGTGTAGGTGGTAGACCCAGGGTCCATTTATAAGCCCCAGTATCCAGCTGTTGCTCTACCCACTGCCAAGCTGGTATCCCAGTGCCCATCTGTTGTGCCAGTACCCAGCTGTTCCCCTCGTTCCCAGCTGTTGCACTCAGCGACCTGCTGATTCCCCCAATGCCCATTGTTAGCCCAGTGCCAATCTGTTGCCCCAGTACCCAGCTGTTAGCCCAGACTCCTGCTGTTACCCCATTATGCATCTGTTGCATTCCCCCAGTGTTCAGCTGTTGCTCACGCCAGTGCCCATCTGTTACGACCAGTGTGTAGGTGGTACACCCAGGGTCCATTTTTAAGCCACAGTATCCAGCTGTTGCTCTACCCACTGCCAAGCTGGTATCCCAGTGCCCATCTGTTGTCCCAGTACCCAGCTGTTACCCTAGTGCCCAGCTGCTACCCCAGTACCCAGTTGTTACCCCAGTGCTCAGCTGTTACCCCAGTACCCAGCTGTTTCCCAAGTGCCCAGCTGTTGCCCTCAACGACCTGCTGTTGCCCCCAATGCCCATTGTTAGCCCAGTGCCGATCTGTTGCCCCAGTGCTCAGCTGTTGCCCTGTGTCCTGCTGTTACCCCAGGGTCCAAATGTTGCCCCCAGTACCCAGCTGTTACCCCAGTGCCCAGCTGTTACCCCAGTGCCCAGCTGTTACCCCAGACTCCTGCTGTTACCCCATTACGCAGCTGTTGCCTTTCCCAGTTTCCAGCTGTTGCTCACGCCAGTGCCCATCTGTTACGATCAGTGTCTAGGTGGTACACCCAGGTTCCATTTTTAAGCCCCAGTATCCAGCTGTTGCTCAACCCACTGCCAAGCTGGTATCCCAGTGCCCATCTGTTGTCCCAGTGCCCAGCTGTTACCCCAGTGCCCAGCTGTTACCCCAGTGGCCAGCTGGTGCCCTCCGTGTCCTGCTGAAACCACAGTGTTCAGCTGTTGTCCAGTGCCCATCTGTTGTCCCAGTGCCCAGCTGTTACCCCAGTACCCAGCTGTTACCCCAGTGGCCAGCTGGTGCCCTCAGTGTCCTGCTGCAACCACAGTGTTCAGCTGTTCACCCCGTGCCCAGCTGTTGCCCTCAGCGTCCTACTGGTGCCCCCAGTGCCCATCTGTTAGCCCATTGCCGACCTTTTGCCCCAGTGCCCAGCTGTTGCCCTGTGTTCTGCTGTTACCCCTGAGCCCAGCTGTTGCCCCCACTACCCAGCTGTTACCCCAGTGCCCAGCTGTTACCCCAGTGCCCAACTGTTACCCCACACTCCTGCTGTTACCCCATTACCCAGCTGTTGCCTTCCCCAATGCCCAGCTGTTGCTCTCGCCAGTGCCCATCTGTTACGACCAGTGTCTAGGTGGTACACCCAGGGCCCATTTTTAACCCCCAGTATCCAGCTTTTGCTCTATCCACTGCCAAGCTGGTATCCCAGTGCCCATCTGTTGCCCCAATGCCCAGCTGTTGCCCCAGGTCCCAGCAGTTGCCCAAGTATCGTGCTGTTAGCCCAGTGTCCAGCTGTTGTCATCAGTGTCCTGCTGGTACCCCAGTGCCCAGCTGTTATCCCAGTACCTATCTGTTACCCCAGTACCCAGCTGATCCCCCAGTGCCCAGCTGTTGCCCTCAGCGACCTACTGTTGCTCCCAATGCCCGTTGTTAGCCCAGTGCCGATCTGTTGCCCCAGTGCCCAGCTGTTGCCCTGTGTTCCTGCTGTTACGCCAGGGTCCAACTGTTGCACCAAGTACCCAGCTCTTACCCCAGTTCCCAGCTGTTACCCCAGTGCCCAGCTGTTACCCCAGACTCCTGCTTGTACCCCATTCCTCAGCTGTTGCTCACGCCAGTGCTCATCTGTTATGACCAGTGTCTAGGCTGGTACACCCAGGGTCCATTTTTAAGCCCCAGTATCCAGCTGTTGCTCTACCCACTGTCAAGCTGGTATCCCAGTGCGCATCTGTTGTCCCAGTGCCCAGCTGTTACCCCAGTGCCCAGCTGTTACCCCAGTACCCAGCTGTTACCCCAGTGGCCAGCTGGTGCCCTCAGTGTCCTGCTGCAACCACAGTGTTCAGCTGTTGCCCCAGCGCCCAGCTATTGCCCCAGTGCCCAGCTGTTGCCACAGTGTCCTGCTCTTTCCCAGTACCAAACTGTTACCCAGTGCCCAGCTGTTCCCCCAGTACACAGCTGTTGCCCTCAGCGTCCTGCTGTTGCCCCCAGTGTCCATCTGTTAGCCCAGTGCCGATATGTTGCCCCAGTGCCCAGATGTTGCCCTGTGTTCTGCTGTTACCCCAGAGCCCAGCTGTTGCTCCAGTGCCCAGATGTTACCCCAGTGCCCAGCTGTTACCACAGTGTCCAACTGTTGCCCCCACTACCCAGCTGTTACCCCAGTGGCCAGCTGTTACCCCAGTGCCCAGCTGTTACCCCAGACTCCTGCTGTTACCCCATTACCCAGCTGTTGCCTTCCCAAATGTCCAGCTGTTGCTCTCGCCAGTGCCCATCTGTTATGACCAGTGTCTAGGTGGTACAGTATCCAGCTGTTGCTCTACCCACTGCCAAGCTGGTATCCCAGTGCCCATCTGTTGCCCCAATGCCCAGCTGTTGCCCCAGGGCCCAGCAGTTGCCCAAGTATCGTACTGTTAGCCCAGTGTCCAGCTGTTGCCATCAGTGTCCTGCTGGTGCCCCAGTGCCCAGCTGTTACCCAAGTGCCCAGATGTTACCCCGTGCCCAGCTGTTACCCCAGTATCCTGCTGTTAGCCCAGTGTCCAGCTGTTGCCTTCAGTGTCCTGCTGGTACCCCAGTGCCCATCTGTTAGCCCAGTGCCGATCTGTTGCCCCAGTGCCCAGATGTTGCCCTGTGTTCTGCTGTTACCCCAGAGCCCAGCTGTTGCCCCAGTGCCCAGATGTTACCACAGTGCCCAGCTGTTACCACAGTGTCCAACTGTTGCCCCCACTACCCAGCTGTTACCTCAGTGCCCAGCTGTTACCCCAGTGCCCAGCTGTTACCCCAGACTCCTGCTGTTACCCCATTACCCAGCTGTTGCCTTCCCAAATGTCCAGCTGATGCTCTCGCCAGTGCCCATCTGTTACGACCAGTGTCTAGGTGGTACACCCTGGGCCCATTATAACCCCCAGTATCCAGCTGTTGCTCTACCCACTGCCAAGCTGGTATCCCAGTGCCCATCTGTTGCCCCAATGCCCAGTTGTTGCCCCAGGGCCCAGCAGTTGCCCAAGTATCGTGCTGTTAGCCCAGTGCCCAGCTGTTGCCATCAGTGTCCTGCTGGTACCCCAGTGCCCAGCTGTTACCCCAGTGCCCAGATGTTACCCCAGTGCCCAGCTGTTACCTCAGTTCCCACCTGTTGCCCTCAGTGTCCTGCTGTTACCCCAGTGCCCAGCTGTTACCCCAGTGCCCAGCTGTTACCCAAGTGCCCAGCTGTTACCCCAGTGCCCAGCTGTTACCTCAGTTCCCACCTGTTGCCCTCAGTGTCCTGCTGTTACCCCAGTGCCCAGCTGGTACCCCAGACTCCTGCTGTTACCCCATTACCCATCTGTTGCCTTCCCCAATGCCCAGCTGTTGCTCTCGCCGGTGCCCATCTGTTACGACCATGGTCGAGGTGGTGCAACCAGGGCCCATTTTCTAAGCCACAGTATCCAGCTGTTGCTCTACCCACTGCCAAGCTGGTATCCCAGTGCCCATCTGTTGCCCCAATGCTCAGCTGTTGCCCCCAGTGCCCATCTGTTAGCCCAGTGCCGATCTGTTGCCCCAGTGCCCAGCTGTTGCCCTGTGTGCTGCTGTTACCCCAGTGCTCAGCAGTTGCCCCAGTGCCCAGATGGTACCCCAGTGCCCAGCTGTTACCCCAGTGTCCAAATGTTTCCCCAGTGCCATGCTTTTGCCTTCGTGCCAACCTGTTACCCGAGTACCCACCTGTTACACCAGTACCCAGCAGTTACCCCAGTTTCCAGCTGTTATCCCAGTGCCCAGCTGTTACCCCAGTGTCCAGCTGTTACCCCAGTCACCAGCTATTACCGCAGTGCCCAACTTTTACCGCAGTGCGCAGCTTACCCCAGTACCCAGCTGCTCCCCAGTGCCCAGCTGTTACCCCAGTGCCCAGCTGTTACCCAGTGCCCAGCTGTTCCCCTAGTGCCCCGCTGTTTCCCTCAGCATCCCGCTGTTGCCCCCAGTGCCCATCTGTTAACTCAGTGCCGATCTGTTGCCCCAGTGCCCAGCTGTTGCCCTGTGTCCTGCTGTTACCCCAGTGCCCAGCTGTTACCCCAGTGTCCAACTGTTGCCCACACTACCCAGCCGTTACCCAAGTCCCCAGCTGTTACCCCAGTGCCCAGCTGTTACGCCAGACTCCTGCTGTTACCCCATTATCCAGCTGGTGCCTTCCCCAGTGCCCAGCTTTTGCTCTTGCCAGTGCCCATCTGTTACGACCAGTGTCTAGGTGGTACACCCAGGGCCCATTTTTAAGCCCCAGTATCCAGCTGTTGCTCTTCACACTGCCAAGCTGGTATCCCAGTGCGCTTCTGCTGCTCCAGTGGCCAGCTGTTGCCCTGGGGCCCAGCAGTTCCACCAGTGCCCATCTGTTACCCCAGTGCCCAGTTGTCGCCCTGTGTCCTGCTGTTACCCCAGTGCCCAGCTGTTACCCAAGTGCCCAGCTGTTACCACAATACCCAGCTGTTACCTCAATTCCCACACATTGCCCTAGTGCCCATCTGTTTACCCAGTGCCCAGCTTTTACCCCGGTGCCCAGCTGTTACCCCAGTGCCCAGCTATTAGACCAGTACCCAGCTGTCGCCCTCCCCAGTACCTAGCTGTTGCTCTCAACAGTGCCCAGCTGTTAGGACCAGATTCCAGGTGGCACACCCAGAGCCCAGTTTTTAACCCCAGTATCCAGCTGTTCCTCTCCCCACTGCCAAGCTCTTACCCCAGTGCCCATCTGTTGCCCCAGTGCCCAGCTGTTGCCCCAGTGTCCTGCTGTTACCCCAGTGCACAGCTGTTGCCCTCGGTGTCATGCTGTTACCCCAGTGCCCAGCTGTTACCCCAGTGCCCAGCTGTTACCCCAGTGCCCAACTGTTGACTTCAGTACCCAACTGTTACCCTCTTTCCTGCTGTTCCCCCAGTGCCCAGCTGTTGCTGTCATCATCCTGCTCTTACTCCCAGTGTCCTGCTGTTACCCCAGGGCCCATCTGTTACCCCAGTGCCCAGCTATTAAACCAGTGTCCAGCTGTTACCCCAGTGTCCAGCTGTTGCCTTCAGTACCCAGCTGTTCCCCCAGTGTCCAGCTGTTGCCCTCTGCATCCTGCTGTTGCTCCCAGTGCCCATCTGTTAGCCCAGTGCCGATCTGTTACAGCCAGTGCCCAGCTGTTGCCCCAGTGTCCAGATGTTACCCCAGTGTCCAGCTGTTAACCCATGGTCCAACTGTTTCCCCCACTACCCAACTGTAACCCGAGTGCCCAGCTGTTACCCAAGTGCCCAGCTGGTATCCCAGTGCCCAGCTGTTACACCAGTGCCCAGCTGTTCCCCCAGTGCCCAGCTGTTGCCCTCTGCGTCCTGCTGTTGCTCCGTGCCCATCTGTTAGCCCAGTGCCGATCTGTTGCCCCAGTGCCCAGCTGTTGCCCTGTGCCCTGCTACCCCAGTGCCCAGCTGTTGCCCCAGTGCCCAGATGTTACCCCAGTGCCCAGATGTTACCGCTGTGCCCAGCTGTTACCCAAGTGCTCAGCTGTTACCCCAGTGCCCAGCTGTTAGACCACCACCCAGCTGTTAAACCAGTGCCCAGCTGTTGCCCTCAGTGTACTGCTGTTACGGCAGTGCCCAGTTATTGCCCTAGTGCCCATCTATTACCCCAGTGCCCATCTGTTACCCCAGTGCCCGGATGTTGCCCCAGTGCCCAGCTGTTGCCCTCAGTGTACTGCTACTCCAGTGCTCAGTTGTTGCCCCGGTGCCCATCTGTCACCCCAGTGTTCTTCTGTTACCCCAGTGCCCAGCTGTTACCCCAGTGCCCAGCTCTTGTCTAAGTGCCGACCTGTTACCCCAGTACCCATCTGTTACACCAGTACACAGCGGTTACCCCAGTGCCCAGCTGTTACACCAGTGCCCAGCTGTTCCCCCAGTGCCCAGCTGTTGCCCTCTGCGTCCTGCTGTTGCTCCCAGTGCCCATCTGTTAGCCCAGTGCCGATCTGTTGCCCCAGTGCCCAGCTGTTGCCCTGTGCCCTGCTACCCCAGTGCCCAGCTGTTGCCCCAGTGCCCATATGTTACCCCAGTGCCCAGATGTTACCGCTGTGCCCAGCTGTTACCCAAGTGCTCAGCTCTTACCCCAGTGCCCAGCTGTTAGACCACCACCCAGCTGTTAAACCAGTGCCCAGCTGTTGCCCTCAGTGTACTGCTGTTACGGCAGTGCCCAGTTATTGCCCTAGTGCCCATCTATTACCCCAGTGCCCATCTGTTACCCCAGTGCCCGGATGTTGCCCCAGTGCCCAGCTGTTGCCCTCAGTGTACTGCTACTCCAGTGCTCAGTTGTTGCCCCGGTGTCCATCTGTCACCCCAGTGTTCTGCTGTTACCCCAGTGCCCATCTGTTACCCCAGTGCCCAGCTGTTGTCTAAGTGCCGACCTGTTACCCCAGTACCCATCTGTTACACCAGTACACAGCGGTTACCCCAGTGCCCAGCTGTTACCCCACTACCCAGCTGTTACCGCAGTGCCCAGCTTTTACCGCAATGCCGAGATTACCCCAGTATCCAGCGGCTCCCCAGTGCCCAGTTGTTACCTCAGTGCACAGCTGTTACTCCAGTGCCCAGCTGTTACCCCAGTGCCCAGCTGTTACCCCAGACTCCTGCTGTTACCCCATTACGCAGCTGTTGCCTTCCCCAGTGTCCAGCTGTTGCTCACGCCAGTGCCCATCTTCTACGACCAGTGTCTAGGTGGTACACCCAGGGTCCATTTTTAAGCCACAGTATCCAGCTGTTGCTCTACCCACTGCCAAGCTGGTATCCCAGTGCCCATCTGTTGCCCCAATGCCCAGCTGTTGCCCCAGGGCCCAGCAGTTGCCCAAGTATCGTACTGTTAGCCCAGTGTCCAGCTGTTGCCATCAGTGTCCTGCTGGTGCCCCAGTGCCCAGCTGTTACCCAAGTGCCCAGATGTTACCCCGTGCCCAGCTGTTACCCCAGTATCCTGCTGTTAGCCCAGTGTCCAGCTGTTGCCTTCAGTGTCCTGCTGGTACCCCAGTGCCCATCTGTTAGCCCAGTGCCGATCTGTTGCCCCAGTGCCCAGATGTTGCCCTGTGTTCTGCTGTTACCCCAGAGCCCAGCTGTTGCCCCAGTGCCCAGATGTTACCACAGTGCCCAGCTGTTACCACAGTGTCCAACTGTTGCCCCCACTACCCAGCTGTTACCTCAGTGCCCAGCTGTTACCCCAGTGCCCAGCTGTTACCCCAGACTCCTGCTGTTACCCCATTACCCAGCTGTTGCCTTCCCAAATGTCCAGCTGATGCTCTCGCCAGTGCCCATCTGTTACGACCAGTGTCTAGGTGGTACACCCTGGGCCCATTATAACCCCCAGTATCCAGCTGTTGCTCTACCCACTGCCAAGCTGGTATCCCAGTGCCCATCTGTTGCCCCAATGCCCAGTTGTTGCCCCAGGGCCCAGCAGTTGCCCAAGTATCGTGCTGTTAGCCCAGTGCCCAGCTGTTGCCATCAGTGTCCTGCTGGTACCCCAGTGCCCAGCTGTTACCCCAGTGCCCAGATGTTACCCCAGTGCCCAGCTGTTACCTCAGTTCCCACCTGTTGCCCTCAGTGTCCTGCTGTTACCCCAGTGCCCAGCTGTTACCCCAGTGCCCAGCTGTTACCCAAGTGCCCAGCTGTTACCCCAGTGCCCAGCTGTTACCTCAGTTCCCACCTGTTGCCCTCAGTGTCCTGCTGTTACCCCAGTGCCCAGCTGGTACCCCAGACTCCTGCTGTTACCCCATTACCCATCTGTTGCCTTCCCCAATGCCCAGCTGTTGCTCTCGCCGGTGCCCATCTGTTACGACCATGGTCGAGGTGGTGCAACCAGGGCCCATTTTCTAAGCCACAGTATCCAGCTGTTGCTCTACCCACTGCCAAGCTGGTATCCCAGTGCCCATCTGTTGCCCCAATGCTCAGCTGTTGCCCCCAGTGCCCATCTGTTAGCCCAGTGCCGATCTGTTGCCCCAGTGCCCAGCTGTTGCCCTGTGTGCTGCTGTTACCCCAGTGCTCAGCAGTTGCCCCAGTGCCCAGATGGTACCCCAGTGCCCAGCTGTTACCCCAGTGTCCAAATGTTTCCCCAGTGCCATGCTTTTGCCTTCGTGCCAACCTGTTACCCGAGTACCCACCTGTTACACCAGTACCCAGCAGTTACCCCAGTTTCCAGCTGTTATCCCAGTGCCCAGCTGTTACCCCAGTGTCCAGCTGTTACCCCAGTCACCAGCTATTACCGCAGTGCCCAACTTTTACCGCAGTGCGCAGCTTACCCCAGTACCCAGCTGCTCCCCAGTGCCCAGCTGTTACCCCAGTGCCCAGCTGTTACCCAGTGCCCAGCTGTTCCCCTAGTGCCCCGCTGTTTCCCTCAGCATCCCGCTGTTGCCCCCAGTGCCCATCTGTTAACTCAGTGCCGATCTGTTGCCCCAGTGCCCAGCTGTTGCCCTGTGTCCTGCTGTTACCCCAGTGCCCAGCTGTTACCCCAGTGTCCAACTGTTGCCCACACTACCCAGCCGTTACCCAAGTCCCCAGCTGTTACCCCAGTGCCCAGCTGTTACGCCAGACTCCTGCTGTTACCCCATTATCCAGCTGGTGCCTTCCCCAGTGCCCAGCTTTTGCTCTTGCCAGTGCCCATCTGTTACGACCAGTGTCTAGGTGGTACACCCAGGGCCCATTTTTAACCCCCAGTATCCAGCTGTTGCTCTTCACACTGCCAAGCTGGTATCCCAGTGCGCTTCTGCTGCCCCAGTGGCCAGCTGTTGCCCTGGGGCCCAGCAGTTCCACCAGTGCCCATCTGTTACCCCAGTGCCCAGTTGTCGCCCTGTGTCCTGCTGTTACCCCAGTGCCCAGCTGTTACCCAAGTGCCCAGCTGTTACCACAATACCCAGCTGTTACCTCAATTCCCACACATTGCCCTAGTGCCCATCTGTTTACCCAGTGCCCAGCTTTTACCCCGGTGCCCAGCTGTTACCCCAGTGCCCAGCTATTAGACCAGTACCCAGCTGTCGCCCTCCCCAGTACCTAGCTGTTGCTCTCAACAGTGCCCAGCTGTTAGGACCAGATTCCAGGTGGCACACCCAGAGCCCAGTTTTTAACCCCAGTATCCAGCTGTTCCTCTCCCCACTGCCAAGCTCTTACCCCAGTGCCCATCTGTTGCCCCAGTGCCCAGCTGTTGCCCCAGTGTCCTGCTGTTACCCCAGTGCACAGCTGTTGCCCTCGGTGTCATGCTGTTACCCCAGTGCCCAGCTGTTACCCCAGTGCCCAGCTGTTACCCCAGTGCCCAACTGTTGACTTCAGTACCCAACTGTTACCCTCTTTCCTGCTGTTCCCCCAGTGCCCAGCTGTTGCTGTCATCATCCTGCTCTTACTCCCAGTGTCCTGCTGTTACCCCAGGGCCCATCTGTTACCCCAGTGCCCAGCTATTACACCAGTGTCCAGCTGTTACCCCAGTGTCCAGCTGTTGCCTTCAGTACCCAGCTGTTCCCCCAGTGTCCAGCTGTTGCCCTCTGCATCCTGCTGTTGCTCCCAGTGCCCATCTGTTAGCCCAGTGCCGATCTGTTACAGCCAGTGCCCAGCTGTTGCCCCAGTGTCCAGATGTTACCCCAGTGTCCAGCTGTTAACCCATGGTCCAACTGTTTCCCCCACTACCCAACTGTAACCCGAGTGCCCAGCTGTTACCCAAGTGCCCAGCTGGTATCCCAGTGCCCAGCTGTTACACCAGTGCCCAGCTGTTCCCCCAGTGCCCAGCTGTTGCCCTCTGCGTCCTGCTGTTGCTCCGTGCCCATCTGTTAGCCCAGTGCCGATCTGTTGCCCCAGTGCCCAGCTGTTGCCCTGTGCCCTGCTACCCCAGTGCCCAGCTGTTGCCCCAGTGCCCAGATGTTACCCCAGTGCCCAGATGTTACCGCTGTGCCCAGCTGTTACCCAAGTGCTCAGCTGTTACCCCAGTGCCCAGCTGTTAGACCACCACCCAGCTGTTAAACCAGTGCCCAGCTGTTGCCCTCAGTGTACTGCTGTTACGGCAGTGCCCAGTTATTGCCCTAGTGCCCATCTATTACCCCAGTGCCCATCTGTTACCCCAGTGCCCGGATGTTGCCCCAGTGCCCAGCTGTTGCCCTCAGTGTACTGCTACTCCAGTGCTCAGTTGTTGCCCCGGTGCCCATCTGTCACCCCAGTGTTCTGCTGTTACCCCAGTGCCCAGCTGTTACCCCAGTGCCCAGCTCTTGTCTAAGTGCCGACCTGTTACCCCAGTACCCATCTGTTACACCAGTACACAGCGGTTACCCCAGTGCCCAGCTGTTACACCAGTGCCCAGCTGTTCCCCCAGTGCCCAGCTGTTGCCCTCTGCGTCCTGCTGTTGCTCCCAGTGCCCATCTGTTAGCCCAGTGCCGATCTGTTGCCCCAGTGCCCAGCTGTTGCCCTGTGCCCTGCTACCCCAGTGCCCAGCTGTTGCCCCAGTGCCCATATGTTACCCCAGTGCCCAGATGTTACCGCTGTGCCCAGCTGTTACCCAAGTGCTCAGCTCTTACCCCAGTGCCCAGCTGTTAGACCACCACCCAGCTGTTAAACCAGTGCCCAGCTGTTGCCCTCAGCGTACTGCTGTTACGGCAGTGCCCAGTTATTGCCCTAGTGCCCATCTATTACCCCAGTGCCCATCTGTTACCCCAGTGCCCGGATGTTGCCCCAGTGCCCAGCTGTTGCCCTCAGTGTACTGCTACTCCAGTGCTCAGTTGTTGCCCCGGTGTCCATCTGTCACCCCAGTGTTCTGCTGTTACCCCAGTGCCCATCTGTTACCCCAGTGCCCAGCTGTTGTCTAAGTGCCGACCTGTTACCCCAGTACCCATCTGTTACACCAGTACACAGCGGTTACCCCAGTGCCCAGCTGTTACCCCACTACCCAGCTGTTACCGCAGTGCCCAGCTTTTACCGCAATGCCGAGATTACCCCAGTATCCAGCGGCTCCCCAGTGCCCAGTTGTTACCTCAGTGCACAGCTGTTACTCCAGTGCCCAGCTGTTACCCCAGTGCCCAGCTGTTACCCCAGACTCCTGCTGTTACCCCATTACGCAGCTGTTGCCTTCCCCAGTGTCCAGCTGTTGCTCACGCCAGTGCCCATCTTCTACGACCAGTGTCTAGGTGGTACACCCAGGGTCCATTTTTAAGCCACAGTATCCAGCTGTTGCTCTACCCACTGCCAAGCTGGTATCCCAGTGCCCATCTGTTGTCCCAGTGCCCAGCTGTTAACCCAGTGCCCAGCTGTTACCCCAGTGGCCAGCTGGTGCCCTCAGTGTCCTGCTGCAACCACAGTGTTCAGCTGTTGCCCCTGTGCCCATCTGTTGTCCCAGTGCCCAGCTGTTACCCCACTACCCAGCTGTTACCCCAGTGCCCAGCTGTAGCCCTCAGTGTCCTGCTATTTCCCAGTGCCCAGCTGTTACCCCAGTGCCCAGCTGTTACCCCATTGCCCAGCTGTTGCCCTCAGTGTTCTGCTGTTGCCCCAGTGCCCAGCTGTTACCCCAGTACCGAGCTGTTAACCCAGTACACAGCTGTTACCCCCGTACCCAGCTGTTAAACCAGTGCCCAGCTGTTGCACTCAGTGCACTGCTGTTACTGCAGTGCCCAGTTATTGCCCTAGTGCTCATCTGTTACCCCAGTGACCATCTGTTACCCGAGTGTACTGCTGCTACCCCAGTGCCCAGCTGTGATCCTAGTGCCCAGCTGTTACCCCAGTAACCAGCTGTTACCGCAGTGCCCAGCTTTTACCGCAATGCCGAGATTACCCCAGTTCCCAGCGGCTCCCCAGTGCCCAGATGTTACCCCAGTGCACAGCTGTTACCCCAGAGCCCAGCTGTTACCCCAGTGCCCGGCTGTTGACGTCAGTACCCAGCTGATACCCAGTGCCCAGCTGTTCACCCAGTGCCCAGCTGTTGCCCTCAGCTTCCTGCTGTTGCCCCCAGTGCCCATCTGTTAGCGCAGTGCCGATCTGTTGCCCCAGTGCCCAGCTGTTGCCCTGTGTCCTGCTGTTACCCCAGGGACCAGCTGTTACCCCAGGGCTCCTGCTGCTACCCCATTAGCAGCTGTTGCCTTCCCCAGTGCCCAGCTGTTGCTCACGCCAGTGCCCACCTGTTACAACCAGTGTCGAGGTGGTACGCCCAGGGTCCATTTTTAATTCCCAGTATCCAGCTGTTGCTCTATCCACAGCCAAGCTGGTATCCCAGTGCCCATCTGTTGCCCCAGTGCCCATCTGTTGCCCCAGTGCCCAGCTGTTGCCCCAGGGCCCAGCAGTTGCCCCACCATCCTGATGTTACCCCAGTGCCTAACTGTTGCCCTCTGTGTCCTGCTGTTACCCCAGTGCCCAGCTGTTACCCCATTACCCAGCAGTTGCCCTCAGTGCCCTGCTGTTACCGCAGTGCCCAGCTTACCCCAGTACCCAGCTGCTCCCCAATGCCCAGTTGTTACCCCAGTGCCCAACTGTTACCGCAGTGCCCAGCTGTTACCCCAATGCCCAGCTGTTGCCTTCAGTACCCAACTGTTAGCTGTTACCGCAGTGCCCAGCTGTTAACCCAGACTCCTGCTGTTACCCCATTACGCAGCTGTTGCCTTCCCCAGTGTCCAGCTGTTGCTCACGCCAGTGCCCATCTTCTACGACCAGTGTCTAGGTGGTACACCCAGGGTCCATTTTTAAGCCACAGTATCCAGCTGTTGCTCTGCCCACTGCCAAGCTGGTATCCCAGTGCCCATCCGATGCCCCAATGCCCAGCTGTTGCCCCAGGGCCCAGCAGTTGGCCCAGTATCCTGCTGTTAGCCCAGTGTCCAGCTGTTGCCCTCAGTGTCCTGCTGGTACTTCAGTACCCAGCTGTTATCCCAGTGCCAATCTGTTGCACCAGTACCCAGCTGTTACCCCAGTGCCCAGCTGTTACCCCAGTGCCCAGCTGTTACCCCAGACTCCTGCTGTTACCCCATTATGCAGCTGTTGCATTCCCCAGCTTCCAGCTGTTGCTCACGCCAGTGCCCATCTGTTACGACCAGTGTGTAGGTGGTACACCCAGGGTCCATTTGTAAGCCCCAGTATCCAGCTGTTGCCCTACCCACTGCCAAGCTGGTATCCCAGTGCCCATTTGTTGTCCCAGTACCCAGCAGTTCCCCTAGTGCCCAGATGTTGCACTCAGCGACCTGCTGATTCCTCCAATGCCCATTGTTAGCCCAGTGCCAATCTGTTGCCCCAGTACCCAGCTGTTACCCCAGTGCCCAGCTGTTACCCCAGTGCCCAGCTGTTACCCCAGACTCCTGCTGTTACCCCATTATGCAGCTGTTGCATTCCCCAGTGTCCAGCTGTTGCTCACGCCAGTGCCCATCTGTTACGACCAGTGTGTAGGTGGTGCACACAGGGTCCATTTTTAAGCCCCAGTATCCAGCTGTTGCTCTACCCACTGCCAAGCCGGTATCACAGTGCCCATCTGTTGTCCCAGTACCCAGCTGTTACCCTAGTGCCCAGCTGCTACCCCAGTACCCAGTTGTTACCCCAGTGTCCATCTGTTGTCCCAGTGCCCAGCTGTTACCCCAGTGCCCAGCTGTTACCCCAGTGGCCAGCTGGTGCCCTCAGTGTCCTGCTGCAACCACAGTGTTCAGCTGTTGCCCCAGTGCCCATCTGTTCTCCCAGTGCCCAGCTATTACCCCAGTACCGAGCTGTTAACCCAGTACACAGCTGTTACCCCCGTACCCAGCTGTTAAACCAGTGCCCAGCTGTTGCCCTCAGTGCACTGCTGTTACTGCAGTACATAGTTATTGTCCTAGTGCTCATCTGTTACCCCAGTGCCCATCTGTTACCCCAGTGCCCGGCTGTTGCCCCAGGGACCAGCTGTTGCCCTCAGTGTACTGGTACCCCAGTGCTCAATTGTTGCCCCAGTGCCCATCTTTTCCCCGAGTGTACTGCTGCTACCCTAGTGCCCAGCTGTGATCCCAGTGCCCAGCTGTTACCCCAGTACCCAGCTGTTACCGCAGTGCCCAGCTTTTACCACAATGCCCAGATTACCCCAGTACCCAGCGGCTCCCCAGTGCCCAGATGTTACCCCAGTGCACAGCTGTTACCCCAGAGCCCAGCTGTTACCCCAGTGCCCAGCTGTTGACTTCAGTACACAGCTGATACCCAGTGCCCAGCTGTTCACCCAGTACCCAGCTGTTGCCCTCAGCTTCCTGCTGTTGCCCCCAGTGCCCATCTGTTAGCGCAGTGCTGATCTGTTGCCCCAGTGCCCAGCTGTTGCCCTGTGTCCTGCTGTTACCCCAGGGCCCAGCTGTTACCCCAGGCTCCTGCTGTTACCCTATTAGCAGCTGTTGCCTTCCCCAGTGCCCAGCTGTTGCTCACGCCAGTGTCCATCAGTCACGACCAGTGTCTAGGTGGTACACCCAGGGTCCATTTTTAAGTCCCAGTATCCAGCTGTTGCTCTATCCACTGCCAAGCTGGTATCCCAGTGCCCATCTGTTGCCCCAGTGCCCATCTGTTGCCCCAGTGTCCAGCTGTTGCCCCAGGGCCCAGCAGTTGCCCCACCATCCTGATGTTACCCAGTGCCCAACTGTTGCCCTCTGTGTCCTGCTGTTACCCCAGTGCCCAGCTGTTACCCCATTACCCAGCAGTTGCCCTCAGTGCTCTGCTGTTATCGCAGTGCCCAGCTGTTACCCCAGTGCCCAGCTGTTACCCCAGTGTCCAGCTGTTACCCCATTACCCAGCAGTTGCCCTCAGTGCTCTGCTGTTACCGCAGTGCCCAGCTGTTACCCCAGTGCCCAGCTGTTACCCCAGTACCCAGCTGTTGCTCTCACCAGTGCCCAGCGGATAGGATAGAGTCCAGGTGGTAAACCCTGAGCCCAGTTTTTAACCCCAGTATCCAGCTGTTCCCCTCCCCACTGCCAAGCTGTTATCCCAGTGCCGATCTGTTGCCTCAGTGCCCAGCTGTTGCATCAGTGCCAAGCTTTTGCCTTAGTGCCGACCTGTTGCCCCAGTGCCCAGCTGTTACCCCAGTGCCCAGCTGTTACCGCAGTGTCCAGCTGTTACCCCAGTCCCCAGCTTTTACCGCAGTGCCCAGCTTTTACCGCAGTGCCCAGCTTACCCCAGTACCCAGCTGCTCCCCAGTGCCCAGTTGTTACCCCAGTGCCCAACTGTTACCGCAGTGCCCAGCTGTTACCCCAGTGCCCAGCTGTTACCCCAGTGCCCAGCTGTTGCCTTCAGTACCCAACTGTTAGCTGTTACCCCAGTGTCCAACTGTTGCCCCCACTACCCAACTGTTATCCCAGTGCCTAGCTGTTACCCCAGTGCCCAGCTGTTAACCCAGACTCCTGCTGTTACCCCATTACCCAGCTGTTGCCTTCCCCACTGCCCAGCTGTTGCTCTCGGCAGTGCCCATCTGTTACGACCAGTGTCTGGGTGGTACACCCAGGGCCCATTTTTTAACCCCCAGTATCCAGCTGTTGCTCTACCCACTGCCAAGCTGGTATCCCAGTGCCCATCCGATGCCCCAATGCCCAGCTGTTGCCCCAGGGCCCAGCAGTTGCCCCAGTACCCTGCTGTTAGCCCAGTGCCTATCTGTTACCCCAGTGCCCAGCTGTTCCCCTAGTGCCCAGCTGTTGCACTCAGCGACCTGCTGTTTCCCCCAATGCCCATTGTTAGCCCAGTGCCAATCTGTTGCCCCAGTACCCAGCTGTTACCCCAGTGCCCAGCTGTTACCCCAGTGCCCAGCTGTTACCCCAGCCTCCTGCTGTTACCCCATTATGCAGCTGTTGCATTCCCCAGTTTCCAGCTGTTGCTCACGCCAGTGCCCATCTGTTACGACCAGTGTGTAGGTGGTAGACCCAGGGTCCATTTTTAAGCCCCAGTATCTAGCTGTTGCTCTACCCACTGCCAAGCTGGTATCCCAGTGCCCATCTGTTGTCCCAGTACCCAGCTGTTCCCCTAGTTCCCAGCTGTTGCACTCAGCGACCTGCTGATTCCCCCAATGCCCATTGTTAGCCCAGTGCCAATCTGTTGCCCCAGTACCCAGCTGTTAGCCCAGACTCCTGCTATTACCTCATTATGCAGCTGTTGCATTCCCCCAGTGTCCAGCTGTTGCTCACGCCAGTGCCCATCTGTTACGACCAGTGTGTAGGTGGTACACCCAGGGTCCATTTTTAAGCCCCAGTATCAAGCTGTTGCTCTACCCACTGCCAAGCCGGTATCCCAGTGCCCATCTGTTGTCCCAGTACCCAGCTGTTACCCTAGTGCCCAGCTGCTACCCCAGTACCCAGTTGTTACCCCAGTGCTCAGCTGTTACCCCAGTACCCACTGTTTCCCAAGTGCCCAGCTGTTGCCCTCAGCGACCTGCTGTTGCCCCCAATACCCATTGTTAGCCCAGTGCCGATCTGTTGCCCCCGTGCCCAGCTGTTGCCCTGTGTCCTGCTGTTACCCCAGGGTCCAAATGTTGCACCCAGTACCCAGCTGTTACCCCAGTGCCCAGCTGTTACCCCAGTGCCCAGCTGTAACCCCAGACTCCTGCTGTTACCCCATTACGCAGCTGTTGCCTTTCGCAGTTTCCAGCTGTTGCTCACGCCAGTGCCCATCTGTTACGACCAGTGTCTAGGTGGTACACCCAGGGTCCATTTTTAAGCCCCAGTATCCAGCTGTTGCTCAACCCACTGCCAAGCTGGTATCCCAGTGTCCATCTGTTGTCCCAGTGCCCAGCTGTTACCCCATTGCCCAGCTGTTACCCCAGTACCCAGCTGTTACCCCAGTGGCCAGTTGGTGCCCTCAGTGACCTGCTGAAACCACAGTGTTCAGCTTTTGTCCAGTGCCCTTCTGTTGTCCCAGTGCCCAGCTGTTACCCCAGTACCCAACTGTTACCCCAGTGGCCAGCTGGTGCCCTCAGTGTCCTGCTGCAACCACAGTGTTCAGCTGTTCACCCCTTGCCCAGCTGTTGCCCTCAGCGTCCTGCTGGTGCCCCCAGTTCCCATCTGTTAGCCCAGTGCCGATCTTTTGCCCCAGTGACCAGCTGTTGCCCTGTGTTCTGCTGTTACCCCTGAGCCCAGCTGTTGCCCCAGTGTCCAGATGTTACCCCAGTGCCCAGCTGTTACCACAGTGTCCAACTGTTGCCCCCACTACCCAGCTGCTACCCCAATGCCCAGCTGTTACCCCACTGCCCAACTGTTACCCCACACTCCTGCTGTTACCCCATTACCCAGCTGTTGCCTTCCCCAATGCCAGCTGTTGCTGTCGCCAGTGCCCATCTGTTACGACCAGTGTCTAGGTGGTACACCCAGGGCCCATTTTTAACCCCCAGTATCCAGCTGTTGCTCTACCCACCTGCCAAGCTGGTATCCCAGTGCCCATCTGTTGCCCCAATGCCCAGCTGTTGCCCCAGGGCCCAGTAGTTGCCCAAGCATCGTGCTGTTACCCCAGTACCCAGCTGTTAAACCAGTGCCCAGCTGTTGCCCTCAGTGCACTGCTGTTACTGCAGTGCGCAGTTATTGCCCTAGTGCTCATCTGTTATCCCAGTGCCCATCTGTTACCCCAGTGCCCGGCTGTTGCCCCAGTGACCAGCTGTTGCCCTCAGTGTACTGGTACCCCAGTGCTCAATTGTTGCCCCAGTGCCCATCTTTTCCCCGAGTGTACTGCTGCTACCCCAGTGGCCAGCTGTGATCCCAGTGCCCAGCTGTTACCCCAGTACCCAGCTGTTACCGCAGTGCCCAGCCTTTACCGCAATGCCGAGATTACCCCAGTACCCAGCGGCTCCCCAGTGCCCAGATGTTACCCCAGTGCACAGCTGTTACCCCAGAGCCCAGCTGTTACCCCAGTGCCCAGCTGTTGACTTCAGTACCCAGCTGATACCCAGTGCCCAGCTGTTGCCCTCAGCTTCCTGCTGTTGCCCCCAGTGCCCATCTGTTAGCGCAGTGCTGATCTGTTGCCCCAGTGCCCAGCTGTTGCCCTGTGTCCTGCTGTTACGCCAGGGTCCAACTGTTGTCCCAGTACCCAGCTGTTCCCCTAGTGCCCAGCTTTTGCACTCAGCGACCTGCTGATTCCCCCAATGCCCATTGTTAGCCCAGTGCCAATCTGTTGCCCCAGTACCCAGCTGTTACCCCAGACTCCTGCTGTTACCCCATTACGCAGCTGTTGCCTTCCCCAGTTTCCAGCTGTTGCTCATGCCAGTGCCCATCTGTTACGACCAGTGTCTAGGTGGTACACCCAGGGTCCATTTTTAAGCCCCAGTATCCACTGCTCTACCCACTGCCAAGCTGGTATCCCAGTGCCCATCTGTTGTCCCAGTGCCCAGCTGTTACCCCAGTGCCCAGCTGTTACCCCAGTACCCAGCTGTTACCCCAGTGGCCAGCTGGTGCCCTCAGTGTCCTGCTGCAACCACAGTGTTCAGCTGTTCACCCCGTGCCCAGCTGTTGCCCTCAGCGTCCTACTGGTGCCCCCAGTGCCCATCTGTTAGCCCATTGCCGATCTTTTGCCCCAGTGCCCAGCTGTTGCCCTGTGTTCTGCTGTTACCCCTGAGCCCAGCTGTTGCCCCAGTGTCCAGATGTTACCCCAGTGCCCAGCTGTTAACACAGTGTCCAACTGTTGCCCCCACTACCCAGCTGTTACCCCAGTGCCCAGCCGTTACCCCAGTGCCCAACTGTTACCCCACACTCCTGCTGTTACCCCATTACCCAGCTGTTGCCTTCCCCAATGCCCAGCTGTTGCTCTCGCCAGTGCCCATCTGTTACGACCAGTGTCTAGGTGGTACACCCAGGGCCCATTTTTAACCCCCAGTATCCAGCTGTTGCTCTACCCACCTGCCAAGCTGGTATCCCAGTGCCCATCTGTTGCCCCAATGCCCAGCTGTTGCCCCAGGTCCCAGCAGTTGCCCAAATATCGTGCTGTTAGCCCAGTGTCCAGCTGTTGTCATCAGTATCCTGCTGGTACCCCAGTGCCCAGCTGTTATCCCAGTACCTATCTGTTACCCCAGTACCCAGCTGATCCCCCAGTGCCCAGCTGTTGCCCTCAGCGACCTGCTGTTGCCCCCAATGCCCGTTGTTAGCCCAGTGCCGATCTGTGGCCCCAGTGCCCAGCTGTTGCCCTGTGTCCTGCTGTTACGCCAGGGTCCAACTGTTGCACCAAGTACCCAGCTGTTACCCCAGTTCCCAGCTGTTACCCCAGTGCCCAGCTGTTACCCCAGACTCCTGCTTGTACCCCATTCCCCAGCTGTTGCCTTTCCCAGTGCCCAGCTGTTGCTCACACCAGTGCTCATCTGTTATGACCAGTGTCTAGGCTGGTACACCCAGGGTCCATTTTTAAGCCCCAGTATCCAGCTGTTGCTCTACCCACTGTCAAGCTGGTATCCCAGTGCGCATCTGTTGTCCCAGTGCCCAGCTGTTACCCCAGTGCCCAGCTGTTACCCCAGTACCCAGCTGTTACCCCAGTGGCCAGCTGGTGCCGTCAGTGTCCTGTTGCAACCACAGTGTTCAGCTGTTGCCCCAGCGCCCAGCTGTTGCCCCAGTGCCCAGCTGTTGCCACAGTGTCCTGCTCTTTCCCAGTACCCAACTGTTACCCAGTGCCCAGCTGTTCTCCCAGTACACAGCTGTTGCCCTCAGTGTCCTGCTGGTGCCCCCAGTGCCCATCTGTTAGCTCAGTGCCGATCTGTTGCCCCAGTGCCCAGATGTTGCCCTGTGTTCTGCTGTTACCCCAGAGCCCAGCTGTTGCCCCAGTGCCCAGATGTTTCCCCAGTGCCCAGCTGTTACCACAGTGTCCAACTGTTGCCCCCACTACCCAGCTGTTACCCCAGTGGCCAGCTGTTACCGCAGTGCCCAGCTGTTACCCCAGACTCCTGCTGTTACCCCATTACCCAGCTGTTGCCTTCCCAAATGTCCAGCTGTTGCTCTCGCCAGTGCCCATCTGTTAATACCAGTGTCCAGGTGGTACACCATGGGCCCATTATAACCCCCAGTATCCAGCTGTTGCTCTACCCACTGCCAAGCTGGTATCCCAGTGCCCATCTGTTGCCCCAATGCCTAGCTGTTGCCCCAGGGCCCAGCAGTTGCCCAAGTATCGTGCTGTTAGCCCAGTGTCCAGCTGTTGCCATCAGTGTCCTGCTGGTACCCCAGTGCCCAGCTGTTACCCCAATGCCCAGATGTTACCCCGTGCCCAGGTGTTACCCCAGTATCCTGCTGTTAGCCCAGTGTCCAGCTGTTGCCTTCAGTGTCCTGCTGGTACCCCAGTGCCCATCTGTTTGCCCAGTGACTATCTGTTGCCCCAGTGCCCAGATGTTGCCCTGTGTTCTGCTGTTACCCCAGAGCCCAGCTGTTGCCCCAGTGCCCAGATGTTACCCCAGGGTCCAACTGTTGCCCCCACTACCCAACTGTTACCCCGGTGCCCAGCTGTTACCCCAGTGTCCAGCTGTTACCCCAGTGCCCAGCTGTTACCCCGGTACCCAGCTTTTACCCCGGTGCCCAGCTGTTACCCCAGTGCCCAGCTGTTAGAGCAGTACCCAGCTGTCGCCCGCCCCAGTGCCTAGCTGTTGCTCTCACCAGTGCCCAGCTGTTAGGACCAGATTCCAGGTGATACACCCAGAACCCAGTTTTTAAGCCCAGTATCCAGCTGTTCCTCTCCCCACTGCCCAGCTGTTACACCAGTGCCCAGCTGTTACCCCAGTGCCCAGCTGTTGCATTCAGTACCCAGCTGTTGCCCAGTGTCCAGCTGTTCCCCCAGTGCCCAGTTCATGCCCTCTGCTCCTTCTGTTAACCCATTACCCAGGTATTGCCTTCCCCAGTGCTTAGCTGTTGCTCACGCCAGTGCCCATCTGTTATGAGCATGTCTAGGTGGTACAGCCCGGGCCCATTTTGAAGCCCCAGTATCCAGCTGTTGCTCTACCCACTTCCAAGCTGGTATCCCAGTGCCCATCTGTTGCAACAGTGCCCAACTGTTGCCCCAGGGCCCAGCTGTTGCCCCAGCATCCTGCTGTTACCCCAGTGCCCAACTGTTGCTCTCTGTGTCCTGATGTTACCCCAGTGCCCAGCTGTTACCCCAGTACCCAGCTGTTGCCCTCAGTGCCCTGCTGTTACCGCTGTGCCCAGCTGTTACCTCGGTGCCTAGCTGTTACCCCAGTGCCCAGCTGTTAGACCAGTACCCAGCTGTCGCCCTCCCCAGTGCCCAGCAGTTGCTCTCACCAGTGCGCAGCTGATAGGATAGAGTCTAAATGGTAAAGCCAGATCCCAGTTTTTAACCCCAGAATCCAGCTGTTCCCCCCCACTGCCAAGCTGTTATCCCAGTGCCCACCTGTTGCCCCAGTGCCCAGCTGTTGCCCCAGTGCCCAGCTGTTGCCCCAGTGGCCTGCTGTTACCCCAGTGCCCAGCTGTTGCCCTCAGTGTTCTGCTGTTACCCAGTTCCCAGCTGCTACACCAGTACCCAGCTGTTAACCCAGTACACAGCTATTACCCCAGTGTTCAGCTGTTACCCACATTTCCAGCTGTTACCCCAGTGCCCAGCTGTTGCCCTGTGCCCAGCTGTTGCCCCAGTGGCCTGCTGTTACCCCAGTGCCCAGCTGTTGCCCTCAGTGTTCTGCTGTTACCCAGTTCCCAGCTGCTACACCAGTACCCAGCTGTTAACCCAGTACACAGCTATTACCCCAGTGTTCAGCTGTTACCCACGTTTCCAGCTGTTACCCCAGTGCCCAGCTGTTGCCCTGTGCCCAGCTGTTGCCCCAGTGGCCTGCTGTTACCCCAGTGCCCAGCTGTTGCCCTCAGTGTTCTGCTGTTACCCAGTTCCCAGCTGCTACACCAGTACCCAGCTGTTAACCCAGTACACAGCTATTACCCCAGTGTTCAGCTGTTACCCACGTTTCCAGCTGTTACCCCAGTGCCCAGCTGTTGCCCTGTGCCCTGCTACCCCAGTGCCCAGCTGTTGCCCCAGTGCCCAAATGTTACCCCAGTGCCCAGCTGTTAACCCAAGGTCCAACTGTTGCCCCATTATCCAGCTGTTGCATTCCCCAGTGTCTAGCTGTTGCTCACGCCAGTGCCCATCTGTTATGACCAGTGTCTAGGTGGTACGCCCAGGGCCCATTTTTAAGCCCCAGTATCCAGCTGTTGCTGTACCCACTGCCAAGCTGGTATCCCAGTGCCCATCTGTTGCCCCAGTGGCAAGCTGTTGCCCCAGGCCCAGCTGTTTCCCCAGTATCCTGCAGTTAGCCCAGTGTCCAGCTGTTACTGTCAATGTCCTGCTGTTACCCCAGTGCCCAGCTATTACCGCAGTGCCCATCTGTTACCCCAGTACCCAGCTGGTGCCCTCAGTGCCCTGCTGTTACCGCTGTGCCCAGCTGTTACCCCAGTGCTCAGCTGTTACCCCAGTGCCCAGCTGTTAGACCACCACCCAGCTGTTAAACCAGTGCCCAGCTGTTGCCCTCAGTGTACTGCTGTTACGGCAGTGCCCAGTTATTGCCCTAGTGCCCATCTATTACCCCAGTGCCCATCTGTTAACCCAGTGCCCGGCTGTTGCCCCAGTGCCCAGCTGTTGCCCTCAGTGTACTGCTACTCCAGTGCTCAGTTGTTGCCCCGGTGCCCATCTGTCACCCCAGTGTTCTGCTGTTACCCCAGTGCCCAGCTGTTGTCTAAGTGCTGACCTGTTACCCCAGTACCCATCTGTTACACCAGTACCCAGCGGTTACCCCAGTGCCCAGCTGTTACCCCAGTGCCCAGCTGTTACCCCAGTACCCAGCTGTTACCGCAGTGCCCAGATTTTACCGCAGTGCCCAGATTACCCCAGTACCCAGCTGCTCCCCATTGCCCAGCTGTTACCCCAGTGCCCAGCTTTTACCCTAGTACCCAGCTGTTACCGCAGAGCCCAGATTTTACCGCAGTGCCCAGATTACCCCAGTACCCAGCTGCTCCCCAGTGCCCAGCTGTTACCCCAGTGCCCAGCTGTTACCCCAGTGCCCAGCTGTTAGACCAGTACCCAGCTGTCGCCCTCTCCAGTGCCCAGCTGTTGCGCTCACCAGTACGCAGCTGTTAGGACCAGAGTCCAGGTGGTACACCCAGAGCCCAGTTTTTAATACCAGTATCCAACTGTTCCTCTCCCCAGTGCCAAGCTGTTACCCCAGTGTCCAGCTGTTAGCTCAGTGCCGATCTGTTGCCCCAGTGCCCATCTGTTGCCCTGTGTCCTGCTGTTACCCCAGTGCCCAGCTGTTACCCCAGTGCCCAGCTGTTAGACCAGTACCCAGCTGTCGCCCGCCCCAGTGCCTAGCTGTTGCTCTCATCATTGCCCAGCTGTTAGGACCAGATTCCAGGTGATACACCCAGCACCCAGTTTTTAAGCCCAGTATCCAGCTGTTCCTCTCCCCACTGCCAAGCTGTTATCCCAGTGCCCATCTGTTGCCCCAGTGCCCAGCTGTTGCCCCAGTGACCAGCTGTTGCCCCATTGGCCTGCCGTTACCCCAGTGCCCAGCTGTTTCCCTCAGTGTCATGCTGTTACCCCAGTGCCCAGCTGTTGCACCAGTGTCCAGCTGTTACCCCAGTGCCCAGCTGTTGCATTCAGTACCCAGCTGTTACCCAGTGTCCAGCTGTTCCCCCAGTGCCCAGTTCATGCCCTCTGCTTCTTCTGTTAACCCATTATCCAGGTGTTGCCTTCCCCAGTGCTCAGCTGTTGCTCACGCCAGTGCCCATCTGTTATGAGCATGTCTAGGTGGTACAGCCCAGGCCCATTTTGAAGCCCCAGTATCCAGCTGTTGCTCTACCCACTTCCAAGCTGGTATCTCAGTGCCCATCTGTTGCAACAGTGCCCAACTGTTGCCCCAGGGCCCAGCTGTTGCCCCAGCATCCTGCTGTTACCCCAGTGCCCAACTGTTGCTCTCTGTGTCCTGATGTTACCCCAGTGCCCAGCTGTTACCCCAGTACCCAGCTGTTGCCCTCAGTGCCCTGCTGTTACTGCTGTGCCCAGCTGTTACCTCGGTGCCCAGCTGTTACCCCAGTGCCCAGCTGTTAGACCAGTACCCAGCTGTCGCCCTCCCCAGTGCCCAGCGGTTGCTCTCACCAGTGCGCAGCTGATAGGATAGAGTCCAGGTGGTAAAGCCAGATCCCAGTTTTTAACCCCAGAATCCAGCTGTTCCCCCCCACTGCCAAGCTGTTATCCCAGTGCCCACCTGTTGCCCCAGTGCCCAGCTGTTGCCCCAGTGCCCAGCTGTTTCCCCAGTGGCCTGCTGTTACCCCAGTGCCCAGCTGTTGCACTCACTGTTCTGCTGTTACCCAGTTCCCAGCTGTTACACCAGTACCCAGCTGTTAACCCAGTACACAGCTATTACCCCAGTGTTCAGCTGTTACCCACGTTTCCAGCTGTTACCCCAGTGCCAAGCTTTTGCCTTAGTGCTCATCTGTTACCCGAGTACTCATCTGTTACACCAGTACCCAGCTGTTACCCCAGTGCCCAGCTGTTGCCCCAGTGTGCTGCTGTTACCCCAGTGCCCAGCTGTTGCCCTCAGTGTTCTGCTGCTGCCCCAATTGTCAGCTGTTAACCCAGTACACAGCTATTACCCAGTGTTCAGCTGTTACCCCCGTTTCCAGCTGTTACCCCAGTGCCAAGCTTTTGCCTTTGTGCCGACCTGTTACCCGAGTACTCATCTGTTACACCAGTACCCAGCGGTTACCCCAGTGCCCAGCTGTTACCCCAGTGCCCAGCTGTTACCCTAGTGCCTAGTACACCCGTGCTCAGCTGTTGCATTCAGTACCCAGCTGTTACCCGGTGTCCAGCTGTTCCCCCAGTGCCCAGCTGATAGGATAGAGTCCAGGTGGTGAACCCAGATCCCAGTTTTTAACCTCAGAATCCAGCTGTTCCCCCCCACTGCCAAGCTATTATCCCAGTGCCCACCTATTGCCCCAGTGCCCAGCTGTTGCCCCAGTGCCCAGCTGTTGCCCACGTGTCCTGCTGTTACCCCAGTGCCCAGCTGTTGCCCTCAGTGTTCTGCTGTTGCCCCAGTTCCCAGCTGTAACAGCAGTACCCTGCTGTTAACCTAGAACACAGGTATTACCGCAGTGGTCAGCTGTTACCCCAGTGCCAAGCTTTTGCCTTAGTGCCGACATGTTACCTGAGTACTCATCTGTTACACCAGTACCCAGCGGTTACCCCAGTGCCCAGCTGTTACCCCAGTGCCCAGCTGTTATCCCAGTCCCCAGCTATTACCGCAGTGCCCAGCTTTTACCGCACTGCCCAGCTTACCCCAGTACCCAGCTGCTCCTCAGTGCCCTGTTGTTACCCCACTGCCCAGCTGTTACCCCAGTGCCCAGCTGTTACCCCAGTGCCCAGCTGTTGCCTTCAGTACCCAACTGTTACCCAGTGCCCAGCTGTTCCCCAGTGCCCAGCTGTTGCCCTCAGCGTACTGCTGTTGCCCTCATTGCCCATCTGTTAGCCCAGTGCCGATCTGTTGCCCCAGTGCCAAGCTGTTGCCTGTGTCCTGCTGTTACCCCAATGCCCAGCCGTTGCCCAGTGGCCTACTGTTACCCCAGTGCCCAGCTGTTGCCCCCACTACCCAGCTATTACCACAGTACCCAGCTGTTACGCCAGTGCCCAGCTGTTACCCCAGACTCCTGATGTTAAGCCATTACCCAGTTTTTGCCTTCCCCAGTGCCCAGCTGTTGCTCTCGCCAGTGACCAGCTGTTACGACCAGTGTCTAGGTGGTACACCCATGGCCAATTTTTAACCCCCAGTATCCAGCTGTTGTTCTACCCACTGCCAAGCTGGTATCCCAGTGCCCATCTGTTGCCCCAGTGGCCAGCTGTTGCCCCAGGGTCCAGCAGTTGCCCCAGTATCCTGCTGTTAGCCCAGTGTCCAGCTGTTGCCCTTAGTGTCCTGCTGGTACCCCAGTGCCCATCTGTTACCCCAGTGCCCAGCTGATACCCAAGTGCCCAGCTGTTACCCAATGCCCAGCTGTTCCCACAGTGCCCAGCTATTGCCCTCAGCGTCCTGCTGTTGCCCCCAGTGCCCATCTGTTAGCCCAATGCCCACCTGTTGCCCTAGTGCCGAGCTGTTGCGCCAGTGTCCTGCTGTACCCCAGTGCCCAGCTGTTGCCCTCAGTGTCCTGCTGTTTCCCAGTGCCCAGCTGTTACCCCAGTGCCCAGCTGTTGCCCTCAGTGTTCTGCTGTTACCCCATTGCCCAGCTGTTGGCCCCACTACCCAGCTATTACCCCAGTGCCCAGCTGTTACCCCAGTCCCCAGCTATTACCGCAGTGCCCAACTTTTACCGCACTACCCAGCTTACCCCAGTATCCAGCGCTCCCCAGTGCCCTGTTGTTACCCCACTGCCCAGCTCTTACACCAGTCTCCAGCTGTTACCCCAGTGCCCAGCTGTTGCCTTCAGTACCCAACTGTTACCCAGTGCCGATCTGTTGCCCCAGTGCCCAGCTGTTGCCTGTGTCCTGCTGTTACCCCAATGCCCAGCTGTTGCCCCAGTGGCCTACTGTTACCCCAGTGCCCAGCTGTTGCTCCCACTACCCAGCTATTACCCCAGTACCCAGCTGTTACGCCAGTGCCCAGCTGTTACCCCAGACTCCTGATGTTAAGCCATTACCCTGTTTTTGCCTTCCCCAGTGCCCAGCTGTTGCTCTCGCCAGTGCCCAGCTATTACGACCAGTGTCTAGGTGGTACACCTGTGGCCAATTTTTAACCCCCAGTATCCAGCTGTTGCTCTACCCACTGCCAAGCTGGTATCCCAGTGCCCATCTGTTGCCCATGTGGCCAGCTGTTGCCCCAGGGTCCAGCAGTTGCCCCAGTATCCTTCTGTTAGCCCAGTGTCCAGCTGTTGCCCTCAGTGTCCTGCTGGTACCCCAGTTGCCATCTGTTACCCCAGTGCCCAGCTTTTACCCAAGTGCCCAGCTGTTACCCCAGTGCCCAGCTGTTGCCTTCAGTACCCAGCTGTTACCCAGTGCCCAGCTGTTCCCGCAGTGCCCAGCTGTTGCCCTCAGCGTCCTGCTGTTGACCCCAGTGCACATCTGTTAGCCCAATTCCCATCTGTTGCCCTAGTGCCGAGCTGTTGCGCCAGTGTCCTGCTGTTACCCCAGTGCCCAGCTGCTGCCCTCAGTGTCCTGCTGTTTCCCAGTGCCCAGCTGTTACCCCAGTACCCAGCTGTTACCCCAGTGCCCAGCTGTTGCCCTCAGTGTTCTGCTGTTGCTGCAGTGCCCAGCTGTTCCCCCAGTATCCAAGTGTTAACCCAGTACAGAGCTGTTACCCCAGTGCCCAGTGCACAGCTGTTGCCCCCGTACCCAACTGTTAAACCAGTGCCCAGCTGTTGCCCTCAGTATACTGCTACCCCAGTGCTCAGTTTTTGCCCCGGTGCCCATCTGTTACCGCAGTGTACTGCTGTTACCCCAGTACCCAGCTGTTACCCCAGTGCCTCGCTTTTGCCTTACTGCTGAACTGTTACCCCAGTACCCATCTGTTACACCAGTACCCAGCGGTTACCCCACTGCCCAGCTGTAACCCCAGTGCCCAGCTGTTACACCAGTACCCAGCGGTTACCCCAGTGCCCAGCTGTTACCCCAGTGCCCAGCTGTTACCCAGTGCCCAGCTGTTCCCTCAGTGCCCCGCTGTTGCCCTCAGCGTCCCGCTGTTGCCTCCAGTGCCCATCTGTTAGCTCAGTGCCGATCTGTTGCCCCAGTGCCCATCTGTTGCCCTGTGTCCTGCTGTTACCCCAGTGCCCAGCTGTTACCCAGTGCCCAGCTGTTCCCCCAGTGCCCCGCTGTTGCCCTCAGCGTCCCGCTGTTGCTTCCAGTGCCCATCTGTTAGCTCAGTGCCGATCTGTTGCCCCAGGGCCCAGCAGTTGCCCAGTATCCTGCTGTTAGCCAAGTGTCCAGCTGGTACCCCAGTGCCCAGCTGTTACCCCAGTGTCCAGTTGTTGGCCTGTGTCCTGCTGTTACCCCAGTGCCCAGCTGTTACCCCAGTGTCCAACTGTTGTCCCCACTACCCAGCTGTTACCCCAGTCCCCAGCTGTTATCCCAGTGCCCAGCTGTTATGCCAGACTCCTGCTGTTACCCCATTACCCCACTGCTGCCTTCCCCAGTATCCAGCTGTTCCTCTTCACACTGCCAAGCTGGTATCCCAGTGCCGTTCTGCTGCCCCAGTGGCCAGCTGTTGCCCCAGGGCCCAGCAGTTGTCCAAGTATCCTGCTGTTAGCCCAGTGTCCAGCTGGTACCCCAGTGCCCAGCTGTTACCCCAGTGTCCAGCTGTTGCCCTGTGTCCTGCTGTTGCCCCAGTGCCCAACTGTTACCCCAGTGTCCAACTGTTGCCCCCACTACCCAGCTGTTACCCCAGTCCCCAGCTGTTACCTCAGTACCCAGCTGTTACGCCAGACTCCTGCTGTTACCCCATTACCCAGCTGCTGCCTTTCCCAGTGCCCAGCTGCTGCTCTCGCCAGCACCCATCTGTTACGACCAGTGTCTAGGTGGTACACCCAGGGCCCATTTTTAACCCCCAGTATCCAGCTGTTGCTCTTCACATTGCCAAGCTGGTAACCCGGTGCCCTTCTGCTGCCCCAGTGGCCAGCTGTTGCCCCAGGGCCTAGCAGTTACCCCAGTATCCTGCTGTAAGCCCAGTGTCCAGCTGGTACCCCAGTGCCAAGCTGTTACCTCAGTGCCCAGCTGTTACCTCAGTGCCCAGCTGTTACCCCAGTGCCCAGCTGTTACCCCAGTTCCCAGCTATTACCGCAGTGCCCAGCTTTTACCGCAGTGCCCAGCTTACCCCAGTACCCAGCTGCTCCCCAGTGCCCTGTTTTTACCCCACTGCCCAGCTCTTACACCAGTCTCCAGCTGTTACCCCAGTGCCCAGCTGTTGCCTTCAGTACCCAACTGTTACGCAGTGCCCAGCTGTTCCCCCAGTGCCCAGCTGTTGCCCTCAGCATACTGCTGTTGTCCCCATTGCCCATCTGTTAGCCCAGTGCCGATCTGTTGCCCCAGTGCCCAGCTGTTGCCTGTGCCCTGCTGTTACCCCAATGCCCAGCTGTTTCCCCAGTGCTCAGATGTTACCCCATGCCCAGCTGTTACCCCAGTGCCAAACTGTTTACCCCACTACCCAGCTATTACCCCAGTACCCAGCTGTTACCCCAGTGCCCAGCTGTTACCCCAGACTCCTGATGTTAACCCATTACCCAGCTTTTACCTTCCCCAGTGCCCAGCTGTTGCTCTCGCCAGTGCCCATCTGTTATGACCAGTGTCTAGGTGTAAACCCATGGCCAATTTTTAACCCCCAGAATCCAGCTGTTGCTCTACCCACTGCCAAGCTGGTATCACAGTGCCCATCTGTTGCCCCAGTGGCCAGCTGTTGCGCCAGGGTCCAGCAGTTGCCCCAGTATCCTGCTGTTAGCCCAGTGTCCAGCTGTTGCCCTCAGTGTCCTGCTGGTACCCCAGTGCCCAGCTGTTACCTTAGTGCCCATCTGTTACCCCAGTGCCCAGCTTTTATCCAAGTGCCCAGCTGTTACCCCAGTGCCCAGCTGTTGCCTTCAGTACCCAGCTGTTACCCAGTGCCCAGCTGTTCGCGCAGTGCCCAGTTGTTGCCCTCAGCGTCCTGCTGTTGCCCCCAGTGCCCATCTGTTAGCCCAATGCCCATCTGTTGCCCTAGTGCCGAGCTGTTGTGCCAGTGTCCTGCTGTTACCCCAGTGCCCAGCTGTTGCCCTCAGTGTCCTGCTGTTTCCCACTGCCCAGCTGTTACCTCAGTACCCAGCTGTTACCCCAGTGCCCAGCTGTTGCCCTCAGTGTTCTGCTGTTGCTGCAGTGCCCAGCTGTTCCCCTAGTATCCAGGTGTTAACACAGTACAGAGATGTTACCCCAGTGCCCAGTGCCCAGCTGTTGCCCCCGTACCCAACAGTTAAACCAGTGCCCAGCTGTTACACTAGTGCCCAGCTGCTGTGTTCAGTACCCAGCTGTTACCCAGTGTCCAGCTGTTCCCCCAGTGCCCAGCTGATAGGATAGAGTACAGGTGGTAAACCCAGATCCCAGTTTTTAACCCCAGAAATCCAGCTGTTCCCTCCCACTGCCAAGCTGTTATCCCAGTGCCCACCTGTTGCCCCAGTGCCCAGCTGTTGCTCCAGTGTCCTGCTGTTACCCCAGTGCCCAGCTGTTGCCCTCAGTGTTCTGTTGTTGCCACAGTGCCCAGCTGTTACCCCAGTGTCCAACTGTTGCCCCCACTACCCAGGTGTTAGCCCAGTCCCCAGCTGTTACCCCAGTTCCCAGCTGTTATGCCAGACTCCTGCTGTTACCCCATTATCCCACTGCTGCCTTCCCCAGTACCCAGCTGTTGCTCTCGCCAGTGCCCATCTGTTAAGCCCAGTGTCCAGCTGGTACCCCAATGCCCAGCTGTTACCCCAGTGCCCAGCTGTTGCCCTGTGTCCTGCAGTTACCCCAGTGCCCAACTTTTACCCCAGTGTCCAACTGTTGCCCCCACTACACAGCAGTTGCCCCAGTATCCTGCTGTAAGCCCAGTGTCCAGCTGGTACCCCAGTGCCAAGCTGTTACCCCAGTCCCCATCTATTACTGCAGTGCCCAGCTTTTACCGCAGTGCCCAGCTTACCCCAGTATCCAGCTGCTCCCCAGTGCCCTGTTGTTACCCCACTGCCCAGCTCTTACACCAGTCTCCAGTTGTTACCCCAGTGCCCAGCTGTTGCCTTCAGTACCCAACTGTTACCCAGTGCCCAGATTTTCCCCCAGTGCCCAGCTGTTGCCCTCAGCATACTGCCGTTGCCCCCATTGCCCATCTGTTAGCCCAGTGCCGATCTGTTGCCCCAGTGCCCAACTGTTTCCTGTGTCCTGCTGTTACCCCAATGCCCAGCTGTTGCCCCAGTGCTCAGATGTTACCCAGTGCCCAGCTGTTACCCCAGTGCCCAACTGTTGCCCCCACTACCCAGCTATTACCCCAGTCCCCAACTGTTACCCCAGTGTCCAGCTGTTAAGCCAGACTCCTGCTGTTACCCCATTACCCCACTGCTCCCTCCCCCATTACCCAGCTGTTGCTCTCGCCAGTGCCCATCTGTTACGACCAGTGTCTAGGTGGTACACCCAGGGCCCATTTCTAACCCCCAGTATCCAGCTGTTGCTCTTCACACTGCCAAGCTGATATCCCAGTGCTCTTCTGCTGCCCCTGCGGCCAGCTGTTGCCCCAGGGCCCAGCAGTTGCCCCAGTATCCTGCTGTTAGCCCAGTGTCCAGCTGGTACCCCAGTGCCCAGCTGTTACCCCAGTGCCCAGCTGTTGCACTGTGTCCTGCTGTTGCCCCAGTGCCTAACTGTTACCCCAGTGTCCAGCTGTTGCCCCCACTACCCAGCTGTTACCCCAGTCCCCAGCTGTTACCCCAGTGCCCAGCTGTTATGCCAGACTCCTGCTGTTACCCCATTACCCAGCTGCTGCCTTTCCCGTGCCCAGCTGTTGCTCTCACCAGTGCCCATCTGTTACGACCAGTGTCTAGGTGGTACACCCAGGGCCCATTTTTAAACCCCAGTATCCAGCTGTTGCTCTTCCCACTGCCAAGCTTGTAACCCGGTGCCCTTCTGCTGCCCCAGTGGCCAGCTGTTGCCCCAGGGCCCAGCAGTTACCCCAGTATCCTGCTGTAAGCCCAGTGTCCAGCTATTGCCGCAGTGCCCAGTGGTTACCCCAGTGCCCAGCTGTTACCCCAGTTCCCAGCTATTACCGCAGTGCCCAGCTTTTACTGCAGTGCCCAGCTTACCCCAGTACCCAGCTGCTCCCCAGTGCCCTGTTGTTACCCCACTGCCCAGCTCTTACACCAGTCTCCAGCTGTTACCCCAGTGCCCAGCTGTTGCCTTCAGTACCCAACTGTTACCCAGTGCCCAGCTGTTCCCCCAGTGCCCAGCTGTTGCCCTCAGCGTACTGCTGTTGCCCCCATTGCCCATCTGTTAGCCCAGTGCCGATCTGTTGCCCCAGTGCCCAGCTGTTGCCTGTGTCCTGCTGTTACCCCAATGCCCAGCTGTTGCCCCAGTGCTCAGATGTTACCCCATGCCCAGATGTTACCCCAGTGCCCAACTCTTGCCCCCACTACCCAGCAATTACCCCAGTACCCAGCTGTTACCCCAGTGCCCAGCTGTTACCCCAGACTCCTGATGTTAACCCATTACCCAGCTTTTACCTTCCCCAGTGCCCAGCTGTTGCTCTCGCCAGTGCCCATCTGTTACGACCAGTGTCTAGGTGGTACACCCATGGCCAATTTTTAACCCCCAGAATCCAGCTGTTGCTCTACCCACTGCCAAGCTGGTATCCCAGTGCCTATCTGTTGCCCCAGTGGCCAGCTGTTGCGCCAGGGTCCAGCAGTTGCCCCAGTATCCTGCTGTTAGCCCAGTGTCCAGCTGTTGCCCTCAGTCTCCTGCTGGTACCCCAGTGCCCAGCTGTTACCCCAGCGCCCATCTGTTACCCCAGTGCCCAGCTTTTACCCAAGTGTCCACCTGTTACACCAGTGCCCAGCTGTTGCCTTCAGTACCCAGCTGTTACCCAGTGTCCTGCTGTTACCCCAGTGCCCAGCTGTTGCCCTCAGTGCCCTGCTGTTTCCCAGTGCCCAGCTGTTACCTCAGTACCCAGCTGTTACCCCAGTTCCCAGCTGTTGCCCTCAGTGTTCTGCTGTTGCTCCCGTGCCCAGCTGTTCCCCCAGTATCCAGGTGTTAACCCAGTACAGAGCTGTTACCCCAGTGCCCAGTGCCCAGCTGTTGCCCCCGTACCCAACTGTTAAACCAGTGCCCAGCTTTTACACTAATGCCCAGCTCTGTGTTCAGTACCCAGCTGTTACCCAGTGTCCAGCTGTTCCCCCAGTGCCCAGCTGATAGGATAGAGTCCAGGTGGTAAACCCAGATCCCAGTTTTTAAGCCCAGAAATCCAGCTGTTCCCCCCCACTGCCAAGCTGTTATCCCAGTGCCCACCTGTTGCCCCAGTGCCCAGCTGTTGCCCTGTGTCCTGCTGTTACCCCAGTGTCCAACTGTTGCCCCCACTACCCAGGTGTTACCCCAGTCCCCAGCTGTTACCCCAATGCCCAGCTGTTATGCCAGACTCCTGCTGTTACCCCATTACCCCTCTGCTGCCTTCCCCAGTACACAGCTGTTGCTCTTGCCAGTGCCCATCTGTTACGACCAGTGTCTAGGTGGTACACCCAGGGCCCATTACTAACCCCCAGTATCCAGCTGTTGCTCTTCACACTGCCAAGCTGGTATCCCAGTGCCCTTCTGCTGCCCCAGTGGCCAGCTGTTGCCCCAGGGCCCAGCAGTTTCCCCAGTATCCTGCTGTTAGCCCAGTGTCCAGCTGGTACCACATTGCCCAGCTGTTACCCCAGTGCCCAGCTGTTGCCCTGTGTCCTGCTGTTACCCCAGTGCCCAACTGTTACCCCAGTGTCCAACTGTTGCCCCCACTACCCAGCTGTTACCCCAGTCCCCATCTGTTACCCCAGTGCCCAGCTGTTACGCCAGACTCCTGCTGTTACCCCATTACCCAGCTGCTGCCTTTCCCGTGCCCAGCTGTTGCTCTCACCAGTGCCCATCTGTTATGACCAGTGTCTAGGTGGTACACCCAGGGCCCATTTTTAACCCCCAGTATCCAGCTGTTGCTCTTCACACTGCCAAAGCTGGTAACCCAGTGCCCTTCTGCTGCCCCAGTGGCCAGCTGTTGCCCCAGGGCCCAGCAGTTGCCCCAGTATCCTGCTGTAAGCCCAGTGTCCAGCTGGTACCCCAGTGCCAAGCTGTTACCCCAGTGCCCAGCTATTACCCCAGTGCCCAGCTGTTACCCCAGTCCCCAGCTATTACCGCAGTGCCCAGATTTTACCGCAGTGCCCAGCTTACCCCAGTACCCAGCTGCTCCCCAGTGCCCTGTTGTTACCCCACTGCCCAGCTCTTACACCAGTCTCCAGCTGTTACCCCAGTGCCCAGCTGTTGTCTTCAGTACACAACTGTTACCCAGTGCCCAGCTGTTCCCCCAGTGCCTAGCTTTTGCCCTCAGAGTACTGCTGTTGCCCCCATTGCCCATCTGTTAGCCCAGTGCCGATCTGTTGCCCCAGTGCCCAGCTGTTGACTGTGTCCTGCTGTTACCCCAATGCCCAGCTGTTGCCCCAGTGCTCAGATGTAACCCCATGCCCAGCTGTTACCCCAGTGCCCAACTGTTGCCCCCACTACCCAGCTATTACCCCAGTACCCAGCTGTTACCCCAGTGCCCAGCTGTTACCCCAGACTCCTGATGTTAACCCATTACCCAGCTTTTACCTTCCCCAGTGCCCAGCTGTTGCTCTCGCCAGTGCCCATCTGTTACGACCAGTGTCTACACCCATGGCCAATTTTTAACCCCCAGAATCCAGCTGTTGCTCTACCCACTGCCAAGCTGGTATCCCAGTGCCCATCTGTTGCCCCAGTGGCCAGCTGTTGCCCCAGGGTCCAGCGTTTGCCCCAGTATCCTGCTGTTAGCCCAGTGTCCAGCTGTTACCCCAGTGCCCATCTGTTACCCCAGTGCCCAGCTGTTACACCAGTGCCCAGCTGTTGCCTTCAGTACCCAGCTGTTACCCAGTGGCCAGCTGTTCCCGCAGTGCCCAGCTGTTGCCCTCAGCATCCTGCTGTTGCCTCCAGTGCCCATCTGTTAGCCCAATGCCCATCTGTTGCCCTAGTGCCGAGCTGTTGCGCCAGTGTCCTGCTGTTACCCCAGTGCCCAGCTGTTGCCCTCAGTGTCCTGCTGTTTCCCAGTGCCCAGCTGTTACCCCAGTACCCAGCTGTTACCTCAGTGCCCAGCTGTTGCCCTCAGTGTTCTGCTGTTGCTCCCGTGCCCAGCTGTTCCCCCAGTATCCAGGTGTTAACCCAGTACAGAACGGTTACCCCAGTGCCCAGCTGTTGTCCCCTTACCCAACTGTTAAACCAGTGCCCAGCTGTTGCCCTCAGTGTACTGCTGTTATGGCAGTGCAGAGTTATTGCCCTGGTGCCCAACTGTTACCCCAGTGCCCATCTGTTAACCCAGTGCCCGGCTGTTGCCCCACTGGCCAGCTGTTGCCCTCAGTGTACTGCTACCCCAGCGCTCAGTTGTTGCCTCGGTGCCCATCTGTTACCGCAGTGTATTGCTGTTACCCCAGTACCCAGCTGCTACCCCAGTGCCACGCTTTTGCCTTAGTGCTGAACTGTTACCCCAGTACCCATCTGTTACACCAGTACCCAGCGGTTACCCCACTGCCCAGCTGTTACCCCAGTGCCGAGCTGTTACACCAGTACCCAGCGGTTACCCCAGTGCCCAGCTGTTATCCCAGTGCCCAGCTGTTACCCAGTGCCCAGCTGTTCCCCCAGTGCCCCGCTGTTGCCCTCAGCGTCTCGCTGTTGCCCCCAGTGCCCATCTGTTTGCTCAGTGCCGATCTGTTGCCCCAGTGCCCATCTGTTGCCCTGTGTCCTGCTGTTACCCCAGTGCCCAGCTGTTAGCCCAGTGCCCTTCTGATGCCTTAGTGGCCAGCTGTTTCCCCAGCGCACAGCAGTTGCCCCAGTATCCTGCTGTTAGCCCAGTGTACAGCTGGTACCCCAGTGCCCAGCTGTTACCCCCACTACCCAGCTGTTACCCCAGTCCCCAGCTGTTACCCCAGTGCCCAGCTGTTACCCCAGTACCCAGCTTTTACCCCAGTGACCAGCTGTTACCCAAATGCCCAGCTGTCACCCCAATACCCAGCTCTTACCTCAGTTCCCACCTGTTGCCCTAGTGCCCATCTGTTACCCCAGTTCCCAGCTGTTGCCCTCCCCAGTGCCCTGCGGTTACCCTGGTACCCAGCTTTTACCCCGGTGCCCAGCTGTTACCCAGTGCCGAGCTATTAGACCAGTACCCAGCTGTTGCCCTCCCCAGTGCCTAGCTGTTGCTCTCAACAGTGCCCAGCTGTTAGTACCAGATTTCAGGTGGTACACCCAGAACCCAGTTTTTAACCCAATATCCAGCTGTTCCTCTCCCCACTGCCAAGCTGTTACCCCAGTGCCCATCTGCTTCCCCAGTGCCCCGCTGTTGCCCCAGTGTCCTGCTGTTACCCCAGTGCCCAACTGTTACCCAAGTGTCCAACTGTTGCCCCCACTACCCAGCTGTTACCCCAGTCCCCAGCTGTTACCCCAGTGCCCAGCTGTTACGCCAGACTCCTGCTGTTACCCCATTACCCAGCTGCTGCCTTTCCCGTGCCCAGCTGTTGCTCTCACCAGTGCCCATCTGTTACGACCAGTGTCTAGGTGGTACACCCAGGGCCCATTTTTAACCCCCAGTATCCAGCTGTTGCTCTTCACACTGCCAAGCTGGTAACCCAGTGCCCTTCTGCTGCCCCAGTGGCCAGCTGTTACCTCAGTTCCCAGCTATTACCGCAGTGCCCAGCTTTTACTGCAGTGCCCAGCTTACCCCAGTACCCAGCTGCTCCCCAGTGCCCTGTTGTTACCCCACTGCCCAGCTCTTACACCAGTCTCCAGCTGTTACCCCAGTGCCCAGCTGTTGCCTTCAGTACCCAACTGTTACCCAGTGCCCAGCTGTTCCCCCAGTGCCTAGCTTTTGCCCTCAGCGTACTGCTGTTGCACCCATTGCCCATCTGTTAGCCCAGTGCCGATCTGTTGCCCCAGTGCCCAGCTGTTGACTGTGTCCTGCTGTTACCCCAATGCCCAGCTGTTGCCCCAGTGCTCAGATGTTACCCCATGCCCAGCTGTTACCCCAGTGCCCAACTGTTGCCCCCACTACCCAGCTATTACCCCAGTACCCAGCTGTTACCCCAGTGCCCAGCTGTTACCCCAGACTCCTGATGTTAACCCATTACCCAGCTTTTACCTTCCCCAGTGCCCAGCTGTTGCTCTCACCAGTGCCCATCTGTTACGACCAGTGTCTAGGTGGTACACCCATGGCCAATTTTTAAATCCCAGAATCCAGCTGTTGCTCTACCCACTGCCAAGCTGGTATCCCAGTGCCCATCTGTTGCCCCAGTGGCCAGCTGTTGCCCCAGGGTCCAGCGTTTGCCCCAGTATCCTGCTGTTAGCCCAGTGTCCAGCTGTTACCCCAGTGCCCATCTGTTACCCCAGTGCCCAGCTGTTACACCAGTGCCCAGCTGTTGCCTTCAGTACCCAGCTTTTACCCAGCGACCAGCTGTTCCCGCAGTGCCCAGCTGTTGCCGTCAGTGTCCTGCTGTTGCCCCCAGTGCCCATCTGTTAGCCCAATGCCCATCTGTTGCCCTAGTGCCGAGTTGTTGCGCCAGTGTCCTGCTGTTACCCCAGTGCCCAGCTGTTGCCCTCAGTGTCCTGCTGTTTCCCAGTGCCCAGCTGTTACCCCAGTACCCAGCTGTTACCCCAGTGCCCAGCTGTTGCCCTCAGTGTTCTGCTGTTGCTCCCATGCCCAGCTGTTCCCCCAGTATCCAGGTGTTAACCCAGTACAGAACGGTTACCCCAGTGCCCAGCTGTTGTCCCCTTACCCAACTGTTAAACCAGTGCCCAGCTGTTGCCCTCAGTGTACTACTGTTATGGCAATGCAGAGTTATTGCCCTGGTGCCCAACTGTTACCCCAGTGCCCATCTGTTAACCCAGTGCCCGGCTGTTGCCCCACTGGCCAGCTGTTGCCCTCAGTGTACTGCTACCCCAGTGCTCAGTTGTTGCCTCGGTGCCCATCTGTTACCGCAGTTTACTGCTGTTACCCCAGTACCCAGCTGCTACCCCAGTGCCACGCTTTTGCCTTAGTGCTGAACTGTTACCCCAGTACCCATCTGTTACACCAGTACCCAGCGGTTACCCCACTGCCCAGCTGTTCCCCCAGTGCCCCGCTGTTGCCCTCAGCGTCCCGCTGTTGCCCCCAGTGCCCATCTGTTAGCTCAGTGCCGATCTGTTGCCCCAGTGCCCATCTGTTGCCCTGTGTCCTGCTGTTACCCCAGTGCCCAGCTGTTACCCCAGTGCCCTTCTGCTGCCTTAGTGGCCAGCTGTTTCCCCAGCGCACAGCAGTTGCCCCAGTATCCTGCTGTTAGCCCAGTGTCCAGCTGGTACCCCAGTGCCCAGCTGTTACCCTGGTGCCCAACTGTTGCCCTGTGTCCTGCTGTTACCCCAGTGCCCAACTGTTACCCCAGTGTCCAACTGTTGCCCCCACTACCCAGCTGTTACCCCAGTCCCCAGCTGTTACCCCAGTGCCCAGCTGTTACCCCAGTACCCAGCTTTTACCCCAGTGCCCAGCTGTTACCCAAATGCCCAGCTGTTAGCCCAATACCCAGCTCTTACCTCAGTTCCCACCTGTTGCCCTAATGCCCATCTGTTACCCCAGTTCCCAGCTGTTGCCCTCCCCAGTGCCCTGCGGTTACCCTGGTACCCAGCTTTTACCCCGGTGCCCAGCTGTTACCCCAGTGCCGAGCTATTAGACCAGTACCCAGCTGTTGCCCTCCCCAGTGCCTAGCTGTTGCTCTCAACAGTGCCCAGATGTTAGTACCAGATTTCAGGTGGTACACCCAGAACCCAGTTTTTAACCCAATATCCAGCTGTTCCTCTGCCCACTGCCAAGCTGTTACCCCAGTGCCCATCTGTTTCCCCTGCCCCGCTGTTGCCCCAGTGTCCAGCTGTTGCCCCATTGTCCTGCTGTTACGCCAGTGTCCAGCTGTTACCCCAGTGTCCAGCTGTTGACTTCAGTACCCAGCTGTTACCCTCTTTCCTGCTGTTCCCCCAGTGCCCAACTGTTGCCGTCATCATCCTGCTCTATCTCCCAGTGTCCTGCTGTTACCGCAGGGCCCATCTGTTACCCCAGTGCCCAACTGTTACACCAGTGTCCAGCTGTTACCCCAGTGCCCAGCTGTTGCCTTCAGTACCCAGCTGTTACCCAGTGCCCAGCTGTTCCCCCAGTGCCCAGATGTTGCCCTCGGCGTCCTGCTGTTGCTCCCAGTGCCCATCTGTTAGCCCAGTGCCGATCTGTTGCCCCAGTTCCCAGCTGTTGCCCTGTGTCCTGTTGTTGCCCCAGTGCCCAGCTGTTGCACCAGTGCTCAGATGTTACCCCATGCCCAGCTGTTACCCCAGTGCCCAACTGTTGCCCCCACTACCCAGCTATTACCTCAGTACCCAGCTATTACCCCAGTGCCCAGCTGTTACCCCAGACTCCTGATGTTAACCCATTACCCAGCTTTTACCTTCCCCAGTGCCCAGCTGTTGCTCTCGCCAGTGCCCATCTGTTATGACCAGTGTCTAGGTGGTACACCCATGGCCAATTTTTAACCCCCAGAATCCAGCTGTTGCTCTACCCACGGCCAAGCTGGTATCACAGTGCCCATCTGTTGCCCCAGTGGCCAGCTATTGCGCCAGGGTCCAGCAGTTGCCCCAGTATCCTGCTGTTAGCCCAGTGTCCAGCTGATGCCCTCAGTGTCCTGCTGGTACCCCAGTGCCCAGCTGTTACCTTAGTGCCCATCTGTTACCCCAGTGCCCAGCTTTTATCCAAGTGCCCAGCTGTTACCCCAGTACCCAGCTGTTGCCTTCAGTACCCAGCTGTTACCCAGTGCCCAGCTGTTCCCGCAGTGCCCAGTTGTTGCCCTCAGCATCCTGCTGTTGCCCCCAGTGCCCATCTGTTAGCCCAATGCCCATCTGTTGCCCTAGTGCCGAGCTGTTGCGCCAATGTCCTGCTGTTACCCCAGTGCCCAGCTGTTGCCCTCAGTGTCCTGCTGTTTCCCACTGCCCAACTGTTACCTCAGTACCCAGCTGTTACCCCAGTGCCCAGCTGTTGCCCTCAGTGTTCTGCTGTTGCGCCAGTGCCCAGCTGTTCCCCCAGTATCCAGGTGTTAACCCAGTACAGAGTTGTTACCCCAGTGCCCAGTGCCCAGCTGTTGTTCCCGTACCCAACTCTTAAACCAGTGCCCAGTTGTTACACTAGTGCCCAGCTGCTGTGTTCAGTACCCAGCTGTTACCCAGTGTCCAGCTGTTCCCCCAGTGCCCAGCTGATAGGATAGAATCCAGGTGGTAAACCCAGATCCCAGTTTTTAAGCCCAGAAATCCAGCTGTTCCCTCCCACTGCCAAGCTGTTATCCCAGTGCCCACCTGTTGCCCCAGTGCCCAGCTGTTGCCCCAGTGCCCAGCTGTTGCTCCAGTGTCCTGCTGTTGCCCCAGTGCCCAGCTGTTACCCTCAGTGTTCTGTTGTTGCCACAGTGCCCAGCTGTTACCCCAGTGTCCAACTGTTGGCCCCACTACCCAGGTGTTACCCCAGTCCCCAGCTGTTACCCCAGTGCCCAGCTGTTATGCCAGACTCCTGCTGTTACCCCATTACCCCACTGCTGCCTTCCCCAGTACCCAGCTGTTGCTCTCGCCAGTGCCCATCTGTTACGACCAGTGTCTAGGTGATACACCCATGGCCAATTATTAAATCCCAATATCCAGCTGTTGCTCTACCCACTGCCAAGCTGGTATCCCAGTGCCCATCTGTTGCCCCAGTGGCCAGCTGTTGCCCCAGGGTCAAGCGTTTGCCCCAGTATCCTGCTGTTAGCCCAGTGTCCAGCTGTTACCCCAGTGCCCATCTGTTACCCCAGTGCCCAGCTGTTACCCAAGTGCCCAGCTTTTACTGCAGTGCCCAGCTTACCCCAGTACCCAGCTGCTCCCCAGTGCCCTGTTGTTACCCCACTGCCCAGCTCTTACACCAGTCTCCAGCTGTTACCCCAGTGCCCAGCTGTTGCCTTCAGTACCCAACTGTTACCCAGTGCCCAGCTGTTCCCCCAGTGCCCAGCTGTTGCCCTCAGCGTACTGCTGTTGCCCCCATTGCCCATCTGTTAGCCCAGTGCCGATCTGTTGCCCCAGTGCCCAGCTGTTGACTGTGTCCTGCTGTTACCCCAATGCCCAGCTGTTGCCCCAGTGCTCAGATGTTACCCCATGCCCAGCTGTTACCCCAGTGCCCAACTGTTGCCCCCACTACCCAGCAAATACCCCAGTACCCAGCTGTTACCCCAGTGCCCAGCTGTTACCCCAGACTCCTGATGTTAACCCATTACCCAGCTTTTACCTTCCCCAGTGCCCAGCTGTTGCTCTTGCCAGTGCCCATCTGTTACGACCAGTGTCTAGGTGGTACACCCATGGCCAATTTTTAACTCCCATGAATTCAGCTGTTGCTCTACCCACTGCCAAGCTGGTATCCCAGTGCCTATCTGTTGCCCCAGTGCCCAGCTGTTACCCCAGTGTCCAGCTTTTACCCAAGTGCCCAGCTGTTACCCCAGTGCCCAGCAGTTGCCTTCAGTACCCAGCTGTGACCCAGTGCCCAGCTGTTCCCGCAGTGCCCAGCTGTTGCCCTCAGCGTCCTGCTGTTGCCCCCAGTGCCCATCTGTTAGCCCAATGCCCATCTGTTGCCCTAGTGCCGAGCTGTTGCGCCAGTGTCCTGCTGTTACCCCAGTGCCCAGCTGTTACCTCAGTACCCAGCTGTTACTCCAGTGCCCAGCTGTTGCCCTCAGTGTTCTGCTGTTGCTGCAGTGCCCAGCTGTTCCCCCAGTATCCAGGTGTTAACCCAGTACAGAGCTGTTACCCCAGTGCCCAGTGCTCAGCTGTTGCCCCCGTACCCAACTGTTAAACTAGTGCCCAGCTGTTACACTAGTGCCCAGCTCTGTGTTCAGTACCAAGCTGTTACCCAGTGTCCAGCTGTTCCCCCAGTGCCCAGATGATAGGATAGAGTCCAGGTGGTAAACCCAGATCCCAGGTTTTAACCCCAGAAATCCAGCTGTTCCCTCCCACTGCCAAGCTGTTATCCCAGTGCCCACCTGTTGCCCCAGTGCCCAGCTGTTGCCCCAGTGTCCAGCTGTTGCTCCAGTGTCCTGCTGTTACCCGAGTGTCCAACTGTTGCCCCCACTACCCAGGTGTTACCCCAGTCCCCACCTGTTACCCCAGTGCCCAGCTGTTATGCCAGACTCCTGCTGTTACCCCATTACCCCTCTGCTGCCTTCCCCAGTACCCAGCTGTTGCTCTTGCCAGTGCCCATCTGTTACGACCAGTGTCTAGGTGGTACACCCAGGGCCCATTACTAACCCCCAGTAACCAGCTGTTGCTCTTCACACTGCCAAGCTGGTATCCCAGTGCCCTTCTGCTGCCCCAGTGGCCAGCTGTTGTCCCAGGGCCCAGCAGTTGCCCCAGTATCCTGCTGTTAGCCCAGTGTCCAGCTGGTACCACATTGCCCAGCTGTTACCCCAGTGCCCAGCTGTTGCCCTGTGTCCTGCTGTTACCCCAGTGCCCAACTGTTACCCCAGTGTCCAACTGTTGCCCCCACTACCCAGCTGTTACCCCAGTGTCCAACTGTTGCCCCCACTACCCAGCTGTTACCCCAGTCCCCAGCTGTTACACCAGTGCCCAGCTGTTACGCCAGACTCCTGCTGTTACCCCATTACCCAGCTGCTGCATTTCCCGTGCCCAGCTGTTGCTCTCACCAGTGCCCATCTGTTACGACCAGTGTCTAGGTGGTACACCCAGGGCCCATTTTTAACCCCCAGTATCCAGCTGTTGCTCTTCACATTGCCAAGCTGGTAACCCAGTGCCCTTCTGCTGCCCCAGTGGCCAGCTGTTGCCCCAGGGCCCAGCAGTTGCCCCAGTATCCTGCTGTAAGCCCAGTGTCCAGATGGTACCCCAGTGCCAAGCTGTTACCCCAGTGCCCAGCTGTTACCCCAGTGCCCAGCTGTTACCCCAGTCCCCAGCTATTACCGCAGTGCCCAGCTTTTACCGCAGTGCCCAGCTTACCCCAGTACCCAGCTGCTCCCCAGTGCCCTGTTGTTACCCCACTGCCCAGCTCTTACACCAGTCTCCAGCTGTTACCCCAGTGCCCAGCTGTTGCCTTCAGTACCCAACTGTTACCCAGTGCCCAGCTGCTCCCCCAGTGCCTAGCTTTTGCCCTCAGCGTACTGCTGTTGCCCCCATTGCCCATCTGTTAGCCCAGTGCCGATCTGTTGCCCCAGTGCCCAGCTGTTGCCTGTGTCCTGCTGTTACCCCAATGCCCAGCTGTTGCCCCAGTGCTCAGATGTTACCCCATGCCCAGCTGTTACCCCAGTGCCCAACTGTTGCCCCCACTACCCAGCTATTACCCCAGTACCCAGCTGTTACCCCAGTGCCCATCTGTTACCCCAGTGCCCAGCTGTTACACCAGTGCCCAGCTGTTGCCTTCAGTACCCAGCTGTTACCCAGTGGCCAGCTGTTCCCGCAGTGCCCAGCTGTTGCCGTCAGTGTCCTGCTGTTGCCCCCAGTGCCCATCTGTTAGCCCAATGCCCATCTGTTGCCCTAGTGCCGAGCTGTTGCGCCAGTGTCCTGCTGTTACCCCAGTGCCCAGCTGTTGCCCTCAGTTTTCTGCTGTTGCTCCCATGCCCAGCTGTTCCCCCAGTATCCAGTTGTTAACCCAGTACAGAACGGTTACCCCAGTGCCCAGCTGTTGTCCCCTTACCCAACTGTTAAACCAGTGCCCAGCTGTTGCCCTCAATGCACTGCTGTTACGGCAGTGCAGAGTTATTGCCCTGGTGCCCAACTGTTACCCCAGTGCCCATCTGTTAACCCAGTGCCCGGCTGTTGCCCCACTGGCCAGCTGTTGCCCTCAGTGTACTGCTACCACAGTGCTCAGTTGTTGCCTCGGTGCCCATCTGTTACCGCAGTGTACTGCTGTTACCCCAGTACCCAGCTGTTACCCCAGTGCCACGCTTTTGCCTTAGTGCTGAACTGTTACCCCAGTACCCATCTGTTACACCAGTACCCAGCGGTTACCCCACTGCCCAGCTGTTACCCCAGTGCCGAGCTGTTACACCAGTACCCAGCGGTTACCCCAGTGCCCAGCTGTTATCCCAGTGCCCAGCTGTTACCCAGTGCCCAGCTGTTCCCCCAGTGCCCCGCTGTTGCCCTCAGCGTCCCGCTGTTGCCCCCAGTGCCCATCTGTTAGCTCAGTGCCGATCTGTTGCCCCAGTGCCCGTCTGTTGCCCTGTGTCCTGCTGTTACCCCAGTGCCCAGCTGTTACCCCAGTGCCCTTCTGCTGCCTTAGTGGCCAGCTGTTTCCCCAGCGCACAGCAGTTGCCCCAGTATCCTGCTGTTAGCCCAGTGTCCAGCTGGTACCCCAGTGCCCAGTTGCTACCCCACTACCCAGCTGTTACCCCAGTCCCCAGCTGTTACCCCAGTGCCCAGCTGTTACCCCAGTACCCAGCTGTTACCCCAGTGCCCAGCTGTTGCCCCCACTACCCAGCTGTTACCCCAGTCCCCAGCTGTTACCCCAGTGCCCAGCTGTTACCCCAGTACCCAGCTATTACCCCAGTGCCCAGCTGTTGCCCCAGTGTCCAGCTGTTGCTCCAGTGTACTGCTGTTACCCCAGTGTCCAACTGTTGCCCCCATTACCCAGGTGTTACCCCAGTCCCCAGCTGTTACCCCAGTGCCCAGCTGTTACCCCAGTACCCAGCTGTTACCCCATTGCCCAGCTGTTGCCCCCACTACCCAGCTGTTACCCCAGTCCCCAGCTGTTACCCCAGTGCCCAGCTGTTACCCCAGTACCCAGCTATTACCCCAGTGCCCAGCTGTTACGCCAGACTCCTGCTGTTACCCCATTACCCCACTGCTGCCTTCCCCAGTACCCAGCTGTTGCTCTCACCAGTGCCCATCTGTTATGACCAGTGTCTAGGTGGTACACCCAGGGCCCATTTCTAACCCCCAGTATCCAGCTGTTGCTCTTCACACTGCCAAGCTGGTATCCCAGTGCCCTTCTGCTGCCCCTGTGGCCAGCTGTTGCCCCAGGGCCCAGCAGTTGCCCCAGTATCCTGCTGTTAGCCCAGTGTCCAGCTGGTACCCCAGTGCCCAGCTATTACCCCAGTGCCCAGCTGTTGCACTGTGTCCTGCTGTTGCCCCAGTGCCTAACTGTTACCCCAGTGTCGTACTGTTGCCCCCACTACCCAGCTGTTACCCCAGTCCCCAGCTGTTACCCCAGTGCCCAGCTGTTATGCCAGACTCCTGCTGTTACCCCATTACCCAGCTGCTGCCTTTCCCAGTGCCCAGATATTGCACTCGCCAGCACCCATCTGTTATGACCAGTGTCTAGGTGGTACACCCAGGGCCCATTTTTAACCCCCAGTATCCAGCTGTTGCTCTTCACACTGCCAAGCTTGTAACCCGGTGCCCTTCTGCTGCCCCAGTGGCCAGCTGTTGCCCCAGGGCCCAGCAGTTACCCCAGTATCCTGCTGTAAGCCCAGTGTCCAGCTATTGCCGCAGTGCCCAGCTGTTAACCCAGTGCCCAGCTGTTACCCCAGTTCCCAGCTATTACTGCAGTGCCCAGCTTTTACTGCAGTGCCCAGCTTACCCCAGTACCCAGCTGCTCCCCAGTGCCCTGTTGTTACCCCACTGCCCAGCTCTTACACCAGTCTCCAGCTGTTACCCCAGTGCCCAGCTGTTGCCTTCAGTACCCAACTGTTACCCAGTGCCCAGCTGTTCCCCCAGTGCCCAGCTGTTGCCCTCAGCGTACTGCTATTGCCCCCATTGCCCATCTGTTAGCCCAGTGCCGATCTGTTGCCCCAGTGCCCAGCTGTTGCCTGTGTCCTGCTGTTACCCCAATGCCCAGCTGTTGCCCCAGTGCTCAGATGTTACCCCGTGCCCAGCTGTTACCCCAGTGCCCAACTCTTGTCCCCACTACCCAGCAATTACCCCAGTACCCAGCTGTTACCCCAGTGCCCAGCTGTTACCCCAGACTCCTGATGTTAACCCATTACCCAGCTTTTACCTTCCCCAGTGCCCAGCTGTTGCTCTCGCCAGTGCCCATCTGTTACGACCAGTGTCTAGGTGGTACACCCATGGCCAATTTTTAACCCCCAGAATCCAGCTGTTGCTCTACCCACTGCCAAGCTGGTATCCCAGTGCCTATCTGTTGCCCCAGTGCCCAGCTGTTACCCCAGTGTCCAGCTTTTACCCAAGTGCCCAGCTGTTACCCCAGTGCCCAGCAGTTGCCTTCAGTACCCAGCTGTTACCCAGTGCCCAGCTGTTCCCGCAGTGCCCAGCTGTTGCCCTCAGCGTCCTGCTGTTGCCTCCAGTGCCCATCTGTTAGCCCAATGCCCATCTGTTGCCCTAGTGCCGAGCTGTTGTGCCAGTGTCCTGCTGTTACCCCAGTGCCCAGCTGTTGCCCTCAGTGTCCTGCTGTTTCCCAGTGCCCAGCTGTTACCTCAGTACCCAGCTGTTACCCCAGTGCCCAGCTGTTGCCCTCAGTGTTCTGCTGTTGCTGCAGTGCCCAGCTGTTCCCCCAGTATCCAGGCGTTAACCCAGTACAGAGCTGTTACCCCAGTGCCCAGTGCCCAGCTGTTGCCCCCGTACCCAACTGTTAAACCAGTGCCCAGCTGTTACACTAGTGCCCAGCTCTGTGTTCAGTACCCAGCTGTTACCCAGTGTCCAGCTGTTCCCCCAGTGCCCAGCTGATAGGATAGAGTCCAGGTGGTAAACCCAGATCCCAGTTTTTAACCCCAGAAATCCAGCTGTTCCCTCCCACTGCCAAGCTGTTATTCCAGTGCCCACCTGTTGCCCCAGTGCCCAGCTGTTGCCCCAGTGTCCAGCTGTTGCTCCAGTGTCCTGCTGTTGCCCCAGTGTCCAACTGTTGCCCCCATTACCCAGGTGTTACCCCAGTCCCCAGCTGTTACCCCAGTGCCCAGCTGTTACCCCAGTACCCAGCTGTTACCCCAGTGCCCAACTGTTGCCCCCACTACCCAGCTGTTACCCCAGTACCCAGCTATTACCCCAGTGCCCAGCTGTTACGCCAGACTCCTGCTGTTACCCCATTACCCCACTGCTGCCTTCCCCAGTACCCAGCTGTTGCTCTCACCAGTGCCCATCTGTTACGACCAGTGTCTAGGTGGTACACCCAGGGCCCATTTCTAACCCCCAGTATCCAGCTGTTGCTCTTCACACTGCCAAGCTGGTATCCCAGTGCCCTTCTGCTGCCCCTGTGGCCAGCTGTTGCCCCAGGGCCCAGCAGTTGCCCCAGTATCCTGCTGTTAGCCCAGTGTCCAGCTGGTACCCCAGTGCCCAGCTATTACCCCAGTGCCCAGCTGTTGCACTGTGTCCTGCTGTTGCCCCAGTGCCTAACTGTTACCCCAGTGTCGAACTGTTCGCCCACTACCCAGCTGTTACCCCAGTCCCCAGCTGTTACCCCAGTGCCCAGCTGTTATGCCCGACTCCTGCTGTTACCCCATTACCCAGCTGCTGCCTTTCCCAGTGCCCAGATGTTGCACTCGCCAGCACCCATCTGTTATGACCAGTGTCTAGGTGGTACACCCAGGGCCCATTTTTAACCCCCAGTATCCAGCTGTTGCTCTTCACACTGCCAAGCTTGTAACCCGGTGCCCTTCTGCTGCCCCAGTGGCCAGCTGTTGCCCCAGGGCCCAGCAGTTACCCCAGTATCCTGCTGTAAGCCCAGTGTCCAGCTATTGCCGCAGTGCCCAGCTGTTAACCCAGTGCCCAGCTGTTACCCCAGTTCCCAGCTATTACCACAGTGCCCAGCTTTTACCGCTTTGCCCAGCTTACCCCAGTACCCAGCTGCTCCCCAGTGCCCTGTTGTTACCTCACTGCCCAGCTCTTACACCAGTCTCCAGCTGTTACCCCAGTGCCCAGCTGTTGCCTTCAGTACCCAACTGTTACCCAGTGCCCAGCTGTTCCCCCAGTGCCCAGCTGTTGCCCTCAGCGTACTGCTGTTGCCCCCATTGCCCATCTGTTAGCCCAGTGCCGATCTGTTGCCCCAGTGCCCAGCTGTTGCCTGTGTCCTGCTGTTACCCCAATGCCCAGCTGTTGCCCCAGTGCTCAGATGTTACCCCGTGCCCAGCTGTTACCCCAGTGCCCAACTCTTGTCCCCACTACCCAGCAATTACCCCAGTACCCAGCTGTTACCCCAGTGCCCAGCTGTTACCCCAGACTCCTGATGTTAACCCATTACCCAGCTTTTACCTTCCCCAGTGCCCAGCTGTTGCTCTCGCCAGTGCCCATCTGTTACGACCAGTGTCTAGGTGGTACACCCATGGCCAATTTTTAACCCCCAGAATCCAGCTGTTGCTCTACCCACTGCCAAGCTGGTATCCCAGTGCCTATCTGTTGCCCCAGTGCCCAGCTGTTACCCCAGTGTCCAGCTTTTACCCAAGTGCCCAGCTGTTACCCCAGTGCCCAGCAGTTGCCTTCAGTACCCAGCTGTTACCCAGTGCCCAGCTGTTCCCGCAGTGCCCAGCTGTTGCCCTCAGCGTCCTGCTGTTGCCTCCAGTGCCCATCTGTTAGCCCAATGCCCATCTGTTGCCCTAGTGCCGAGCTGTTGCGCCAGTGTCCTGCTGTTACCCCAGTGCCCAGCTGTTGCCCTCAGTGTCCTGCTGTTTCCCAGTGCCCAGCTGTTACCTCAGTACCCAGCTGTTACCCCAGTGCCCAGCTGTTGCCCTCAGTGTTCTGCTGTTGCTGCAGTGCCCAGCTGTTCCCCCAGTATCCAGGTGTTAACCCAGTACAGAGCTGTTACCCCAGTGCCCAGTGCCCAGCTGTTGCCCCCGTACCCAACTGTTAAACCAGTGCCCAGCTGTTACACTAGTGCCCAGCTCTGTGTTCAGTACCCAGCTGTTACCCAGTGTCCAGCTGTTCCCCCAGTGCCCAGCTGATAGGATAGAGTCCAGGTGGTAAACCCAGATCCCAGTTTTTAACCCCAGAAATCCAGCTGTTCCCTCCCACTGCCAAGCTGTTATCCCAGTGCCCACCTGTTGCCCCAGTGCCCAGCTGTTGCCCCAGTGTCCAGCTGTTGCTCCAGTGTCCTGCTGTTACCCCAGTGTCCAACTGTTGCCCCCATTACCCAGGTGTTACCCCAGTCCCCAGCTGTTACCCCAGTGCCCAGCTGTTACCCCAGTACCCAGCTGTTACCCCAGTGCCCAGCTGTTGCCCCCACTACCCAGCTGTTACCCCAGTCCCCAGCTGTTACCCCAGTGCCCAGCTGTTACCCCAGTATCCAGCTATTACCCCAGTGCCCAGCTGTTACGCCAGACTCCTGCTGTTACCCCATTACCCCACTGCTGCCTTCCCCAGTACCCAGCTGTTGCTCTCACCAGTGCCCATCTGTTACGACCAGTGTCTAGGTGGTACACCCAGGGCCCATTTCTAACCCCCAGTATCCAACTGTTGCTCTTCACACTGCCAAGCTGGTATCCCAGTGCCCTTCTGCTGCCCCTGTGGCCAGCTGTTGCCCCAGGGCCCAGCAGTTGCCCCAGTATCCTGCTGTTAGCCCAGTGTCCATCTGGTACCCCAGTGCCCAGCTATTACCCCAGTGCCCAGCTGTTGCACTGTGTCCTGCTGTTGCCCCAGTGCCTAACTGTTACCACAGTGTCGAACTGTTGCCCCCACTACCCAGCTGTTACCCCAGTCCCCAGCTGTTACCCCAGTGCCCAGCTGTTATGCCAGACTCCTGCTGTTACCCCATTACCCCTCTGCTGCCTTCCCCAGTACCCAGCTGTTGCTCTTGCCAGTGCCCATCAGTTATGACCAGTGTCTAGGTGGTACACCCAGGACCCATTACTAACTCCCAGTATCCAGCTGTTGCTCTTCACACTGCCAAGCTGGCATCCCAGTGCCCTTCTGCTGCCCCTGTGGCCAGCTGTTGCCCCAGGGCCCAGCAGTTGCCCCAGTATCCTGCTGTTGGCCCAGTGTCCAGCTGGTACCCCAGTGCCCAGCTATTACCCCAGTGCCCAGCTGTTGCACTGTGTCCTGCTGTTGCCCCAGTGCCTAACTGTTACCCCAGTGTCGAACTGTTGCCCCCACTACCCAGCTGTTACCCCAGTCCCCAGCTGTTACCCCAGTGCCCAGCTGTTATGCCAGACTCCTGCTGTTACCCCATTACCCCTCTGCTGCCTTCCCCAGTACCCAGCTGTTGCTCTTGCCAGTGCCCATCTGCTATGACCAGTGTCTAGGTGGTACACCCAGGGCCCATTACGAACCCCCAGTATCCAGCTGTTGCTCTTCACACTGCCAAGCTGGCATCCCAGTGCCCTTCTGCTGCCCCAGTGGCCAGCTGTTGCCCCAGGGCCCAGCAGTTGCCACAGTATCCTGCTGTTAGCCCAGTGTCCAGCTGGTAGCACATTGCCCAGCTGTTACCCCAGTGCCCAGCTGTTGCCCTGTGTCCTGCTGTTACCCCAGTGCCCAACTGGTACCCCAGTGTCCAACTGTTGCCCCCACTACCCAGCTGTTACCCCAGTCCCCAGCTGTTACACCAGTGCCCAGCTGTTACGCCAGACTCCTGCTGTTACCCCATTACCCAGCTGCTGCCTTTCCCATGCCCAGCTGTTGCTCTCACCAGTGCCCATCTGTTACGACCAGTGTCTAGGTGGTACACCCAGGGCCCATTTTTAACCCCCAGTATCCAGCTGTTGCTCTTCACATTGCCAAGCTGGTAACCCAGTACCCTTCTGCTGCCCCAGTTCCCAGCTGTTACCCCAGTGCCCAGCTGTTGCCTTCAGTACCCAACTGTTACCCAGTGCCCAGCTGTTCCCCCAGTGCCTAGCTTTTGCCCTCAGCATACTGCTGTTGCCCCCATTGCCCATCTGTTAGCCCAGTGCCGATCTGTTGTCCCAGTGCCCAGCTGTTGCCTGTGTCCTGCTGTTACCCCAATGCCCAGCTGTTGCCCCAGTGCTCAGATGTTACCCCATGCCCAGCTGTTACCCCAGTGCCCAACTGTTGCCACCACTACCCAGCTATTACCCCAGTACCCAGCTGTTACCCCAGTGCCCAGCTGTTACCCCAGACTCCTGATGTTAACCCATTACCCAGCTTTTACCTTCCCCAGTGCCCAGCTGTTGATCTCGCCAGTGCCCATCTGTTATGACCAGTGTCTAGGTGGTACACCCATGGCCAATTTTTAAATCCCAGAATCCAGCTGTTGCTCTACCCACTGCCAAGCTGGTATCCCAGTGCCCATCTGTTGCCCCAGTGGCCAGCTGTTGCCCCAGGGTCCAGCGTTTGCCCCAGTATCCTGCTGTTAGCCCAGTGTCCAGCTGTTACCCCAGTGCCCATCTGTTACCCCAGTGCCCAGCTGTTACACCAGTGCCCAGCTGTTGCCTTCAGTACCCAGCTGTTACCCAGTGGCCAGCTGTTCCCGCAGTGCCCAGCTGTTGCCGTCAGTGTCCTGCTGTTGCCCCCAGTGCCCATCTGTTAGCCCAATGCCCATCTGTTGCCCTAGTGCCGAGCTGTTGCGCCAGTGTCTTGCTGTTACCCCAGTGCCCAGCTGTTGCCCTCAGTGTCCTGCTGTTTCCCAGTGCCCAGCTGTTACCCCAGTACCCAGCTGTTACCCCAGTGCCCAGCTGTTGCCCTCAGTGGTCTGCTGTTGCTCCCGTGCCCAGCTGTTCCCCCAGTATCCAGGTGTTAACCCAGTACAGAACGGTTACCCCAGTGCCCAGCTGTTGTCCCCTTCCCCAACTGTTAAACCAGTGCCCAGCTGTTACCCCAGTGCCGAGCTGTTACACCAGTACCCAGCGGTTACCCCAGTGCCCAGCTGTTATCCCAGTGCCCAGCTGTTACCCAGTGCCCAGCTGTTCCCCCAGTGCCCCGCTGTTGCCCTCAGCGTCCCGCTGTTGCCCCTAGTGCCCATCTGTTAGCTCAGTGCCGATCTGTTGCCCCAGTGCCCATCTGTTGCCCTGTGTCCTGCTGTTACCCCAGTGCCCAGCTGTTACCCCAGTGCCCTTCTGCTGCCTTAGTGGCCAGCTGTTTCCCCAGCACAGAGCAGTTGCCCCAGTATCCTGCTGTTAGCCCAGTGTCCAGCTGGTACCCCAGTGCCCAGTTGCTACACCAGTGCCCAACTTTGCCCTGTGTCCTGCTGTTACACCAGTGCCCAACTGTTACCCCAGTGTCCAACTGTTGCCCCCACTACCCAGCTGTTACCCCAGTCCCCAGCTGTTACCCCAGTGCCCAGCTGTTACCCCAGTACCCAGCTGTTACCCCAGTGCCCAGCTGTTACCCAAATGCCCAGCTGTCACCCCAATACCCAGCTCTTACCTCAGTTCCCACCTGTTGCCCTAGTGCCCATCTGTTACTGCAGTTCCCAGCTGTTGCCCTCCCCAGTGCCCTGTGGTTACCCTGGTACCCAGCTTTTACCCCGGTGCCCAGCTGTTACCCCAGTGCCGAGCTATTAGACCAGTACCCAGCTGTTGCCCTCCCCAGTGCCTAGCTGTTGCTCTCAACAGTGCCCAGCTGTTAGTACCAGATTTCAGGTGGTACACCTAGAACCCAGTTTTTAACCCAATATCCAGCTGTTCCTCTCCCCACTGCCAAGCTGTTACCCCAGTGCCCATCTGTTTCCCCAGTGCCCCGCTGTTGCCCCAGTGTCCAGCTGTTGCCCCATTGTCCTGCTGTTACCCCAGTGTCCAGCTGTTACCCCAGTGTCCAGCTATTGACTTCAGTACCCAGCTGTTACCCTCTTTCCTGCTGTTCCCCCAGTGCCCAACTGTTGCCGTCATCATCCTGCTGTATCTCCCAGTGTCCTGCTGTTACCGCAGGGCCCATCTGTTACCCCAGTGCCCAACTGTTACACCAGTGTCCAGCTGTTACCCCAGTGCCCAGCTGTTGCCTTCAGTACCCAGCTGTTACCCAGTGCCCAGCTATTCCCCCAGTGCCCAGCTGTTGCCCTCTGCGCCCTGCTGTTGCTCCCAGTGCCCATCTGTTCGCCCATTGCCGATCTTTTGCCCCAGTGCCCAGCTGTTGCCCTGTGCCCTGCTGTTACAGCCAGTGCCCAGCTGTTGCCCCAGTGTCCAGATGTTACCCCAGTGTCCAGCTGTTTACCCAGGGTCCAACTGTTGCCCCCACTACCCAACTGTTACCCCAGTGCCCAGCTGTTACCCAAGTGCCCATCTGGTACCCCGATACCCAGCTGTTACCCCAGTGCCCAGCTGTTACACCAGTGCCCAGCTGTTACCCCAGTGCTCAGCTGTTGCGTTCAGTACCCATCTGTTACCCAGTGACCTGCTGTTCCCCCAGTGCCCAACTGTTGCCATCTGCATCCTGCTGTTGCTCCCAGTGCCCATCTGTTAGCCCAGTGCCGATCTGTTGCCCCAGTGCCCAGCTGTTGCCCTGTATACTGTTGTTGCCCCAGTGCCCAGCTGTTTCACCAGTGCCCAGATGTTACCCCAGTGTCCAGCTGTTAAACCAAGGTCCAACTGTTGCCCCCACTACCCAACTGTTACCCCAGTGCTCAGCTGTTACCCCAGTGCCCAGCTGTTACCCCATACTCCTGCTGTTACCCCATTATCCAGCTGTTGCATTCCCCAGTGCCCAGCTGTTGCTCACGCCAGTGCTCATCTGGTATGACAAGTGTCTAGGTGGTACGCCCAGGGCCCATTTATAAGCCCCAGTATCCAGCTGTTGCTTTACCCACTGCCAAGCTGGTATCCCAGTGCCCATCTGTTGCCCCAGTGGCAAGCTGTTGCCCCAAGCCCAGCTGTTACCCCAGTATCCTGCTGTTAGCCCAGTGCCCAGCTGTTACCCAAGTGCCCAGCTGGTACCCCGTTACCCAGCTGTTACCCCAGTGCCCAGCTGTTACACCAGTGCCCAGCTGTTACACCAGTGCTCAGCTGTTGCGTTCAGTACCCATCTGTTACCCAGTGACCTGCTGTTCCCCCAGTGCCCAACTGTTGCCCTCTGCATCCTGCTGTTGCTCCCAGTGCCCATCTGTTAGCCCAATGCCGATCTGTTGCCCCAGTGCCCAGCTGTTGCCCTGTGTACTGTTGTTGCCCCAGTGCCCAGCTGTTGCACCAGTGCCCAGATGTTACCCCAGTGTCCAGCTGTTAAACCAAGGTCCAACTGTTGCCCCCACTACCCAACTGTTACCCCAGTGCTCAGCTGTTACCCCAGTGCCCAGCTGTTACCCCATACTCCTGCTGTTACCCCATTATCCAGCTGTTGCATTCCCCAGTGCCCAGCTGTTGCTCACGCCAGTGCTCATCTGGTATGACAAGTGTCTAGGTGGTACGCCCAGGGCCCATTTTTAAGCCCCAGTATCCAGCTGTTGCTTTACCCACTGCCAAGCTGGTATCCCAGTGCCCATCTGTTGCCCCAGTGGCAAGCTGTTGCCCCAAGCCCAGCTGTTACCCCAGTATCCTGCTGTTAGCCCAGTGCCCAGCTGTTACCCTCAAATTCCTGCTGTTACCCCAGTGCCCAGCTATTACCGCAGTGCCCATCTGTTACCCCAGTACCCAGCTGTTGTCCGCAGTGCCCTGCTGTTACCGCAGTGCCCAGCTGTTACCCCAGTGCTCAGCTGTTACCGCATTGCCCAGCTGTTAGACCAGTACCCAGCTGTCGCCCTCCCCAGTGCCCAGCTGTTGCTCTCACCAGTACGCAGCTGTTAGGACCAGATTCCAGGTGGTACATCCAGAGCCCAGTTTTTAACCCCAATATGCAACTGTTCCTCTCCCCACTGCCAAGCTGGTACCCCAGTGCCCAGCTGTGGCCCCAGTGCCGAGCTATTGCCCCAGTGCCCATCTGTTGCCCCAGTGTCCTCCTGTTACCTCAGTGCCCAGCTGTTGCCCTCAGTGTCCTGCTGTTTCCCAGTGCCCAGCTGTTCCCCCAGTAGCCAGCTGTTACCCCAGTGCCCAGCTGTTGCTCTCAGTGTTCTGCTGTTGCCCCAGTGCCCAGCCGTTCCCCCAGTACCCAGCTGTTAACCCAGTACATAGGTGTTACCCCAGTGCCCAGCTGTTGCCCCCGTACCCAGCTGTTAAACCAGTGCCCAGCTGTTGCCCTCAGTGTACTGCTGTTATGGCAGTGCCCAGTTATTGCCCTAGTGCCCATCTGTCACCCCAGTGCCCAGCTGTTACCCCAGTGCCCAGCTGTTGCCCCAGTGCTCATCTGTTACCCCAGTGCTCAGCTGTTACCCCAGTGCCCAGCTGTTACCGCAGTGCCCAAATGTTGCCTCAGTGCCCAGCTGTTACCCCACTGCCCAGCTGTTGCCATCAGTGTCCTGCTTCTACCCCAGTGAACAGCTGTTGCCCCAGAGCCCAGCTGTTACCCTAGTACCCAGCTGTTACCCCAGTGCACAGTTATTACCCCAGTGCCCAGCTGTTACCCCAGCTGTTGACCTCAGTGTACTGATGTTACCCCAGTGCCCAGCTTTTACCCCAGTACCCGGCTGTTGCCCTCCCTAGTGCCCAGCAGCTGCTCTCGTCGGTGCCCAGCTGTTACAATCAGTGTCTAGGTGGTACACCCAGAGCCCAGATTTTACCGACATTATCCAGCTGTTGATCTCCCCACTGCCAAGCTGTTACCCCAGTGCCCATCTGTTACCCCAGTGCCCAGCTGTTACCCCAGTGCTCAGCTGTTACACCAGTACCCAGCGGTTACCCCAGTGCCCAGCTGTAACCCCAGTGCCCAGCTGTTACCCAGTGCCCAGTTGTTCCCCCAGTGCCCCGCTGCTGCCCTCAGCGTCCCGCTGTTGCCCCAGGGCCCAGCAGTTGCCCAGTATCCTGCTGTTAGCCCAGTGTCCAGCTGGTACCCCAGTGCCCAGCTGTTACCCCAGTGTCCAGTTGTTGACCTGTGTCCTGCTGTTATCCCAGTGCCCAGCTGTTACCCCAGTGTCCAACTGTTGCCCCCACTCAGCTGTTAGCCCAGTCCCCAGCTGTTAACCCAGTGCCCAGCTGTTACCCCAGTGCTCAGCTGTTGCGTTCAGTACCCATCTGTTACCCAGTGACCAGCTGTTCCCCCAGTGACCAGCTGTTGCCCTCCGCGTCCTGCTGTTGCTCCCAGTGTCCACCTGTTAGCCCAGTGCCGATCTGTTGCCCCAGTGCCCAGCTGTTGCCCTGTGTACTGTTGTTGCCCCAGTGCCCAGCTGTTGCACCAGTGCCCAGATGTTACCCCAGTGTCCAGCTGTTAAACCAAGGTCCAACTGTTGCCCCCACTACCCAACTGTTACCCCAGTGCTCAGCTGTTACCCCAGTGCCCAGCTGTTACCCCATACTCCTGCTGTTACCCCATTATCCAGCTGTTGCATTCCCCAGTGCACAGCTATTGCTCACGCCAGTGCTCATCTGGTATGACAAGTGTCTAGGTGGTACGCCCAGGGCCCATTTTTAAGCCCCAGTATCCAGCTGTTGCTGTACCCACTGCCAAGCTGGTATCCCAGTGCCCATCTGTTGCCCCAGTGGCAAGCTGTTGCCCCAAGCCCAGCTGTTACCCCAGTATCCTGCTGTTAGCCCAGTGTCCAGCTGTTACCCTCAAATTCCTTCTGTTATCCCAGTGCCCAGCTATTACCGCAGTGCCCATCTGTTACCCCAGTACCCAGCTGTTGTCCTCATTGCCCTGCTGTTACCGCAGTGCCCAGCTGTTACCCCAGTGCTCAGCTGTTACCCCATTGCCCAGCTGTTAGACCAGTACCCAGCTGTCGCCCTCCCCAGTGCCCAGCTGTTGCTCTCACCAGTACGCAGCTGTTAGGACCAGATTCCAGGTGGTACATCCAGAGCCCAGTTTTTAACCCCAATATGCAACTGTTCCTCTCCCCACTGCCAAGCTGGTACCCCAGTGCCCAGCTGTGGCCCCAGTGCCGAGCTATTGCCCCAGTGCCCATCTGTTGCCCCAGTGTCCTGCTGTTTCCCAGTGCCCAGCTGTTCCCCCAGTAGCCAGCTGTTACCCCAGTGCCCAGCTGTTGCTCTCAGTGTTCTGCTGTTGCCCCAGTGCCCAGCCGTTCCCCCAGTACCCAGCTGTTAATCCAGTACATAGGTGTTACCCCAGTGCCCAGCTGTTGCCCCCGTACCCAGCTGTTAAACCAGTGCCCAGCTGTTGCCCTCAGTGTACTGCTGTTATGGCAGTGCCCAGTTATTGCCCTAGTGCCCATCTGTCACCCCAGTGCCCAGCTGTGACCCCAGTGCCCAGCTGTTGCCCCAGTGCTCATCTGTTACCCCAGTGCTCAGCTGTTACCCCAGTGCCCAGCTGTTACCACAGTGCCCAAATGTTGCCTCAGTGCCCAGCTGTTACCCCACTGCCCAGCTGTTGCCATCAGTGTCCTGCTTCTACCCCAGTGAACAGCTGTTGCCCCAGAGCCCAGCTGTTACCCTAGTACCCAGCTGTTACCCCAGTGCACAGTTATTACCCCAGTGCCCAGCTGTTACCCCAGCTGTTGACCTCAGTGTACTGATGTTACCCCAGTGCCCAGCTGTTACCCCAGTACCCGGCTGTTGCCCTCCCTAGTGCCCAGCAGCTGCTCTCGTCGGTGCCCAGCTGTTACAATCAGTGTCTAGGTGGTACACCCAGAGCCCAGATTTTACCGACATTATCCAGCTGTTGATCTCCCCACTGCCAAGCTGTTACCCCAGTGCCCATCTGTTACCACACTGCCCAGCTGTTACCCCAGTGCTCAGCTGTTACACCAGTACCCAGCGGTTACCCCAGTGCCCAGCTGTTACCCCAGTGCCCAGCTGTTACCCAGTGCCAAGCTGTTCCCCCAGTGCCCCGCTGTTGCCCTCAGCGTCCTGCTGTTGCCCCCTGTGCCCAAGTGTTAGGTCAGTGCCGATCTGTTGCCCCAGTGCCCATCTGTTGCCCTGTGTCCTGCTGTTACCCCAGTGCCCAGCTGTTACCCCAGTGCCCTTCTGCTGCCCCAGTGGCCAGCTGTTGCCCCAGGGCCCAGCAGTTGCCCAGTATCCTGCTGTTAGCCCAGTGTCCAGCTGGTACCCCAGTGCCCAGCTGTTACCCCAGTGCCCAGCTGTTGCCCTGTGTCCTGCAGTTACCCCAGTGCCCAACTTTTACCCCAGTGTCCAACTGTTGCCCCCACTACACAGCAGTTGCCCCAGTATCCTGCTGTAAGCCCAGTGTCCAGCTGGTACCCCAGTGCCAAGCTGTTACCCCAGTCCCCATCTATTACTGCAGTGCCCAGCTTTTACCGCAGTGCCCAGCTTACCCCAGTATCCAGCTGCTCCCCAGTGTCCTGTTGTTACCCCACTGCCCAGCTCTTACACCAGTCTCCAGCTGTTACCCCAGTGCCCAGCTGTTGCCTTCAGTACCCAACTGTTACCCAGTGCCCAGCTGTTCCCCCAGTGCCCAGCTGTTGCCCTCAGCGTACTGCTGTTGCCCCCATTGCCCATCTGTTAGCCCAGTGCCGATCTGTTGCCCCAGTGCCCAACTGTTGCCTGTGTCCTGCTGTTACCCCAATGCCCAGCTGTTGCCCCAGTGCTCAGATGTTACCCAGTGCCCAGCTGTTACCCCAGTGCCCAACTGTTGCCCCCACTACCCAGCTATTACCCCAGTCCCCAACTGTTACCCCAGTGTCCAGCTGTTACGCCAGACTCCTGCTGTTACCCCATTACCCCACTGCTCCCTCCCCCAGTACCCAGCTGTTGCTCTCGCCAGTGCCCATCTGTTACGACCAGTGTCTAGGTGGTACACCCAGGGCCCATTTCTAACCCCCAGTATCCAGCTGTTGCTCTTCACACTGCCAAGCTGGTATCCCAGTGCTCTTCTGCTGCCCCTGCGGCCAGCTGTTGCCCCAGGGCCTAGCAGTTGCCCCAGTATCCTGCTGTTAGCCCAGTGTCCAGCTGGTACCCCAGTGCCCAGCTGTTACCCCAGTGCCCAGCTGTTGCACTGTGTCCTGCTGTTGCCCCAGTGCCTAACTGTTACCCCAGTGTCCAACTGTTGCCCCCACTACCCAGCTGTTACCCCAGTCCCCAGCTGTTACCCCAGTGCCCAGCTGTTATGCCAGACTCCTGCTGTTACCCCATTACCCAGCTGCTGCCTTTCCCGTGCCCAGCTGTTGCTCTCACCAGTGCCCATCTGTTACGACCAGTGTCTAGGTGGTACACCCAGGGCCCATTTCTAACCCCCAGTATCCAGCTGTTGCTCTTCGCACTGCCAATCTGATATCCCAGTGCCCTTCTGCTGCCCCAGTTCCCAGCTGTTACCCCAGTGCCCAGCTGTTACCCCAGTAGCCAGCTGTTACCCCAGTGCCCATTTGTTACCCCAGTGCACAGCTGTTGCCCCAGTGTCCTGCTGTTATCCCAGTGCCCAGCTGTTTTCCCAGTGCCCAGCTGTTGCCCCAGTGTCCTGCTGTTACCCCAGTGCCCAGCTGTTACAGCAGTACTCAGCTGTTATCACAGTACCCAGCTATTACCCCAGTGCCCAGCTCTTACCCCAGTGCCCAGCTATTGTCCAAGTGCCCAGCTGTTACCCCAGTGCCCGGCTGTTACCCCAGTAGCCAGCTGTTACCCCAGTGTACAGATTTTACACCAGTGCCCAGCTTTTGCCCCAGTACCCAGCTGTTATCCCAGTGTCCTGCTGTTGCCCGCAGTGCCCATCGTTACCTCAGTGCACTGATGTTGCCCCAGTGTCCTGCTGTTAACCCACTGCCCAGCTGTTATCCCAGTGCCCAGTTTTACCCCAGTGCCCAGCTGTTACCCCAGTGTGCTGATGTTACCCCAGTACCCAGCTGATGCCCTGCCCAGTGCCCAGCTGTAGCTCTCGCCAGTGCCCAGCTGTATGAACAGTGTCCAGGTGGTGCACCCGCCGCCCAGTGTTTACCCCCAGTGCCAAGTTGTTGCCCCAGTGTCCTGCTGTTGCCCGCAGTGCCCATCGTTACCTCAGTGCACTGATGTTGCCCCAGTGTCCTGCTGTTATCCCAGTGCCCATCTGTTAGACCAGTGCCCAGCTGTTGCCCCAAAGCACAGCTTTTACCCCAGTACCCAGCTGTTACCCCCGTACCCAGCTGTTACCCCAGTGACAAGCTGTTGCCCCTGGGTCCTGCTCTTAGCCAGTGCCCAACTGTTACCCTTGTTCCCAACTTTTACACCAGTAACCAGCTGTTACCCCAGTACCCAGGCGTTACCCCAGTGCCCATTTGTTACCCCAATATCCAGCTGTTACCCCAGTGCCCATCTGTTGCCCACAATGTCCTGCTGCTACCGAAGTGCCCAGTTATTGCACCAGTGTCCTGCTGTAAACCCAGTGCCCAGCTTTTGCCCCAATGTCCTGCTGTTACCGCAGTGCCCAGCTGTTACCCCAGTGCCCAGCTGTTACTGCAGTACGCAGATATTGCCCCAGTGTCCAGCTGTTACCCCAGTGCACAGCTGTTACCCCAGTGCCTAGCCGTTACCCCAGTGCCCACCTATTACCCCAGTACCCAGCTGATGCCCTCCCCAGTGCCAAGCTGTTGCTCTCGCCAGTGCCCAGCTGTTACGAACAGTGTCCAGGTGGTAAACCCACAGCCCAGTGTTTACCCATAGTATCCATCTGTTGCTCCCCCAACTGACAAGCTGGTACCCCAGTGCCCATCTGTTGCCTCAGTGCACTGCTGTTGCCCCAGTGTCCTGCTGTTGCCCCCTGTGCCCATCTGTTACCCCAGTGCACTGCTGTTGCCCCAGTGTCCTGCTGTTACCCCAGTGCCCATCTGTTGCCCTCAGTTTCCTGTTGTTACACCAGTGCTCAGCTGTTGCCCCAGTCCCCAACCATTATCCCAGTCCCCAGCCGTTAACCCAGTGCCCAGCTGTTACCCCAGTGCCCAGCTGTTACCCCAGTATGCAGCTGTTATGCCAGTGCCCAGCTTTTACCCCAGTGCCCAGTTGTTGCCCCCGGTACTGAGCTGTTTCCCCAGTGCCCAGGTGTCGCTGCAGTGCCGAGCTGTTGCCCCAGCGCTCATCTGTTACCCAAGTGCACAGCGTTTGCCCCAGTGCCCAATTGTTACCCCAATATCCAGCTGTTACCCCAGTGCCCATCTGTTGCCCACAATGTCCTGCTGCTACCGAAGTGCCCAGCTATTGCACCAGTGTGCTGCTGTAAACCCAGTGCCCAGCTTTTGCCCCAATATCCTGCTGTTACCGCAGTGCCAAGCTGTTACCCCAGTGCCCAGCTGTTACTGCAGTACTCAGATATTGCCCCAGTGTCCAGCTGTTACCCCAGTGCACAGCTGTTACCCCAGTGCCTAGCCGTTACCCTAGTGCCCACCTATTATCCCAGTACCGAGCTGTTACCCCAGTACCCAGCTGATGCCCTCCCCAGTGCCAAGCTGTTGCTCTCGCCAGTGCCCAGCTGTTACGAACAGTGTCCAGGTGGTACACCCACAGCCCAGTGTTTACCCGCAGTATCCATCTGTTGCTCCCCCAACTGACAAGCTGGTACCCCAGTGCCCATCTGTTGCCTCAGTGCACTGCTGTTGCCCCAGTGTCCTGCTGTTGCCCCCTGTGCCCATCTGTTACCCCAGTGCACTGCTGTTGCCCCAGTGTCCTGCTGTTACCCCAGTGCCCATCTGTTGCCCTCAGTTTCCTGTTGTTACACCAGTGCTCAGCTGTTGCCCCAGTCCCCAACCATTATCCCAGTCCCCAGCCGTTAACCCAGTGCCCAGCTGTTACCCCAGTGCCCAGCTGTTACCCCAGTATGCAGCTGTTATGCCAGTGCCCAGCTTTTACCCCAGTGCCCAGTTGTTGCCCCCGGTACTGAGCTGTTTCCCCAGTGCCCAGGTGTCGCTGCAGTGCCGAGCTGTTGCCCCAGCGCTCATCTGTTACCCAAGTGCACAGCGTTTGCCCCAGTGCCCAATTGTTACCCCAATATCCAGCTGTTACCCCAGTGCCCATCTGTTGCCCACAATGTCCTGCTGCTACCGAAGTGCCCAGCTATTGCACCAGTGTGCTGCTGTAAACCCAGTGCCCAGCTTTTGCCCCAATATCCTGCTGTTACCGCAGTGCCAAGCTGTTACCCCAGTGCCCAGCTGTTACTGCAGTACTCAGATATTGCCCCAGTGTCCAGCTGTTACCCCAGTGCACAGCTGTTACCCCAGTGCCTAGCCGTTACCCTAGTGCCCACCTATTATCCCAGTACCGAGCTGTTACCCCAGTACCCAGCTGATGCCCTCCCCAGTGCCAAGCTGTTGCTCTCGCCAGTGCCCAGCTGTTACGAACAGTGTCCAGGTGGTACACCCACAGCCCAGTGTTTACCCGCAGTATCCATCTGTTGCTCCCCCAACTGACAAGCTGGTACCCCAGTGCCCATCTGTTGCCTCAGTGCACTGCTGTTGCCCCAGTGTCCTGCTGTTGCCCCCTGTGCCCATCTGTTACCCCAGTGCACTGCTGTTGCCCCAGTGTCCTGCTGTTACCCCAGTGCCCATCTGTTGCCCTCAGTTTCCTGTTGTTACACCAGTGCTCAGCTGTTGCCCCAGTCCCCAACCATTATCCCAGTCCCCAGCCGTTAACCCAGTGCCCAGCTGTTACCCCAGTGCCCAGCTGTTACCCCAGTATGCAGCTGTTATGCCAGTGCCCAGCTTTTACCCCAGTGCCCAGTTGTTGCCCCCGGTACTGAGCTGTTTCCCCAGTGCCCAGGTGTCGCTGCAGTGCCGAGCTGTTGCCCCAGCGCTCATCTGTTACCCAAGTGCACAGCGTTTGCCCCAGTGCCCAATTGTTACCCCAATATCCAGCTGTTACCCCAGTGCCCATCTGTTGCCCACAATGTCCTGCTGCTACCGAAGTGCCCAGCTATTGCACCAGTGTGCTGCTGTAAACCCAGTGCCCAGCTTTTGCCCCAATATCCTGCTGTTACCGCAGTGCCAAGCTGTTACCCCAGTGCCCAGCTGTTACTGCAGTACTCAGATATTGCCCCAGTGTCCAGCTGTTACCCCAGTGCACAGCTGTTACCCCAGTGCCTAGCCGTTACCCTAGTGCCCACCTATTACCCCAGTACCGAGCTGTTACCCCAGTACCCAGCTGATGCCCTCCCCAGTGCCAAGCTGTTGCTCTCGCCAGTGCCCAGCTGTTACGAACAGTGTCCAGGTGGTACACCCACAGCCCAGTGTTTACCCGCAGTATCCATCTGTTGCTCCCCCAACTGACAAGCTGGTACCCCAGTGCCCATCTGTTGCCTCAGTGCCCGGTTGTTGCCCAATTATCCTGATGTTGCCCCCTGTGCCCATCTGTTACCCCAGTGCACTGCTGTTGCCCCAGTGTCCTGCTGTTACCCCAGTGCCCACCTGTTGCCCTCAGTTTCCTGTTGTTACACCAGTGCTCAGCTGTTGCCACAGTCCCCGACCATTATTCCAGTCCCAAGCCATTAACCCAGTGCCCAGCTGTTACCCCAGTGCCCAGCTGTTACCCCAGTACGCAGCTGTTACGCCAGTGCCCAGCTTTTACCCCAGTGCCCAGCTGTTGCCCCAATACAGAGCTGTTTCCCCAGTGCCCAGCTGTTGCTGCAGTGCCGAGCTGTTACCCCAGTGTCCTGCTGTTACCCCAGTGTCACGCTGTTGCCCTCAGTGCCCAGCTGTTGCCCCAGTGCCCATCTTGTACCCCAGTGCACAGCTGTTGCCCTCAGTGCCCAGCTGTTGCCCCAGTGCCCATCTTGTACCCCAGTGCACAGCTGTTGCCACCAGTGCCCTGCTGTTAAACCAGTGCCCAGCTGTTACCACAGTACCAACTGTTACTCCAGTGACCAGCTGTTACGCCAATGCCCAGCTGTTACTCCAGTGCCCAGCTTTTACCAGTCCAGCTGTTTCCCACAGTGCCCAGCTGTTGCCCTCCCCAGTGCCCGTCTGTTGCTCTCGCCAGTGACCAGCTGTTACGACCAGTGTCCATGTGGTATACCCAGAGATCAGTTTTTACCCACAGTATCCAGCTGTTGCTCTCTACACTGACAGGCTGGTACCTCAGTGCCCATCTGATTCCCCAGTGCCCAGCTGTTGCCCCAGTGCCCAGCTGTTGCCCCCAGTGTCCTACTGTTACCGCAGTGCCCAGCTGTTGCCCCAGTGTCCTGCTGTTACCCCAGTGCCACGCTGTTGCCCTCAGTGCCCAGCTGTTGCCCCAGCGCCCATCTGTTGCCCCAGTGCCCAGCGGTTGCCCAATTGTCCTGCTGTTGCATCAGTTTTCAGCTGTTGCCACCAGTGCCCTGCTGTTAAACCAGTGCCCGGCTGTTACCACAGTACCCAGCTGTTACTCCGGTGCCCAGCTGTTACCCCAATGCCAGCTGTTATCCCAGTGCTCAGACGTTACCCCAGTGCCCAGCTGTTACCCCAGTTCCCAGCTGTTGCTCCAGTGCTAAGCTTTAACCCCAGTGCCCAGCTGTTTCCCACAGTACCCAGCTGTTAGCCCAGTGCCCAGCTGTTACTCCAGGGCCCAGCTGTTATCCCACTGTCCTGCTGTTACCCCAGTACCCAGCTGTTGCCCTCCCCAGTGCCCGTATGTTGCTCTCGCCAGTGCCCATCTGTTACGACCAGTGTCCATGTGGTATACCCAAAGCCCAGTTTTTGCCCCCAGTATCCAGCTGTTGCTCGCCACACTGACATGCTGGTACCTCAGTGCCCATCTGATTCCCCAGTGCCCAGCTGTTGCCCCAGTGCCCAGCTGTTGCCCCCAGTGTCCTACTGTTATCGCAGTGCCCAGCTGTTGCCCCAGTGTCCAGCTGTTACCCCCAGTGTCCTACTGTTACCGCAGTGCCCAGCTGTTGCCCCAGTGCCCAGCTGTTGCCCCCAGTGTCCTCCTGTTAACCCAGTGCCCAGCTGTTGGCCAGTGCCCTGCTGTTACCCCAGTGTCCAGCTGTTATCCCAGTCCCCAGTTGTTACCCCAGTGCCCAACTGTTATCCCAGTACCCAGCTGTTACCCCAATGCCCAGTTGTTGCCCGCAGTGCCCTGCTGTTACCGCAGTGCGCAGCTGTTGCCCTCAGCATCCTGCTTACCCCAGTGCCCAGCCGTTACCCCAGTGCCCAGCTGTTATCCCAGTACCCAGCTGTTATCTCAGTGCACAACTGTTGCCCTCAGTGTCGTGCTGCTACAGCAGTTCCCAGCTGTTGCCACCAGTGCCCTGCTGTTAAACCAGTGCCCGGCTGTTACCACAGTACCCAGCTGTTACTCCAGTGACCAGCTGTTACGCCAATGCCCAGCTGTTACCCCAGTGCCAGCTGTTATCCCAGTGCCCAGACGTTACCCCAGTTCCCAGCTGTTACTCCAGTGCCAAGCTTTTATCAGTCCAGCTGTTTCCCACAGTGCCCAGCTGTTGCCCTCCCCAGTGCCCGTCTGTTGCTCTCGCCAGTGACCAGCTGTTACGACCAGTGTCCATGTGGTATACCCAGAGATCAGTTTTTACCCACAGTATCCAGATGTTGCTCTCTACACTGACAGGCTGGCACCTCAGTGCCCATCTGATTCCCCAGTGCCCAGCTGTTGCCCCAGTGCCCAGCTGTTGCCCCCAGTGTCCTACTGTTACCGCAGTGCCCAGCTGTTGCCCCAGTGTCCTGCTGTTACCCCAGTGCCACGCTCTTGCCTTCAGTGTCCAGCTGTTGCCCCAGCGCCCATCTGTTACCCCAGTGCACATCTGTTACCCCAGTGCACAGCTGTTGCCCCAGTGCCCAGCGGTTGCCCCATTGTCCTGCTGTTGCATCAGTTTTCAGCTGTTGCCACCAGTGCCCTGCTGTTAAACCAGTGCCCGGCTGTTACCACAGTACCCAGCTGTTACTCCGGTGCCCAGCTGTTACCCCAATGCCAGCTGTTATCCCAGTGCTCAGACGTTACCCCAGTGCCCAGCTGTTACCCCAGTTCCCAGCTGTTACTCCAGTGCCAAGCTTTAACCCCAGTGCCCAGCTGTTTCCCACAGTACCCAGCTGTTAGCCCAGTGCCCAGCTGTTACTCCAGGGCCCAGCTGTTATCCCACTGTCCTGCTGTTACCCCAGTACCCAGCTGTTGCCCTCCCCAGTGCCCATATGTTGCTCTCGCCAGTGCCCATCTGTTACGACCAGTGTCCATGTGGTATACCCAAAGCCCAGTTTTTGCCCCCAGTATCCAGCTGTTGCTCGCCACACTGACAGGCTGGTACCTCAGTGCTCATCTGATTCCCCAGTGCCCAGCTGTTGCCCCAGTGCCCAGCTGTTGCCCCCAGTGTCCTACTGTTACCGCAGTGCCCAGCTGTTGCCCCAGTGTCCAGCTGTTGCCCGCAGTGTCCTACTGTTACCGCAGTGCCCAGCTGTTGCCCCAGTGCCCAGCTGTTGCCCCCAGTGTCCTCCTGTTAACCCAGTGCCCAGCTGTTGGCCAGTGCCCTGCTGTTACCCCAGTGTCCAGCTGTTATCCCAGTCCCCAGTTGTTACCCCAGTGCCCAACTGTTATCCCAGTACCCAGCTGTTACCCCAGTGCCCAGTTGTTGCCCGCAGTGTCCTGCTGTTACCGCAGTGCGCAGCTGTTGCCCTCAGCATCCTGCTTACCCCAGTGCCCAGCCGTTACCCCAGTGCCCAGCTGTTATCCCAGTACCCAGCTGTTATCTCAGTGCACAACTGTTGCCCTCAGTGTCGTGCTGCTACCGCAGTTCCCAGCTGTTGCCACCAGTGCCCTGCTGTTAAACCAGTGCCCGGCTGTTACCACAGTACCCAGCTGTTACTCCAGTGACCAGCTGTTACGCCAATGCCCAGCTGTTACCCCAGTGCCAGCTGTTATCCCAGTGCCCAGACGTTACCCCAGTTCCCAGCTGTTACTCCAATGCCCAGCTTTTACCAGTCCAGCTGTTTCCCACAGTGCCCAGCTGTTGCCCTCCCCATTGCCCGTCTGTTGCTGTCGCCAGTGACCAGCTGTTACGACCAGTGTCCATGTGGTATACCCAGAGATCAGTTTTTACCCACAGTATCCAGCTGTTGCTCTCTACACTGACAGGCTGGTACCTCAGTGCCCATCTGATTCCCCAGTGCCCAGCTGTTGCCCCAGTGTCCTGCTGTTACCCCAGTGCCACGCTGTTGCCCTCAGTGCCCAGCTGTTGCCCCAGCGCCCATCTGTTACCCCAGTGCACAGCTGTTGCCCCAATGCCCAGCGGTTGCCCCATTGTCCTGCTGTTGCATCAGTTTTCAGCTGTTGCCACCAGTGCCCTGCTGTTAAACCAGTGCCCGGCTGTTACCACAGTACCCAGCTGTTACTCCGGTGCCCAGCTGTTACCCCAATGCCAGCTGTTATCCCAGTGCTCAGACTTTACCCCAGTGCCCAGCTGTTACCCCAGTTCCCAGCTGTTACTCCAGTGCCAAGCTTTAACCCCAGTGCCCAGCTGTTTCCCACAGTACCCAGCTGTTAGCCCAGTGCCCAGCTGTTACTCCAGGGCCCAGCTGTTATCCCACTGTCCTGCTGTTACCCCAGTACCCAGCTGTTGCCCTCCCCAGTGCCCGTATGTTGCTCTCGCCAGTGCCCATCTGTTACGACCAGTGTCCATGTGGTATACCCAAAGCCCAGTTTTTGCCCCCAGTATCCAGCTGTTGCTCGCCACACTGACAGGCTGGTACCTCAGTGCCCATCTGATTCCCCAGTGCCCAGCTGTTGCCCCAGTGCCCAGCTGTTGCCCCCAGTGTCCTACTGTTACCGCAGTACCCAGCTGTTGCCCCAGTGTCCAGCTGTTGCCCCCAGTGTCCTACTGTTACCGCAGTGCCCAGCTGTTGCCCCAGTGCCCAGCTGTTGCCCCCAGTGTCCTCCTGTTAACCCAGTGCCCAGCTGTTGGCCAGTGCCCTGCTGTTACCCCAGTGTCCAGCTGTTATCCCAGTCCCCAGTTGTTACCCCAGTGCCCAACTGTTATCCCAGTACCCAGCTGTTACCCCAGTGCCCAGTTGTTGCCCGCAGTGCCCTGCTGTTACCGCAGTGCGCAGCTCTTGCCCTCAGCATCATGCTTACCCCAGTGCCCAGCCGTTACCCCAGTTCCCAGCTGTTATCCCAGTTTCCAGCTGTTATCTCAGTGCACAGCTGTTGCCCTCAGTGTCGTGCTGCTACCGCAGTTCCCAGCTGTTGCCACAGTGCCCAGCTGTTACCCCAGTACCCAGCTGATGCCCTCCCCAGTTGTTTCTGCCAGTGCCTAGCTGTTACAACCAGTGTCCATGTGGTACACCTAGAGCACTGTTTTTACCCCCAGTATCCAGCTGTTGCTCTCCTCACTGACAAGCTGGTACCCCAGTGCCCATCTGATTCCCTAGTGCCCAGCTGTTGCCCCAGTGCCCAGTTGTTGCCCCCAGTGTCCTTTTGTTACCGCAGTGCCCAGCTGTTGCCCCAGTGTCCTGCTGTTACCCCAGTGCCACGCTGTTGCCTCAGTGCCCAGCTGTTGCCCCAGTGCCCATCTGTTACCCCAGTGCACAGCTGTTGCCCCAGTGCCCAGCGGTTGCCCCATTGTCCTGCTGTTACATCAGTTTTCAGCTGTTGCCACCAGTACCCTGCTGTTAAACCAGTGCCCGGCTGTTACCACAGTACCCAGCTGTTACTCCAGTGCCCAGCTGTTACCCCAATGCCAGCTGTTATCCCAGTGCTCAGGCGTTACCCCAGTGCCCAGCTGTTATCCCAGTTCCCAGCTGTTACTCCAGTGCCCAGCTTTTACCCCAGTGCCCAGCTGTTTCCCACAGTACCCAGCTGTTAGCCCAGTGCCCAGCTGTTACTCCAGGGCCCAGCTGTTATCCCACTGTCCTGCTGTTACCCCAGTACCCAGCTGTTGCCCTCCCCAGTGCCCGTATGTTGCTCTCGCCAGTGCCCAGCTGTTACGACCAGTGTCCATGTGGTATACACAGAGCCCAGTTTTTACCCCCAGTATCCTGCTGTTGCTCGCCACACTGACAGGCTGGTACCTCAGTGCCCATCTGATTCCCCAGTGCCCAGCTGTTGCCCCAGTATCCAGCTGTTTCCGGAGTGCCCAGCTGTTGCCCCAGTGTACTGCTGTTTCCCATACCCAGCCGTTGCCCTCAGTGTCCTGCTGTTACACAGTGCCCAGCTGTTACCCCAGTGTCCAGCTGTTACCCCAGTGCCCATCTATTGCCCCAGTGCCCAGTTGTTGCCCCAGTGTCCAGCTGTTGCCCCCAGTGCCATCCTGTTAGCGCGGTGCCCAGCTGTTGCCCTCAGTGTCCTGTTGTTACCCCAGTACCCAGTTATTACCCCAGTACCCGGCTGTTACCCTAGTGCCCAGCTGTTGCCCCAGTGTCCTCCTGTTACCCCAGTACCCAGCTGTTACTCCAGTGCCAAGCTTTTACCCCAGTGCCCAGCTATTAACCCAGCACCCAGCTGTTGCCCCAGTGCCCAGATGTTGCCCTCAGTGGCCTGCTGTTACCCAGTGCCCAGCTGTTACCCCAGTACCAGCTGTTGCCCTCAGTGTCCTACTGTTAACGCAGTGCGCAGCTGTTGCCCCAGTCCCCAGCTGTTGCCCCGATGTCCTGCTGTTGCCCTCAGTGTCCTACTGTTAACGCAGTGCGCAGCTGTTGCCCCAGTCCCCAGCTGTTGCCCCGATGTCCTGCTGTTACCCCAGTGTCCAGCTGTTGCCCTCAGCGTCCTGCTGTTAACGCAGTGCCCATCTGTTGCCCTCAGTGCCCAGCTGTTGCACAAGTGCCCAGCTGTTGCCCCGATGTCCTGCTGTTACCCCAGTACCCAGCTGTTGCTCCAGTGCCCAGCTGTTACCCCAGTGCCCAGCTGTTACCTCAGTGTTCTGCTGTAACCCAGTACCTTGCTGATGCCCTCCAAAGTGTCCAGCTGATGCTCTCGTCAGTGCCCAGCTGTTACGACCAGTGTCCGGATGGTACACCCAGCGCCCAGTTTTTACCCCCAGTATCCATCTGTTGCTCTCCCCACTGACAAATTGGTACCCCAGTGCTCATCGATTGCCCCAATGCCCAGCTGTTTCCCCAGTGCCCAGGTGTTGCCCTCAGTGTCCTCCTGTTAGCGCAGTGCCCAGCTATTGCCCCAGTGCCTAGCTGTTACCCCAGTGCCCAGCTGTTACTGCAGTACCCAGATATGACCCCAGTGCCCAGCTGTTACCCCAGTGCCCAGCTGTTATCCCAGTGCCCAGCTGTTACCCCAGTTCCCACCTGTTACCCCAGTGTCCTGATATTACCCCAATACCCACCAGATGCCCTCCCCAGTGCCCAGCTGTTGCTCTCGCCAGTGCACAGCTGTACGAAGTGTCCAGGAGGTGCACCCACAGCCCAGTGTTTACCCCCAGTGCCCAGCTTTTGCCCTCAGTGTCCTGCTGTTACCCCAGTGCCCAGCTGTTGCCCTCAGTGCCCAGCTGTTACCCAATGTCCTGCTGTTACCCTTGACGCAGATGCAACATTTTTGTCCTCCTTCATGCGATGAGAATGCTTGTTGATTGATTCCTGTTTTATAAAATATAACCGTTCCAAACCCACATTTTTTTAAATGTCAGCTGAAGAATGAAACACGTAATGCAGCTCTGAGCGATCTGCCGACTTTCCAAATGATTCCCCCTCGCCGCCCCCGCGACCCCATGCCTCTCCTGACAGCTCTTGGAGCACGGGCCGATCGCACAAGCTTCACTCCCTGAATCCTTTTGGCTGATTTCAAATAAAAAAAATAAACTCAGTTTGTAAAACGTTAGCTAAGAATTTGAAGCCGCTCCTTCGCAGGATAATATTTGGACTTGTGAGAAGGAATTTTTGTACTTTGATCGATGTTTACACACTGGGTTCCACATGAACTGCTGAGTCCAGACACTGTGTCGGAGATTCCTTCAAACTCTCTTACAGCCGACAGCAAAACACCAAATGTCGCAGAGGAGCACTGGGGGGAAAAAGCTTCCTTTGACACAACTTTCCGATCCGACCTTTCAGTGCCGCATTGGCCGCCAGGCGAAGACACGGTGTCAACATTGAAAGGAAGTCACAGGGCCGCCGCTGGTCGGCGCTCCAATACTGCGGTGTGGTGGAGAACTGGGGCAGGCCTTGTTCAATTCTGGGCCATGATCAGTCACCATCCGTGACAGGCAGAAACAAGTGTCACACAGGCAGGGGCAGACCACACTCTGCCCACTCTGCCCATCCCACTCCCTGTCCATCCCACACTCTGTCCATCCCACTCCCTGTCCATCTCCCTGTCCATCCTGCTCCCTGTCCATCTCTCTCCCTGCACATCCCACACTCTGCCCATCCCGCTCCCTGCCCAACCCGTTCCCTGTCCATCCCAATCCCTGCCCATCTCACACACTGCCCATCTCACTCCCTGCGCATCCCACACTCTTCCCATCCCACACTTTGCCCATCCCGCTCCCTGCCCATCCCATTCCCTGCCCATCTCACACACTGCCCATCCCACACATTGCCCATCCTGTTCCCTGACCATCCCACCCCCTGCCCATCCCACACTCTGCCCATCACACTCCCTGCCCATCCCACACTCTGCCCATCCCATTCCCTGTCCATCCCACACACTTCCCATCCCATTCCCTGCCCATCTCACACATTGCCCATCCTGTTCCCTGCCCATCCCACTCGCTGCCCATCCCACACTCTGCCCATCACACTCCCTGTCCATCCCACATTCTGTCCATCCCATTCCCTGTCCATCCCATACTCTGCACACCCTGCTCCCTGTCCATCCCATTCCCTGCCCATCCCACTCTCTCTCCTTCCCACTCTCGGCCCATCCCACTCTCTCTCCATCCACTTTCTGCCCATCTCAATCTCTGTCCATCCCACACTCTCTCCATCCCAAACTCTGTCTATCTCTGTGTCCTTCCCCCTCCATGTCCATCCCTCTCTCTCTCCATCCCACTCTCTGCCCATCCCAATCTCTAACTATTCCACACTCTGCCCATCCCACACTGTGTCTAACTCACACTTTGTCTTAAGAACCTAAGAAATAGGAGCAGGAATAGCCTGCTCTGCCAGTCAATAAGATTATGCCTGATCTGATCTTCGCTTTAACTCCACTTCGTTGCCCACTCCTCATAACCCTTGACTCCCTTATCGTTCAAAAATCTCTCTATTTCCACTTCAATGGCCCAGCCCCCACAGTTCTCTGGGATAGAGAATTCCACAGATGCATAACCCTCTGAGAGAAGAAATTCCTCCTCATTTCTGTTTTAAATGGCCGACCCCTTATTCTGAAACTATGTTCCCTAGTTCTAGATTCCGCGATGAGGCAAAAAATCCTCTCTGTATACACCCTGACAAGCCCCCTCATAATCTTATACATTTCAATAAGATCACCTCTCATTCTTCTATAATCCAATAAGTACAGGCCCAACCTGCTCAAACATTCTTCATCCGACAACCCCTTCAATCAACCTAGTGAGTCTTCTCTGAACTGCCTCCAATGCAAGTATATCCATCCCTCCTTAAATAAGGAGACCATAACTGTACGCAATACTCCAGGTGTGGTCTCACCACACCCTGTACAGTTGTAGCAGGACATCCCAACTTTATACTCCATCCCCCTTGCAATAAAGACCAACATTCCATTTGCCTTCCCAATTACTTGCTGTACCTGCATGCTAACTTTTTGTGTTCATGTACAAGGACCCCCAGATCCCTCTGTACCATAGCATTTTGTAATCTCTCTCTATTTAAATAATAATTTGCCTTATTATTTTTCCTACAAAAGTGGATAACCTCACATTTTCCCATATTATATTCCATCTGCCAATTTTTTGCCCACTCATTTAACCTATCTATATCCCTTTGCAGATTCCTTGTGCCCTCCTCACATCTTGCTTTTCCACCTATCTTGTATCATCAGCAAATTTGGCTACATTACACCCAGTCCCCTCATCAAGTCATTAATATAGATTGCAAGTAGTTGAGGACCCAACACCGATCCCTGTGGCACCACACTAGTCGCAGTTTGCCAACCTGAAAATTACCCATTTTTCCTGACTCTCTGTTTTCTGTTAGTTAGCCAATCCTCTGTCCATGCTAATATATTACCCCCAAGCCTGTGAGCCTTTATCTTATGCAGGAACCTTTTATGTGGCACCTTATTGCATGCCTTCTGGAAATCCAAATACACAACATCTACTGGTTTCCCTTGATCCACCCTGCTCATTACATCCTCAAAGAACTCTAACAAATTTGTCAAACATGATTTCCCTTTCATTAAACCATGCTGACTCTTCTTGACTGTATTATGATTCTCTAAATGTCCTTAAAAATGGACTTCAGCATTTTCCAAATGCTAGATGTTGGGCTAACTCGTCTATAGTTTCCTGCTTTCTGTCTCCCTCCTTTCTTAAATAGAGGCGTTACATTTGCAGTTTTCCAATCCACTGGAACCTCTTCAGAATCCAGAATTTGTTAGATTACAACCAATGCATCCACTCTCTCTGTTGTAAGACCCGAAGATGTAGGCCACCCGGTCTAGGGGATTTGTCCACCTTTAGTCCCATTAGTTTGCCTAGTACATAAGAACATAAGAAATAGGAGCAGAAGTAGGCCATTTGACCCCTCGAGCCTGCTCCGCCATTCAATAAGATCATGGTTGATCAGATCATGGACTGAGCTCCACTTCCCTGCCTGCTCCCCATAACCCTTTACTTCCTTATCGCTCAAAAATCTGGCTATCTCCGTCTTAAATAGATTCAATGACCCGGCCTCCACAGCTCTCTGCGGCAGAGAATTCCATAGATTTACAACTCTCTGAGAGAAGAAATTTCTCCTCATCTCAGTTTTAAATGGGTGGCCCCTTATTCTGAGACTATGCCCTCTATTTTATTTTCCCCTATGAGTGGAAAGATCCTTTCTGCATCCACTTGGTCGAGCCCCCTCATTATCTTTTTTGTTTCAATAAGATCACCTCTCATTCTTCTGGACTGCAATGTGTATAGGCCCAACCTACTCAACCTATCTTCATAAGTCAACGCCCAATGCAATAAAGGCCAACATTCTATTTGCGTTCCTGATTACTTGCTGTACCTGCATACTAACGTTTTGTGTTTCATGCACAAGGACCCCCAGGTCCCTCTGTACTGCAGCACTTTGCACTTTTTCTCCATTTAAATTATATAATTTGCATTTCTATTTTTTCTGCCAAAGTGGATAACCTCACATTTTCCCACATTATACTCCACCTGCCAAATTTTTGCCTACTCACTGAGCCTGTCTATATCCCTTTGCCCTTTGCAGATTTTTTGTGTCCTCCTCACAATTTGCTTTCCCACCCATCTTTGTATCATCAACAAATTTGGCTACATTACACTCAGTTCCTTCATTCAAGTGATTAATATAGATTGCAAATAGTTGAGGACCCAGCACCGATGCCTACGGCACCCGACTAGTCACTGTTTGCCAACTGGAAAATGAGTTATTTATCCTGACTCTCTGTTTTCTGTTAGTTAGCCAATGTTCTATCCATGCTAATATATTACCCACAACCCTGTGAACTTTTATCTTGTGCAGTAACCTTTTATGTGGCACCTTATCAAATGCCTTCTGGAAATCCAAATATACATCTACTGGTCCCCCCTTATCCATCCTGCTCCTTACATCCTCAAAGAACTCCAGCAAATTTGTCAAACATAATTTCCTCTTCATAAAACCATGCTGACTCTGCTTGATTGAATTATGCTTTTCCAAATGTCCCGCTACTGCTTCCTTAATAATGAACTCCAGCATTTTCCCAACGGCAGATATTAGGCTAACTGATCTATAGTTTCCTGCTTTTTGTCTGCCTCCTTTTTTAAATAGGGGCGTTACATTTGTGGTTTTCCAATCCGCTGGGACCGCCCCAAAATCCAGGGACTTTTGGTAGATTACAACCAATGCATCCTCTTTCTCTGCAGCCACTTAGTTTAAGACGCAAGATGTAAGCCAAGAGGTCCAGGGGACTTGTCCGCCTTTATTCCCATTATTTTACCGAGTACTACTTCATTAGTGATAGTGATTGTATTAAGTTCCTCCCTACATATAGCCCCTTGATTATATACTATTGGGATGTTTTTAGTGTTTTCTACCATGAAGACTGATACAAAATATTTGTTCAACATCTCTGCCATTTCTCTGTTCTCCATTATTAATTCCCCAGTCTCACCCTCCAAGGGACCAACATTTACTTTAGCCAATCTTGTCCTTTTTATGTACCTCTAGAAACTCTTCCTATCTGTTTTTATATTTTATGCTAGTTTACTTTCATAATCTATCTTCCCTCGCTTTGTCATTTTTTTAGTCGTTCTTTGCTGGCTTTTAAAAGTTTCCCAATTCTTTGGCCTCTCACTAGTCTTGGCCACATTGGATGCCCTTGTTTTCAATTTGATACCATCCCTTATTTCTTTAGTTAGCCATGAATGGATATCCCTACTCTTACAGTCTTTCCTTCTCATTGGGTTATATTTTTGTTGCAAATTATGAAATATCTCTTTAAATGTCTGCCACTGTTCATCAAACATCCCATACTTTAGTCTATTTTCCCTGTCCACTTTAGCCAACTCTGCCCTCATACCTTTGTAGTCTCCTTTATTTAAGCTTAGGGCTCTGGTTGAGAACCAACTTTCTCACCTTCCAACTAAATTTGAAATTCAACCATTCATTCATTCCTAGAGGATCCTTTACTACAATATCATTTATTAATCCTGTCTCATTACACAGTACCAGATCTAAGGTAGCCTGTTCCTTGGTTGGTTCCGCAATGCACTGTTCAAGGAAACTTTCCCGGATACACTCTATGAACTCTTTCTCAAGGCTACCCTGGCCAATTTGTTTTGTCCAATCAATATGAAGGTTAAAATCGCCCATGATTATTGCCATTCCTTTATTACAAGCCTCCATTATTTCTTGATTTATACTCCGTCCAACAGTGTAGCTACTGTTAGGGGGTCTATAGAGTACGCCCCCTTATTATTCTTTATCTCCACCCAAACTGATTCAATATCTTGAGCCATATCATTTCTCACTAATGCACTGATCTCATCCTTTATTAACAAAGCTACCCCACCTCCTTTTCCTTTCTGTCTGTCCTTCCAAATTGTCCAATACCCCTGAATATTTAGTTCCCAGTCCTGGTCACCTTGTAACCACGTCTCTGTAATGGCGATCAGATCATGCCCATGTGTATCTATTTGTGCCGTCAACTCATCTATTTTATTATGAATGCTACATGCATTTAGATAAAGAGCTTTTAAATTTGTTTTTTTACCATTTTTTCCTGCTTTGACCCCACTTTTTGATTCACCTTTATGTTTATACATTCTGTCCCTTCCTGGCATGCTCTGATTTTCATTTCCCCAGTGCTACCCTGCTCTATTGCCTTCTCCATGTTCTTTGACTTTTTACATTTCCGCTCACCTGAACCCTCCCCCCCCTGCCTCCCCCCCCCCCCACTAATTAGTTTAAAGCCCTCTCTGGAGCCCTAGTTATTTGATTCACCAGGACCCTAGTTCCAGCATGGTCTAAGTGGAGCCCGTCCAAATGGAACAGCTCCCTCTTACCCCAGTACTGGAGCCAGTGTCTCACAAATCAAAACCCATTTCTCCCACATCAATATTTGAGCCATGTGCTTAGCTCTCTGATCTTATTTACCCTATGCAAATTTGCTCATGTCTCGGGTAGTAATCCGGAGATTATTACTTTTGTGGTTCTGCTTTTTAATTTGGCCCCTAGCTGCTCATACTCCCTCAGCAGAACCTCTTTCTTTGTCCAATCTATGTCTTTGGTACCCACGTGGACCACGACAACTGGATCTTCCCCTTCCCTCTCTAAGTTACTCTCCATCCCTGAAGAGATGTCCTTAACCCTGGCACCGGGCAGGCAACACAGCCTTCGGGACTCACGCTCTCGGCTGCAGAGAACCGTATCTATCCCCCTAATGATACTGACCCCTACCACTACAATGTTTCTTTTTACTCCCCCCACTTGAATGGTCCCCTGAACCACGGTGCTGTGGTCAGTTTTCTCATCCTCCCTGCAGTCCCTGCTCTCATCCACACAGGGAGTAAGAGCCTTGAACCTGTGGATAAGAGCAAGGGCTGAGGCTCCTCCATCACTCCATCCTGAGTCTCCATACCATACTCACTCATAGTCACAGCCTCCTGTCCCTGACCATGGATCGAATTTGAATTAATTACTCTAATTGGTGTGACTAGCTCCTGGAACACGGCATCCAGGTAACTCTCCCCCTCCCTGATGTGTCGTAGTATCTGCAGCTTGGATTCCTGCTCAGCAACACGGAGCCGAAGTTCCTCGAGCTGCAGACACTTACTACAGATGTGGTCGTGATGGACCTCAATGGGGTCAACCAGCTCCCACATGCAACAGCAGAAACACATCACCTGTCCTGCCATCTCTAATGTATTTAATTAATTGGATTTAGTTTTTAGTTATTAATCCTGGCCCTTAATCTAAGGCCCTTAATTTAATGCAAGAAAAGAGAGAAAAACTCACCAACCTATCACTTCCCTGCCTTCCTATGATGTCGAATGTAGTCGCCCTGTTCTCCTTTGTCACCCTCTCTTACCTGCTCACACTGTTCCCTGTGGTGGCTGCACACTGCTCCTTTTATCCCCGCTGCCGGTATGGTGTTCCCTAGTACTTTTTCATTAGAAGCTCTTACTGTCAGTTTGATCATTCTTGTTTGTTTACTCTCATAATCTATGTTCTCTCTATTATTATTTTAGTTGTCCTTTGCTGGATTCTAAAAATGTCCCAATCTCTGGCCTACCACAAACCTTCACACCATTGTATGCTTTTGTTTTCAATTTGATACCATCCTTTGTTTCCTTAGTTAGCCCCGGATGGGTCATCCTTGTCTTAGAGTCTTTCTTTCTCACTGGAATATACCTTTATTGAGTGTTATAAAACATCTCCTTAAATGTCTGCCAGTGCTTATCTACCCTTATCTTACCCTTTAATCTATTTTACCTCTGTAACTGCCTTTATTTAAGTTCAGGACATTAGTTTGAGACCCAACTTTCTCACCCTCAAACTGAATTTGAAATTCAACCATGCTATGATCACGCTTCCCTAGAGGATCCTTTACTATGAGATCATTAATTAATTCTATCTCATTACACATGATCAGATCTAAAATAGCTTGCTCCCTGGTTGGTTCCACAATGCATTGCTCTAAGAAACTATCCCAAATACACTCTATGAACTCTTCCTCAAGGCTACCTTTGTGAATTTGATTTTTCCAATCAATATGCAGATTAAATTCAGCCATGATTATTGCCTTTCTTACAAGCCTCCATTATTTCTTGATTTATAATCTGTTCTACAGTGCAGCTACTTTTAGTGGGCTGATAGACTACTCCCACCAGTGACTTCTTTCCTTTATTATTTCTTATCTCCACCCAAACTAAGTCTACATCATGATCTGCTGAGCAAAAATAATTTCTCACTACTGCTCTGATCTCATCCTTTATTAACAGAGCTACCCCACCTCATTTTGCTTCCTACCTATCCTTCCGAAATGGCAAATGTCCCTGAATACTCAGTTCCCAGCCTTAGTCACCATTCAACCACGCCTCTGTATTGGCTATCAGATCATACACATTTACTTCTACTTGTTTCGATCTATCTCATTACAAATGCTACATGCATTCAGATAAAGAGCTTTTAATTTTGTCTTTTTACCATTTTCCCTACTCTGACCCCATTTTCTGATGCACTCTTATGGTCATATGCTCTGTCCCTTTCTGTCACCCTCTTGTTATCATTACCCCTCTCATTACCCTGCACTATTGCCTCCTTGTTTCTCTTTGACTTTTTACATTTCCGTTCACCTGAACCCTCCAATACCCCGCTCTCACCACTATTTAGGTTAAAGCCCTATCTACAGCCCAAGATATTCAATTTGCCAAGGCATAGGGTCCCAGCATGGTTCAATCCCACACTCTGTCCATCCCACTAACTGTGCATCCCATACTCTGTCCATCCCCTTGTTAATTTCACACTCTGTCCATCCCACACTCTGTCCATCCCACACACTGTCCATCCACACTCTGTCCATCCTACTAACTGTCCATCCCACACTCTGTCCATCCCACACACTGTCCATCCACACTCTGTACATCCCACACTCTGTCCATCCACATTCTGTCCATCCCATACTGTCCATCCCACACACTGTCCATCCACACTCTGTCCATCCGACTAACTGTACATCCCACACTCTGTCCATCCACACTCTGTCCATCCCATACTGTTCATCCCACACACTGTCCACCCCACACACTGTCCATTGCAGACTCTGTCAAATCCACTCCCTGTTCATCCCACACTGTCCATTCCATTCCCTGTCCATCCCACAAACTGTCCATCCCAGACTCTGTCAATGCCACTCCCTGTTCATCCCACACTGTCCATCCCATTCCCTGTCCATCCCACACTCTGTCCATCCCACACACTGTCCATCCCACACACTGTCCATCCCAGACTCTGTCAATGCCACTCCCTGTTCATCCCACACTGTCCATCCCATTCCCTGTCCATCCCACACACTGTCCATCCCAGACTCTGTCAATCCCACTCCGTGTCCATCCCACATTCTGCCCATCCCATACTCTGTCCATCCCACACACTGTCCATCCCATTCCCTGTCCATCCCACACCTCTCCATCCCACACACTGTCCATCCCACTATCTGCTCTTCCCATACTCTGTCCATCCCATGCTCTGTCCATCCCACACACTGTCCATCCCTGACTCTGTCAATCCTACTCCCTGTAGATGCCACACCCTTCCTATCCTACACTCTGTTCATCCCACACTCTGCCCATCCCAAACGCTCGCTATCCCACTTCCTGTGCATCCCACACTCTGCCCATCCCACATCCTGTCCATCTCTCTCCCTGTCCATCCCACTCGCAGCCCATCCCACTCCCTGTCCATCCCACACCCCGTACATCCCACATCCTCTTTATCTAAGATTCTGCCCAACCCACTCGATCCATTCCACTCCCTGATCTTCTGAATTCCAGTCCATCCCACACTCTTCCCATCTGACACACTTTCCATCCCACACCCTGTCCATCCACCACCCTTTCCATACACCACTCTGTCCAAACCATATTCTGTCTGTCTTTCTCCCTGTCCATCCTACACTCTTTCCATCCCACACCCTGTAGATCCCATACCCTTCTCATCCCACACTGTGTCCATCCCACAATCTGTCCATCTGACATGCTTTTCATTCCACTCCCTGTAGATCCCACACTTTTCCCATCCCACTACCTGTCAATCCACCACCCTTCCCACCCCACACCCTTTTCATTCCACTCCCTGTCCATTCCACACTCTTCCCATCCCACTCCTTGTAGATCCCATGTACTTCCCATTCCACACTGTGTCCACCACACACTCTGCCAATTCCCAGACCCTTTCTTTTCCAATCCCTGTCTATCTGGCAACTTGCCCATTCCAAACTGTGTCCTGCCCGCAGTCTTCCTATCCCACACCCTTTCCATGCCACTCCCTCTGGATTCCATACACTTCACATTTCACACTGTGTCTATGCTGCATTCTGACCTCCCACATTCTGTCCATCCCACATTCTGTCCATCACACTCACTGTCCATCCTTCTCTCTGTTCATCCCACACTCTGTTCTCCCATATTCTATCCATCCCACACACTTCCATCCCACACCATGTCCATCCCAATCCCTGTCCAATGGACAACCTGCCCATTCCACTTCCTGCAGATCCCATACCCTTCTCATCCCACTCCCTGTCCATCCTACATTCTGTCCATCCCACACTCTGTCCATCCCACACCATGTCCATCCCAATCCCTGTCCATCCAACAACCTGCCTATTCCACTCACTGTCCATCCCAAACTGTGTCCTGCCCACACTCTTCCCATCCCACTTTGTGTACATTCACCACCCTTTCCTGACCACTCCCTGTAGATCCGAAAAACTTTGCTTACCATACTCTGTCCTCCCACACCCTGTCCATCCCACTCACTGACTACTCCACAAAATTTCCATCCCACACCCTTTCCATCCCACTCCCAGTAGATGCCATGCACTTCCCATTTCACAGTGTATCCATCACACACTCTGACCATCTCACTCACTGTGCATTCCCCATTCCTGTCCATCCCACAATCTGTCCTTCCCACATCCTGTCCATCCCACACCCTGCCCATTCCATTCCCTGTCCATCCCACTCTCTTCCCATCCTACACTCTTCCCATCCTACACTCTGTCCATACCATTCCCTTTCCATCCCACACGCGACACATCCCACATTCTGTGCTTCCCACAACCCATGCATCTCTCATTCCTGTCCATCCCATTTCCTGTTTATCCCTGTGTTCATCCCACACCATTCTATACCCTGTCCATCCCACACTCTGCCCATCCCATACCCTTCCCATCCTACTCCCTGCCCATTCCACTCCCTGTCCAACCACCCTCAGAAGGTGTGAAATTCTTAACAGACTCATTAAATGGTCACCTGTAAAATGATGTGAATAAGGGCCTCAGTTGGTTCTTGAGCAGTTGTTCGAACCTTGTGCATTTATTTTTGCGCATCACTTTCCTGGGAGGCAAATATAGAGTGCAGGGACCACTGCCAACAGCTGATGGGTAACACATACCGCACAGAAGGAAGGGCATTTAAAGGTTCAAGTTATGGGACTGGTTGTGACCTTGAAACAGTGGCAGTAGCAGTCAATTTATCAGCAGTGGCTTAGTGTGTAGCACTCTCCTCTCTGAGTCATAAGGTTGCAGGTTCAATTCCCACTCCAGGGACTTGAGCATATATTCTAGGCTGATATTCCAGTGCAGTACTGAGGGAGTGCTGCATTGTCGGAGGTGCCGTGTTTCGGATTAGACATTAAACCGAGGCTCTGTCGGCTCTACCAGGTGGATGCAAAAGATTCCATGCCATTATTTCGAAGAAGAGCAGGAATTTATCCCCGGTGTCCTGGCTAATATTTATCCCTCAATTAACATAACAAAAACAGATTATCTGGTCATTATCACATTGCTGTTTGTGGGAACTTGCTGTGTGCAAATTAGTTGCCACATTTCCCACATTGCAACAGTGACTATACTTCAAACGTATTTCATTGGCTGTAAAGCACTTTCAGATGTCCAGAGGTCATGAAAGACGCTATATAAATCCAAGTCTTTCTTTTATTTATTGAAAAACAGGAGTTACTGAGACGGATACTATGTGAACAATCTTTATGAAGGTCCAAAGATTACTAGCTCACCCTGGCATGGCGGATCTATCTGCCTTCTGCTGTCTTGCTGCAAGCAATGCGTGAATAATGTTTTGGTTCTGCTTTGCACCATCTATAACATTCAAGGCTACATTTATGTTTTGAAAATCAAACAGTTTGCTTTGGATAACATTTTACTATCAGTGTTCTGTAGAATCAATGTAGGGTAAGTATATTGTGTAATGTAAAGAGTGTATTTATGATATAATATACAGTGTATATGTGATATACTATAGAGAATATATGTGATATAATATGGAGAATATATGTGATATAATATAGATAGTATATGTGATAATATAGAGTATATATTATATAATATATCATGTATGTGTGGTATAATAGTGTGTCTGTGATATAACAGAAGTAACAGAAAGAGTAGACAAAGATATTGTAGTATGTGTAATAAATTTGGATTTTCAAAATGCCTTCAATAAGGTACCACATAGTGGACTATTGACTAAGATCAGAACATGTGGAGTCAGAGAACAAGTATTAGAATAAATAGCAAGATGGCTACAAAACAGAACACAGAGGGTAGGAGTTAAAGGCATTTACTGATGCTGGTAAAAGTTGGGACGTGGTGTTCCACAAGGATCAGTGCTAGGACCATTGGTGTTCACCGTTTACATAATTGATTTGGACTTGGGAATTGGAAGTACAATTTAAAAATTTGTGGGTGACTCCAGATTGGAAGGTGTAGTTAATACAGAGGAAGACTGTCACAAAATACAGAAAGACATTAATAAACTTGCAGAATGGGCATGTAATTGGCAAATGAATTTCAATGTAGATAAGTGTGAAGAGGTGCATTTTAGTTCGAAGAATAAGGAAGTCCCATACTGTTTTAATAATAAGAGTCTAATAGCGTAGTAGAGCAAAGAGATCTGGGGGTATATATTCACCAATCACTAAAAGTAGCAATGCAAGGCCATAGAAAAGCAAACAAAGCACTGGGGTTCTTTCCAGAGGGATAGAACAGAAAAGCAGACAGGTTATATTAAACTTGTATCGAACCTTGGTTAGACCACACGGAGTACTGTGCACAGTCCTGGTTTCCATATTATAGGCACTGGAAAAGGTGCAAAAAAGATTCACAAGGATGATACCAAAAACTGAGAGGATATAATTATGAGGAAAGGCTGAACAGTCTATACACTTTTTCTGCAGAAAATAGAAAGCTGAGGTTGACCTATGTGATATATCATGTATGTGTGGTATAATAGTGTGTCTGTGATATAACAGAAGTAACAGAAAGAGTAGACAAAGATATTGTAGTATGTGTTTCATAGAGTAAATGTTTTCACTTGTGCGGATTCCAAAACTAAGGGTCATAAATATAATAAATCCAATAGGGGATGTAGGAGAAACCTCTTTACCCAGAAGGGGAGAAATTCGACATGTTATCACCCCCACTTAGCACCTGGTGGGTACGCTAACTGGACACTCAGGCAGTGTCAGCATGGCGGGGCGAATCCCGCGCTACACGGCAAATTTGCCAACACAATAGCGCCGGCGATAACAATTAGCACCTCCGCACCTTTCGCTATGCAGCCCGTGATGTCAGCAAGCGTGCAATGCTCGCTGGGTGCCCGATATGCAAACGTCAGTCGTGTCCCCCGCCTTACTGCTTTGTACTGACAGCCTCAGGAAGTGGAGGCGTGAACCAGCCGGCTGGCGGGACGCTGCTTAAAGGGACGCGCCCCAGCTGCCAAGGAACTTCCACTCCAAAGGTCAATTATGAGTATCAGAGAGTGCAGGATGTATCTGCAGCCAAATAAAGGCTGCTCAGTCCCTGGAGTGTTGCGGGCTGTCAAAGGACTTTGCATTTCATCCCACAGCATATTGCCGTTCTGCACTCCCAAATCATTAGGGGCCGGTGTGCAGACTCCAGTGGAAGGCGTCTTCGACAATGCTACCGATTACACAACACCTAATTTTCGTTATCGCCGAATGCCACTCACCTATGTCATTAGTACTTGATTTAGTTCTCCCCTGCATTCTTTGAGAACTGAGACTGAATTTAGCGGGCAGCGAGATTGATTAAAGCCTGGTGCTAAACTTCCAACTTCTCAAAAGTTAATGCCTCAACCAGGGTGATACTGAATTTTTAGCGATAGTGGTTAGAATGTGGAACTCGCCACCACAAGGGGAAGTCATGTTTGACGAATTTGCTGGAGTTCTTTGAGGATGTAACAAACAGGATGGATAAAGGGGAACCAGTGGATATGGTGTAGTTGGACTTCCAGAAGACATTTGACAAGGTGTCATATAAAAGGTTACTGCACAAGATAAAAGTTCACGGAGTTGGGGGTAATATATTAGCATGGATAGAGGATTGGCTAACTAACAGAAAACAGAGAGCCTGGATAAATGGTTCATTCTCTGGTTGGCATGCAGTAACTAGTGGGGTGCTGCAGGGATCAGTGCTGTGACCCCAACTATTCACAATCTATATTAATGACTTGGAAGAAGGGACTGAGTGTAACGTAGCCAAGTTCGCTGATGATACAAAGATGGAAGGAAAAGCAATGGATGAGGAGGACACAAAATATCTGCAAAAGGACATAGACAGGCTAAGTGAATGGGCAAACATTTGGCAGATGTAGTATAATGTTGGAAAGTGTGAGGTCATGCACTTTGGCAGAAAAAAATCAAAGAGCAAGTTATTATTTAAATGGAGAAAGATTGCAAAGTGCCGCAGTACAGCGAGACCTGAGGGCACTTGTGCATGAAAAACAAAAGGATAGTATGCAGGTACAGCAAGTGATCAGGAAGGCCAATGGTATCTTGGCCTTTACTACAAAGGGGATGGGGTATAAAAGCAGGGATGTCTTGCTACAGCTATATAAGGTATTGATGAGGCCACAACTGGAATACTGTGTGCAGTTTTGGTTTCCATATTTACGAAAGGATATACTTGCTTTGGAGGCAGTTCAGAGAACTTTCACTAGGTTGATTCCGGGGATGAGGGAGTTGACTTATGAGGAAAGGTTGAGTAGTTTGGGCCTCTACTCAATGGAATTCAGAAGAATGAGAGGTGATCTTATCGAAATGTATAAGATTATGATGGGGCTTGACAAGGTGGATGCAGAGAGGATGTTTCCACTGATGGGGGAGACTAGAACTAGAGGGCACGATCTTAGAATAAGGGGCCGCCCATTTAAAACAGAGATGAGGAGAAATGTTTTCTCTCAGAGGGTTGTAAATCTGTGGAATTCGCTGCCTCAGAGAGCTATGTAAGCTGGGACATTGAATAAATTTAAGACAAAAATAGTTTCTTAAATGATGAGGGGATAAGGGATTATGGGGAGCGGGCGGGGATGTGGAGCTGAGTCCATGATCAGATCAGCCATGATCTTATTGAATGGCGGAACAGGCTCGAGGGGCCGTATGGCCTACTCCTGTTCCTATTTCTTATGTTCTTATGTAAGGAGATGTTGAGGCGACTAACATAGATACATTTAAGGGAAAGCTAGATAAGCACATGAGGGTGAAAGGAATAGAAGGATATGCTGATAGGGTGAGATGAAGAGGGGTGGTAGGAAGCTTGTGTGGAGCATAAATGCTGGCATAGACCTGTTGGACCAAATGGCCTTTTTCTGTGCTGTATTCTCAATGTAACTCGATAATATACAGAGTGCAATTGTAATACAAGAGTGTGTGTGTGATATAATATACACAGAGTGTATGTGTATAAATTACAGAGTTGATGATATAGTGTGGACTGTGTAATACATATTATAAGTATGATATAATACAGTGTATGTGTGATATACAGAATGCAACTATAATATAATAGAGTGTATAATATTGAGTTAATGTATGGTATACAGAAGATAATAGAATGTATAGGCTCAGGATAAGGGATTGGCCATTTAGAGCTGAGGAGAAATGTTGTCGCTCAAAGGGTTGTGAATCTTTGGAATTCTCTATCCCAGAGGGTTGTGGATGCTATTGAGAATAATAAAAACAGAGATCACTAGATTTTTGGATATTAAGGGAATCAAGGGACATGGGATAGTGCGGTAAGGTGGAGTTGAGTGAGAAGATCAGCCATGATTCTATTGAATGGCGGAACAGGCTCAAGGGCTAAATGGAATACTCCTGCTCTTATTTCTTATGTTCTTTTGATATAATATGCAGAGTGGGTGATGGAGATGATACTGTGCATTATACAGAGTGTATATGACTTATAACATAATATATATAATATACAGAATGGATGTATGCAAGAAAGATTCTATAGCACCTTCTCTAGCACATTCCATGACTTCGCAAATGAATTACTTTTGCAATGTAATTACTGTTGTAATGTAGGAAACACAGCTGCTAATTTGCACTCAGCAAGGTGTAGATGATCTGTAATAAAAACAGAAAATGCTGGAAACACTCAGCAGGTCAGGCAGCATCTGTGGAGAGAGAAACAGAATGAAACGGGTCCCAGGACCTGCTGAGTGCTTCCAGCATTTCCTGTTTTATTTCAGATTTATTGCATCTGCAGTATTTTACTATGTTGGTTGAGGGATAAATATTGGCCAGGACACAGGGATAACTCCCCTGCTCTTCTTTGAAATAGCGGTTTTGGTATAACAATTCATCCACCACTGACAGTGCAGCATTGCTCAGTACTGCCCCTCCAATGATGCAATGCTCACTCAGTATTGCTCCTCCAACAATACAGCGCTCCATCAGTATTGATCCTCTGACAGTGCAACACTCCCTCAGTACTGCCCCTTCAAAAATGCAATGGTTCCTCAGTACTGCCCTTCCAACAGTGCAGTGCTCCCTCAGTACTGCCCCTCTGACAGTGCAGCACTCCCTCAGTACTGACCCTCTAATGATACAGTGCTCCCTCAGTACTGCTCCTCCAACAATGCAGCACTCCCTCAGTTCTGCCCCTCTGACAGTGCGGTGCTCTCTCAGTACTGCTCCTCTGACAGTGCAGCACTTCTTCATGACTGCCCTTCTGATAGTGTAGCACTCCTTCAGTACTGTTCATCTGACAGTGCAGCACTCCCTCAGTATTGACCCTCCGACAATGCAACACTCCCTCAGTACTGCCCTTCTGACAGTGCAGCAATCTCTCAGTACTGTTGCTCCGACAATGCAGCACTCCCTCAGTACTGACCCTCCGATAATGCAGCACTTGCCCACTACTGCCCCTCCGACAGTGCAGCGCTCCCTCAATACTGACCCTCCGACAGTGCATCGCTCCTTCAGTACTGACCCTCCAACAGTGCAGTCTCCCTCAGTACTGACTCTCTGACAGTGCAGCACTCCCTCGGTACTGACCCTCCGACAGTGCGGCGCTCTGTCAGTACTGACCCTCCGACAGTGCAGGCTCCCTCAGTACTGCCCCTCCGACAGTGCAGCACTCCCTCAGTACTGACCCTTCGACAGTGCGGCGCTCTGTCAGTACTGACCCTCCGACAGTGCAGACTCCCTCAGCACTGCTCCTCCGACAGTACTGATCCTCCGACAGTGCGGCACTCCCTCAGTACTGACCCTCCGTCAGCGCAGCACTCCCTCAATACTGCCTTCCGACAGTGCAGTGCAGACTCCCTCAGCACTGCAAAGGAGTTTCAGCCTGCATTGTAGGCTCAAATCTAGGAGTGGGACTTGAACCAATGACCTCCTAACTTGTGGGCGACAGCGCTACCACTGAGCCACATCTGACACTGAATACAGAGTCCCTTTTATATACAGTGTGTTCCATGCAATGGACAGTATGTATATGTGATATAATGTGCGTGCTGTGAAATAATAGCACACACAGTACGATGTACATTTCTATTTATTTGCTGTACTTGCCGCCCCCTACCCTCTGAGCTGGACGCGGAATCCGCCCCATGGCCAGGTGTCTGGGAGCAGTGGGCCCGGGAGCCCCCCTGCCCGGGCAGGTATGCTCAGTCCCTGGGGTGACTCCCGAACTGAGCTGTGGGGTGCCGGCCGGGCGCGGGTCCCTCCGCCCAGCGCGCTTCTAGCAGCGTGCTTCGCTGGTTTGATGTTTTTAAACCTGTTTCTCATTTGCTGGCATCAGCCTTTCATATTATGGGTTATTTGAGTTCCTCCCCTCTTTAATTCCTTTAAAGCTGTGAAACATTAAGCACTTTGTGTCGCAGTCTCCGCCGCCCGTTTGATTTCATTATTTTTGCCTTTGCCAGTGCCTCTCTCATTGGTTCGGCGGCGCTGGGAGGTCGCTTGTCCGTTCGAGGTGCGCCGTGCAACGGGAGACTGAGGGAATCGTATCGCTCGGTGGCCGAGGGAGAAAGGGTCTGGCACCCGGCTTGGAGCACACATCAATGGTGCAGGAACACTGACTACAGCCGCGGCTCGCACACTCAGCGCCAGCCTGTCTCTGCAGTAAGTTTATAATGCTGCCAGTCTGTGTCCGTTAGCACGGTACCCATTCCCCGTTACCCCTCAGTACCTGCTCTCCTTGGCTTACTGTGAACATCAGGCTCTCTCTCACTGCCTCTCCTCCCTCCCCGCCCCCCTTCCTGTTCTCTATAACTTCTCTCAAACCCTCACTGTTTTCTCTCTTAGCATCTGCCCTTTGTTTTAGTATCTGCTCTCTCTCTCTGTATCTGATCCCTCCCTTCCTTCATATTTACCCTCTGCTACCATCGGTGTTCGGCCCTCTCGGAGTATGTGCTCAGACGGTCCCTGCCTCCCCTCTCACAGTCTCACATTCTGCGCCCAGTCCCAGACTCTGTCCTCAGTCTCTGTCTCGCCGTGCGCCGGCTATTCTGTCAGGAACTCGCTGTTCCTTGCTCTTATCCCAGCCGGGAGAGTGAGGAGTCAGTGCGGGAATGTGGCCGGACTGCTGGCTGCAAGCGAGAGCTCCCCCAGAGCGGCAGGTGCGCCCTGCCCAGTCACCCACCGGCCGCTCCTCGGGGAGTCGGAGCTTGGGCAGCGGGTCCCAGGGTCCCTGCCCACAGTCCCTGCTCACAGTGCGGGTCCCTGCTTACAGTGCGGGTCCCTGCCCACAGTGCGGGTCCCTGCCCACACAATGCGGGTCCCCGGGTCCCTGCCCACAGTCTCTGCCCACAATGCGTGTCTCTGCTCACACAGTGCGGGACCCTGCTCACACAGTGCGGGTCCCTGCTCACACAGTGTGGGTCACTGCTCGCAGTCCATGCCCACAGTGCGAGTCCTTGCTCAAACAGTGCGGGTCCCTGCTTACAGTGTGGGTTCCTGCTCACACAGTGCGGATCCCGGGGTCCCGGCCCACAGTCCCTGCCCACAGTGCGGGTCCCTGCTCACACAGTGTGGGTCACTGCTCGCAGTCCATGCCCACAGTGCGGATCCCTGCTCAAACAGTGCGGGTCCCTGCTCACAGTGCGGGTCCCTGCTCACACAGTGCGGATCCCCGGGTCCCGGCCCACAGTCCCTGCCCACAGTGCGGGTCCCTGCTCATAGTGCAGGTCCCTGCTCACACAGTGCGGTCCCTGCTCACACAGTGCGGGTCACTGCTCGCAGTCCATGCCCACAGTGCGGGTCCCTGCTCACACAATGCGGGTCACTGCTCGCAGTCCATGCCCACAGTGCGGGTCCCTGCTCACACAATGCGGGTCACCGCTTGCAGTCCATGCCCACAGTGCGGGTCCCTGCTAACAGCGCGGATCCATGCTCACTGTGCGGATCCCTGCTCACATGCGGGTCCCTGCTCAAGTGCGGGTCCCTGCTCACACAGTGCGGGTCCCTGCTCACAGTGCGGGTCCCAGGATCCCTGCCTACAGTCCCTCCTCACAGTGCGGGTCCCTTCTCACAGTGCGGGTCCCGGGATTCTCCTCACAGTGCGGGTCCCTGCTCACAGTGCGGGTCCCGGTGTTTCCCCTCACAGTACGGGTCCCGAGATTTCCCCTCACTGCGGATCCTGGGAATTCCCCTCAGTGCGAATCCCTGCTCACACAGTGCGGGTCGCTGCTCAGAGTGCGGGTCAGTGCTCACAGTGCGGATCCCGGGATTTTCCCTCACTGTACGGGTCCCGGGATTTCTCCTCACAGTGCGGGCCCCTGCTTACACAGTGCGGGTCCCTGCTCACAGTGCGGGTCCCGGGATTTCCCTTCACAGTACGGGTCCCGGGATTTCCCCTCACAGTGCGGGCCTCTGCTTACACAGTGCGGGTCCCTGCTCACAGTGCGGGTCCCGGGATTTCCCCTCACAGTGCGGGTCCCAGAATTTCCCCTCACAGTGCAGGTCCCCGCTCACACAGTGCGGGCCCCGGGATTTCCCCTCACAGTGCAGGTCCCAGGGTTTCCCCTCACAGTGCGGGTCCCGGGATTTCCCCTCACAGTGTGGGTCTCGCGATTCCCCCTCACAGTACGGGTCCCGGGATTTCCCCTCACAGTGTGGGTCTCGCGATTCCCCCTCACAGTGCGGGTCCCGGGATTTCCCCTCGCAGGGCGGGTCCCTGCTCACAGTGCGGATCCCGGGATTTCCCCTCACAGTGCGGGTCCTGGGATTTCCCCTCACAGTGCGGGTCCCTGCCCACAGTGCGGGTCCCGGGACTTCCCCTCACAGTGCGGATCCCTGCTCACACAGTGCGGATCCCTGCTCACAGTGCGGGTCCTGGGATTCCCGTTCACAGTAAGTGCGGATCCCGGGATTCCCGTTCACAGTGCGGGTCCCGGGACTTCCCCTCACAGTGCGGGTCCCTGCTCACACAGTGCGGATCCCTGCTCATAGTGCATGTCCCGGGATTCCCGTTCACAGTGCGGGTCCCTGCTCACAGTGCGGGTCCCGGGATTTCCCCACAGTGCGGGTCCCGGGCTGTCCTGACACATGTTCACGGTCCTGTGTCCCGTCACTCCCAGGACCAGAAAACTTTCCACGGGAGGGTCGCACCTCTTTTTGGTGTTTATAATTTTTTCTGATTATCTTTATTTCCCGAAGCCCTCACCTGATGTAAGTAATTGACCTTCCTTGCAGGTTTCGTTGCTCTCACGTTATTGCTGTGAAATATTAACTGTAAATCCAGCCCTCCCGTTTCCTCGGCTTCCAGTATGATTTAGCCAGTATTGCAGGACATTCAAGGCGCTGGAATGGCAGGCTCTGGTTGTGTACAGACGGCAGTCCCTGAGCGGGAAGTGCTCCGTGGATAATTCTATATTCCGGCCAAGTCCCTTCACTCCACACTTCTTTGATCCAACTATTCCTTGTGTTTTCCTCGGACTTTCAATCACTCATTACAATTTTAAAAATATAACGGCAATCTACTTTAAAATGCTGACTAAACGTTCAAAATATTGTAAGAAAAAAGACTGAAATAAGGCAGTTGAAAGGTTGGCGGTTTAGTGAATGAAATAGATGCGATCTGCAGTTCTTCATGACCACCCGCCAGCCAACGCCACACGCCCTGAAATAGCTCCTTACACAGCCCACAGCACACCTGTCCTACACAGCTCACAGCACACCTGTCCTACACAGCCCACAGCACACCTGTTTTACGCAGCCCACTGCACACCTGTCCCACACAGCCCACAACACACCTGTCCTACACAGCCCACAACACACCTGTCCTACACAGCCCACAGCACACCTGTTTTACACAGCCCACTGCACACCTGTTCCACACAGCCCACAGCACACCTGTCCTACACAGCCCACAACACACCTGTCCTACACAGCCCAGAGCACACCTGTTTTACACAGCCCACTGCACACCTGTCCCACACAGCCCACAGCACACCTGTCCTACACAGCCCACAACAGAACCTGCCCTACACAGCCCACAACACACCTTCCTACACAGCCCACAGCACACCTGTTTTACACAGCCCACTGCACACCTGTCCCACACAGCCCACAGCACAACTGTCCTACACAGCCCACAACACACCTGTCCTACACAGCCCACAACACACCTGTCCTACACAGCCCACAGCACACCTGTCCTACACAGCCCACAGCACACCTGTCTCATACTGTCTACCGCTCACAAGTCCTACACTGCATAAAGCACACCTGCTCTACACTGTTAACAGCTCACCTGGCCTATAATGCCTACTGTGTACCTGCCCTACACTGCCTACAGCACACATATCCTATACTGCGTACAGTGCACCTGTCCTACACTGCCTACATTGTATCTTTCCTAGACTGCCTACAGTGCACCTGTCCTATGCTGCTTAAAGCTTACCTGTTCTACACTGCAAACAGCTCACCTGTCCTACACTGCCTACTGTGAACCTGTTGTACAGTACATGAAGTGCGCCTGTCCTACACTGTAACAGTTCATCTGGCCTACACGCGTTACAACTGCCTACATCTGTCCCACACAGTTTACAGTACACCTGTCCTACATGGCCTACAGCACTCCTGTCTGACAGGGTTTGCAGCACACCTGTCCTGCACTTGCTACAGCTCATCTGTCCGACACTGCAATAATGCACTTGTCCTATACTGTTTACAGCTCACCTGTCCTACACTGCTTAAAACCTACCTGTCCTACATTGCCTGCAGTGCTACACTGCTTCAAACTCATCTGTCCGACACTGCCCACAGTACCTCTGTCTTACACTGCCCACAGTAAACTTTCCTACACTGCCTACAACTCACCTGTCCTACACTGCCCACAGTGTACCTGCCCTACACTACCTACTATGAACCTGTCCTACAGTGCCTACTGTGAACCTGTTGTACAGTAGATGAAGTTGTACAGGAGTTAGATATAGTCCTTACTACTAGGGGGATCAAGGGCTATGGCAAGAAAGCAGGAATGGGGTACTGAGGTTGCATGTTCAGCCATGAACTCGTTGAATGGTGGTGCAGGCTCGAAGGGCCGAATGGTCTACTCCTGCACCTATTTTCTATGTTTCTATGTTTCTATGTTTACAGGAAGTGCACCTATCCTACACTGTAACAGCTCACCTGGCCTACACTTCTTACAACTGCCAACAGCTCACATGTTCCACACAGTGCACTTGTCCTACATAGCTTACAGCTCATCTGTCGCACACTGCCAACAGCTCAACTGTCCTGCACTGCATACAGCGCACCTGTCCTATATTGCATACAGTACACCTGTCTTACACTGCTTACAACTCACCTATGCTACACTGCTTATAGTGCACTTGTTTGACACTTCCTACAACTCACCTGTCCTACACATATTACAACTCACCTGCCCTACACTGCCCACAGTGCACCTGTCCTACACTGCCCAAAGTGCACCTGTCCTACAGTACCCACAGTGCACCTGTCCTACACTGCCCACAGTGCACCACACTGCCCACAGTGCACCTGTCCTACACTACCCACAGTGCACCTGTCCTACACTGCCCACAGTGCACCTGTCCTACAATGCCCACAGTGCACCACACTGCCCACAGTGCACCTGTCCTACATTGCCCACAGTGTACCTGTCCTACACTGCCCACAGTGCACCTGTCCTACTCTGTCTACAGCTCACTTCTCCTCCTCCTCATCATCATAGGAGTTGAGGATGACTTGCTTCCACTCTAAAAGTGAGTTTTCAGGTGGCTGTAGAGTCCAGTGCAGGACCTACAGTCTCTAACACAGATGGGGCAGACAGTGGTTGAAGGAAAGGATGGGTGGGGAGCTTGGATTGACGCACACTCCATCGCTGTCTGTGCTTGCTTTCTGCTTGCTCTCGGCGATGATACTCGGGGTGCTCAGTGCCCTCCCGCACGCTCTTCCTCTACTTTGGGCAGTCTTGGGCCAGAGATTCCCAGGTGCCGGTGGGCATGTTGCACTTTATCAAGGAGGCTTTGAGGGTGTCCTTGAAGTGATTCCTCTGCCCACCTGGGGCTCGCTTGCCGTGACGAACTCCAAGTAGAGTGCTTACTTTGGGAGTCTCATGTTGGGCATGCGGACAATGTGGCCCTCCCAACAGAGCTGATCGAGCGTGGTCAGTGCTTGAATGCTGAGAATGCTGGCCTGGGCGAGATCACTGATGTTGGTGCACCTATCCTGCCAATGGATTTGCAGGATCTTGCGGAGGCAGCGCTGGTGGTACTTCTCTAGCATTTTGAGATGTCTATATAGAAAGTGTCTCTGAGCCATACAGGAGGGCGGGTATCACCACTGCCCTGTAGACCATAAGCTTGGTGCCAGGTTTGAGGTTTTGATCTTCAAACACTCTTTTCCTCAGGTGACCGAAATCTGTACTGGCACACCTCTCCTATACGGCCAATGACACACCTGTCCTAAACTGCCTACAACTCACCTGCTCTACACCACCTACAGCATACCTGATCTAGTAATGAGTTAATACATACAAGCTAAGTTAATTAAATACATACATGTTGCTTATCTAAATAAACAAAACAAGATTATAAAGAGATGGAATGCAAGAGGTGTGCATCAACTGCAGCATGTTGAGTTTGTGAAGAGCATCGTGATTCTGAACTACCACATCTTACAGTAAATGTCTGCATCTCTGGGAACTTCAGCTCAAAGTTTGTGAGCCGTAGTCGAAGGAGCAGACATTGTGGGACCTCAGGGTGGGGGAAGAGTTATCTGGACACTTTGATCCAGAAGGCAGTCACACCCCTTAGGTTAGATAGTGGTACAAGTTTGGTTAATCATCAGGAGGGCTTGACTGCAACTCAGGTAGGTAAGTGGACCCCAGGTGCAGTGCTGGAGGAGCCTCAGCCTTTGCCTTTATCCAACAGGTATGAGGTTCTTGCTGCCTTTGTGCATGAGGGCAAAGACTGCAGGGCAAACTGACCATGGTATCTTGGTATAGGAGACCTATCAAGTGGGGGAAATGAAAAGGAATGTTGTAATGGTAGGGTGCCATTAGTCAGGGGGATAGATACTGTTCTCTGCAGCCGTGACTTGGATGTCCAAATGCTGTTATGCCTGCCTGCTGCCAGGGTTAAAGATACCTCCTCGCGGCTGGAGAAGAATTTGGAGTGGGGGAGGGGGATGATCCAATTGTCGTGGTCCACTAGGAACCAACGACATCGGCAGAACTAGGAATGAGGTTCTGCTGAGAGAGTTTGAGGAGCTCAGGTCCAAATTAAAAAAGCAGAGCCTCAAAGATTCTGAATTATTGCCTGAGCTATGTGCAAATTGGCATAGGGACAAGCAGATCAAAGAGTTAAATGCGTTGCTCAAAGTGTGGTGTGGGAGGAAGTTATTTCAATTCGTAGTGTACTGGCACCAGGGAAAGAGGGAGCTGTTCCATTGGAATGGTCTCCACTTAAACCGGGCTGGGCCCAGTTTCCTGGCAAATCGAATAACTAGGGCTGTAGATAAAACTTTAAACTCAAAAGGGGGGAAGATGTTAGGTGAGGGAAAATTTAGAAGTCTAAAGAGTAAGGTCAAGGCAATAGAGCAGTGTAGCAATTTGGGTAAAGGTAAACAGAGTGTAACAGGAAGGGACAGAGAGCTTAACAGTAAAAGTGCATCAGCGAATAAGGTGAAAGCGGGGAATAATGATAAAAAGTTAAAATTAAGGCTCTTTATCTGAATGCATGAAGCTTCCGTATGAAGATAAATGAATTAGTGGCACAAATGGAGATACATGGTTTTGATCTAATAGCTATTACAGAGGTGGGGTTACATGGTGACCAAGGTTGGAACTAAATATTCCAGAGTACTTGACATTTTGAAAAGACGGACAAAATGGAAAGTGGGAGAGGGAATCATGATAATTAAGGATGACATGAGGACAGTAGTTAGGAAAGATCTTGGATCGGAAGATCAGGAATCAGTATGGTGGAGATAAGAAATTAGAAGGGGCAGAAAACACAGGTGGAAGTAGTTTATAGGCCATCAAACAGTAGCTATATCATTGGACGGGGTATTAATCAACAAAGTCAATACAATAATCACAGGGTCTTTAATCTTTGTCTAGACTGGGCAAATCAAATTTGCAAAGGTTAGTCTGGAAGACGAGTTCAGGGAATACACTTGAGACAGTTTCCTAGAACAATACATCATGAAACCAACTAGGGAACAGGCGGTTTTAGATCTTAGATTGTGTAATGACACCAGGTTAATTAGTAATTTCATAGTAAAGGGAAAGTGTGATCATAATATGATAACATTTCACATTGTGTTTGAGAGTTTAATACTTCAGTGGGAAATGGGTATCTTAAACTTAAACAAAGCCAGTTACATAGGTATGGAGGGCGAGTTAGCTAAGGTAGATTGGGCAATTAAATTACAACGTATGACTGTAGATAAGCAGTGGCAAACATTTAACGAAATATTCCAAAATTCTCAACAAATATACATTCCACTGAGAAATAAAAACTCCATGGGAAAAGTGATCCATACATGGCTAATTAAAGAAGTTAAAGATAGTATTAGATTAAAAGAAGAGGCTTATAATGTTGCAAAGAATAATAGTAAGTCTGAGGATTGGGAGAGCTTTAGAAACCAGCAAAGGATGGCCAAACGATTGATAAAAAGGGAGAAAATAGGGTATGAGAGAAAACTAGCAAAAAATATAAAAACAGATTGAAAGAGCTTCTACAAGTATGTAAAAAGGAAGAGAGTAGCAAAAGTAAGCATTGGTCCCTTAGAGGCTGAGACAGATGAAATTATAGTGTGAATAAGGAAATGGCAGATACTTCAAACACATATTTTGTATCTGTCTTCAAAGTAGAAGACAGAAAAACCATACCAAAAATAATGAGAAACCAAGGGGTTAATAAGATTGACAAACTTAAAGTAATTAATATCAGTAGGGAAAAAATACTTGAGAAAGTAATGGGACTAAAAGCCATCAAATCCCTTGGACCTGACGGCCTACATTCTAGGGCTACAAAAAACGTGGCTGCAGAGATAATGGATGCATTGGTTGTGATTTTCCAAAATTCCCTGGATTCTAGAACAGTCCCCATGGATTGGAAAGTAGCAAATGTAACCCTGCTATTCAAGAAAGGAGGGAGAGAGAAAACAGCGAACTACAGGCCAGTTAACCTGACATCAGTCATCTGGAAAATGCTGAAATCCATTATTGAGGAAGTGGTAGCAGGGCACTTAGAAAATCATAAGATTAGACATCTACCTACAGCTCACCATCCTACATCTATATACAGCTCACCATCCTACATCTATATACAGCTCACCATCCTACATCTACATACAGCTCACCATCCTACATCTACATACAGCTCACCCATCCTACATCTATATACAGCTCACCATCCTACATCTATATACAGCTCAGCATCCTACATCTATATACAGCTCACCCATCCTACATCTATATACAGCTCACCATCCTACATCTATATACAGCTCACCCATCCTACATCTATATACAGCTCACCCATCCTACATCAACATACAGCTCACCATCCTACATCTATATACAGCTCACCCATCCTACATCTCTATACGACTCATCATCCTACATCTACATACAGCTCACCATCCTACATCTACATACAGCTCACCATCCTACATCTACATACAGGTCAACGTTGCAAGGAAGTAATGGAACAATTGTTCAAATATTGGTTAGGCCACAGACTAATGTGGGCAGAAAAGAAAGAAAGAAAGTTAAAAAATAACTTGCATTTCACAACCTCAGGATGTCCCAAAGCACTTCACTAGCAATGAAATATTTTTGAAGTGTACTCACTGTTGTACTATAGGAAACACAGCAGCCAATTTGTGTACAGCAAGGTTCTATACACAGCAATATGATAATGACCAGATAACCATGTATAGTGATGTTGGGGGGTTGAGAGATAAATATTGACCAGGACACAGGGACAGCTCCCCTGCTCATCTTCGAACTATTGCCTTTATTTCCACCTGAGAGGGCAGACGGGACCACAGTATAACATCTCAATGAAAAGATGGCACATCCCAACAGCATGGCACTCCCTCAGCACTGCACTGGAGTGTCAGCATTGATTTTGTGCTCAAGTCTCTGTGATTTCATTGTGTGATCATCTGATTGATCTGTGATCATTAGAACATAGGAAATAGGAGCAGGAGTAGGCCATTTGGTCCCTCGAGCCTGCTCTGCCATTCAATAAGATCATGGCTGATCTGATCATGGACTCAGCTCCACTTCCCTGCCCGCTTCCCATAACCCTTTATTCCCTTATCGCTCAAAAATCTGTCTATCTCCGCCTTAAACATATTCAATGACCCGGCCTCCACAGCTCTCTGGGACAGAGAATTCCACAGATTTACAACCCTCTGAGAGAAAACATTTCTCATCTCAATTTTAAGTGGGCGGCCCCTTTTTCTAAGACTATGTCCTCAAGTTTTAGTTTCCCCTATGAATGGAAATATCCTCTCTGCATCCACCTGTCGAGCTCCCTCATTATTTTATGTTTCAATAAGATCACCTCTCATTCTTCTGAACTCCAATGGGTATAGGCCCAACCTACTTAACCTATCTTCATAAGTCAACCCCCTCATCTCTGGAATCAACCTAGTGAACCTTCTCTGAACAGCCTCCAATGCAAGTAGTTTTCCCATGGCTGGAGAGTCTAGAACGAGGGACCATAGTCTGAGGATAAGGGGTCGGCCATGTAGGACCGAGATGAGGAATTCCTGCACTGAGGGGGTGAATCGTTGGAATTGTCTACCCCAGGGGGCCGTGGATGCTGAGTCATTGAATATATTCAGGCTGAGATCGCTAGATTTTTCGACTGCCAGGGCTGCACGGGCCAGCCCACACTGCGATATGTGTGCATACTAGGTCCATGCAGCAAAGCAGGTCGCCAGTCGTCCTGGTTGACCCTTGCCACTGAGGCCTAGCTCTGTTGAGCCCGTGTGGTGGCTGATGTGCAACGGTTCCCACACGTAAAAAAATCTGTGCACAGGCATCTTCCACCCCCTCAATTGAAGTTCCGGACTGGAACATTGGGTCCTTCATTGAAACATCTGTGATCTTATGTCGAAGCAAGTTATCCTCGCTCAAGGGACCGCCCATGACAATGATCCTTTCTTAAATACAGAGACCAAAATTGTACGCAGTACTCCAGGTGTGGCCTCACCAATACCCTGTAGAGTTGTAGCAGGACTTCTCTGCTTTTATACTCCATCCTCCTTGCAATCGCCCTATGCGATCAGCTGATTGACAGTGCTCTAGGTGTGCTCAGCTGATTGATCTGTGATCGCCCTGTGTGATCAGCTGATTGACAGTGATCACCCTGTGTGATCAGCTAATTGATCTGTGATCACCCTGTGTGATCAGCTGATTGACAGTGCTCTAACTGTGTGATCAGCTGATTGATCTGTGATCGCCCTGTGTGATCAGCTGATTGATCTGTGATCGTCCTGTGTGATCAGCTGCTTGATCTGTGATCGCCCTGTGTGATCAGCTGATTGATCTGTGCTCGCCCTGTGTAATCAGCTGATTGACAGTGCTCTAACTGTGTGATCAGCTGATTGATCTATGATCGCCCTGTGTGATCAGCTGATTGATCTGTGATCATACTGTGTGATCAGCTGATTGATCTGTGATCGCCCTGTGTAATCAGCTGATTGACAGTGCTCTAACTGTGTGATCAGCTGATTGATCTGTGATCGCCCTGTGTGATCAGCTGATTGATCTGTGATCGTTCTGTGTGATCAGCTGATTGATCTGTGATCATCCTGTGTGATCAGCTGATTTATCTGTGATTGCACTGTGATCAGCTGATTGATCTGTGATCGCCCTGTGTGATCAGCTGATTGATCTGTGATCGCCGTGTGATCAGCTGATTGATCTGTGATCGCCCTGTGTGATCAGCTGATTGATCTGTGATCGACCTGTGTAATCAGCTGATCTGTGATCGCCCTGTGTGATCAGCTGATTGATCTGTGATCGCCCTGTGTGATCAGCTGATTGATCTGTGATCGCCCTGTGTGATCAGCTGATTGATCTGTGATCGCCCTGTGTGATCAGCTGATTGATCTGTGATCGACCTGTGTAATCAGCTGATCTGTGATCGCCCTGTGTGATCAGCTGATTGATCTGTGATCGCCCTGTGTGATCAGCTGATTGACAGTGCTCTCTGTGTGTGATCAGCTGATTGATCTGTGATCGCCCTGTGTGATCAGCTGATTGATCTGTGATCACCCTGTGTGATCAGCTGAGTGATCTGTGATCGCCTTGTGTGATCAGCTGATTGACATTGCTCTCTGTGTGTGATCAGCTGATTGATCTGTGATCACCCTGTGTGATCAGCTGATTAATCTGTGATCGCCCTGTGTGATCAGCTGATTGACAGTGATCGCCCTGTGTGATCAGCTGATTGATCTGTGATCGCCCTGTGTGATCAGCTGATTGATCTGTGATCACCCTGTGTGATCAGCTGATTTACAGTGATCACCCGGTGTGATCAGCTGAGTGACAGTGATCGCCCTGTAATCAGCTGATTGACAGTGATCACCCTGTGTGATCAGCTGAGTGACAGTGATCGCCCTGTATGATCAGCTGATTGACAGTGCTCTCTGTGTGTGATCAGTCTTTATGTACTCTGATTGTGTAATGCCAGCTTCAATCGCTGGTCTGTTGGTGTTACTCCTTGCAGTAAGAGCAGAGCCACTACTGCCCTTTGCCCCTGGGCAAAACATCCAGAATGCTTGCTCCTGATCTGTTGGCAGTGACTCCAGATGGAAACTGTGTGCGAGAGACAGAGAGAATAGGATGTAGGTTGACTTCGAATCGCTCTACGGTCGAATACTTGGTTGACAATTTCTGTATAAATCCAGAGATGAATTGTGGCCACTCAGGTGATGTAGTCGAGGACTCCCTGTGTCTGTGGATCTGTGCCTATCAGTGGGTGTCAACACCATCAGAGCAGGAGAGGGGAAAAATGAATGAAAGGGAGAGTTTACACATTGTGTGAAGACGGAACAGTGTTCAGCCTTGTAAAACATGACTAGAAATCTTTGGTACTCAATTCTGAACACTGTTAAAATATTAAACAACATTTGGTACCTAACTCCAAGTAACATCTTGTCAGTGATTTTGGGAAGCATTTATATACAATGAATGTAGAACATGCGACAGTGTGTGGGGCCTCTGTTCCTGCCCTGCACAGCACTCAGCTCTGAGCTGAAGGGAGGGCATTGCTAATTGTCTGTTTTCTTCAAGTAATAACGTATAAAATATTTACCAGGGGGAAAAAACATTGTATCTGCTATTAATTGTGTCCTTATTCAGTCACTCATTCACTTGCTCACTCACTCATTCTCTCTCTCTCACTCACTCGTTCTCTCTCTCACACACTCATTCATTCTCCCTCTCACACACTCATTCACTCATTCTCGCTCTCACAGTCATTCGCTCTCTCACACTCATTCTCCCTCTCACACACTCATTCTCTTGCACACATTCTCGCTCTCACACATCATCATCATCATCATTAGTCCCTCGGAATCGAGGAAGACTTGCTTCTGCTCCTGAAGTGAGTTCTTTGGCGGCTGAACAGTCCAATACCAGAGCCACAGACTGTCACAGGTGGGACAGATAGTCATTGAGAGAAGGGGTGGGTGGGACTGGTTTGCCGCACGATCTTTCCGCTGTCTGTGCTTGGTTTCTGAGACTCGAAGTGCTCAGCGCCCTCCCGGATGCACTTTCTCCACTTAGGGCGGTCTTTGGCCAGGGACTCCAGGTGTCAGTGGGGATGTCGCACTTTATCAGGAGGCTTTGAGGGTGTCCTTGTAACGTTTCCTCTGCCTGCCTTTGGCTCATTTGCCATGAGGGAGAAGGAGGAAATTCTCACACACTCACTTTCTCTCTCACACACTCATTCACTCTCTCACACACTCATTCTCTTTTTCACAAATGCATTCTTTCAAACACTCATTCACACTCATTCTCTCTCGCACACTCATTCACTCTCTCACACAGTCATTCACTCTCTTACTCATCCACACTCATTCTCTCTTTCACACACATTCTTTCACACTCAATCTCTCTCACACTCATTCTCTCTCACACTCATTCTCTCTCACACACCCATGCTTGCGCATGCGGCACATACACATACCCACTTTGTCACACAGACACATGCACACTCAATTTCAAATACGCACACATTCTCACATGCGCACACATTCTTTCACACACATTCATTGTTGCACACATGCTGTGTTTTGCACATTCACTTGCTTGCACACTTCTTCAACTCAGCTGTGATCTGAGCCGTGATCTTGTGCTTACTCATCCTGTTGCCTCCCTGCCTGTTTTGTGCTCCTAACAGATTGCACTTACTCTTATCACAATTTAGCTCCTTATTCCTCAGCTTGAGTACCCATTCTTTACCTGCAATTGCAGACGCTCAATGTTGGCAGGTTATTGCACCAGGCCAGATCACAGCCTAGCTCATTCAATGCCAATCTATACCCTCTTTCTAGAAAGATAGTGATCAGGAGCTGGAGCCTTGGTTGATTTTCCTCTCTTGCACCTATAGATACTGAGGCCAAGTCAAGCCCATTCCTCCCATGACCTTGGCTCAGCAATTGGAGCTGACACCTGTCATCGTGTCTGGTGCCTGATGAACACTGAAATTTTGCCACGGTTATTATATGTGGTTTTAAATAATCCCACCTGTCCTCCCCCTCGATGATTTTTCACTTTTACCCTTGGAGAACTGCATCTAATTTCAGCTGGTTTGGGGCACTCGCTTCATGTCTGTTTAACTTCAGCCTGCCTTGCACATCTGGAACAACTTCATAGTTTTCTAAACAATTTTGTGAAATGCACAGCTCAGGATTCAGTGCCATAGACGCAAGGAAGCAATCTTCTTATTAGTGGTGTAGTACAAATAAGCTCACGTAAATCAGAGACGTAATGGGGAGTGAGTACTGGTGAATGAGGGGAGTAATGGGGAGTGAGTACTGGTGAATGAGAGGGGTAACAGTGTGCGTACAGGTGAATGAGGGGTAATAGCATGAGTACTGTTGCATGAGAGGGGTAACAATGTGAGTACAGGTGAATGAGAGGGGTAATGGGGAGTGAGTACAGGTGAATGAGATGGTTAATAGTCTCTTCCCTCACCTCTCCCTCTCTATTTCCCCTTGCTCTCCCTATCTCTCTCTCTCTCTCTCCGTCTCCATCTCCCTCTCTGTTTCCCCTACACTTTCTCTCTCTCTGGATCTTTACCTCTCATCCCTCTCTCTCCCTATCTCTCTCCCTGTCCATCTCTCGCTCTCTCTCCCTCTCTCTCTCTCTCTCTCTCCCTCATGCTCTCTCTCCCCTCCTCTGTTTCTGCCTTTCTCTCCTGGGTTCTCTCTCCCTCTCTCTCTCCAGCTCCATCTCTCTGTCTCTCTATCTCTCTCTCCCTCTCTCCCTATCTTTCCCTTTCACTTTCTCTTCCCACCCCTCTCCCCCTCTTCTCCCTCTCTCTCCCACCCCTTTCTTTCTGTCTTTCTCTCCTGGTGTTTCTCTCCCTCTCTCTCTCGCTCTCTCTCTCTCTCTCTCTCTCTACCCCTATCTTTCCCTTTCAGTTTCTATGGCCCCTCTCTCCCCCTCCTCTTCTCCGTCTCTCCCTCTCTCCCCCTCTCTCTCCATCTCTCTCTCTCCCTGTCCCTCTCTCTCCATCACTCTGTCTCTCTATCCCTCTGTCACTCTTTCCCTCCCTCTCTATGCCCCTCTCTCTCCAGTCACTTCCTTGTTTGAGGAGTTTTCCTGAAAGGAAAGTCTAAAACATGCTATTTCCCATTGGAATTTCCATCTTTATCATTTATTTGTTGAAAAAGGTGGAAAAGAAAGAGCAGCAGGAAGTCAGGGTTCTAGACACATAAGTTGGCATCGCAGGAGATTCAGATCTTGCTGCAGAAACCCAGCCACCAGGTTGTATACTCCGGATCGATTGGCCAATATCGCCACAGAGCTATATGTCATAGGGCCACTGTCTTCCATGGGATGTCTGTAGAAGTTCCCAGAAATGCACTTGCTCCAGCTAGCTCTGTATTATAAAGAAAGAAAGCATTTTTATAGCTCCTTCCACAACCTCAGGATATCCCAAAGCACTTTTTGAAATGTAGTCGCTATTGCAATGTAGGAATCACGGCAGCCAAATTGCACACAGCAAGATTCAACAAACAGAAATTAGATAATGACCAGATAATCTGCTCTAGGTGTTGATTGAGGATTATATTTAAACAACAACACCAACTTGTATTTATGTAGTGCCTTTAAAGTAGTGAAACATCCCAAGGTGCTTCGCAGGAGCATTATGCGATAAAAATTTGACACAGAGCTGCATAAGTACAAATTAGCGCAGGTGACCAAAAGCTTGGTTAAGAAGCATGTTTCAAGGAGCATCTTGAAGGAGGAAAGAGAGGTAGAGAGGTGGAGAGGGTTAGACAGGAAGTTCCAGAGCTTGGGGCTTAGGCAACAGAAGGCACGGCCACCAATGGTTGAGCAATTATGATCATGGATGCACGGGAGGGCAGAATTAGAGGAACGCACACATCTCAGGGGGGTTGTGGGGCTGGAGGAGATTACAGCGATAGGGAGGGACGAGGTCATGGAGGGATTTGAAAATAAGGATGAGAATTTTGAAATTGAGGCGTTGCTTAAACTGTGGTCGTGGCCATCTAAACCATGGTCCAGGATCCACATCAACTTTGCAGGTCCCTTCCTGGGAAATGTTCTTAGTTGTGGTGGATGCTTATTCCAAGTGGATAGAGTGTACAATCATGTCATCCAGCACATCCATCATCATCATAGGCAGTCCCTCGAACCGAGGATGACTTGCTTCCACGTCAAAAAGTTCACAGGTGCTTCAACAATGAACCTAAAATTCCAGGTCCGAACTAAATTTTGAAGGGTGGAAGATGCCTGCGCTTGGATTTTTTTAACGTGTGGTGACCATTGCACACCAGCACATCCACAGCTACTATTGATAGCCTTCGTGTCATGTTTGCTACGCATGGTCTGCCTGACATCGTTGTAAGCGACAACGGATCTTGCTTCACCAGTATGGAGTTTCAAGAGTTCATGAAACTCAATGGTATCAAACATGTGAGGTCAGCACCATTCAAACCCGCATCCAATGAACAAGCAGAGTGTGCGGTCCAAACCATCAAGCAGAGTATGAACCGTGTAACTCAGGGTTCACTGCAAACTCGCTTGTCACGCATATTGCTTACTTATAGCATAAGACCCCATACGCTTACTGGGGTTTCCCCTGCTGAACTATTGATGAAGAGAGGTCTCAAGACCAGGTTCTCTCTTGTCCACCCTGACTTGAATAATCATGTCGAATACAGACGTTAAAGTTAGCAAGGCTATCATGATCGCGCTATTGTGTCATGCGATATTTCTATCAATGATCCTGTGTATGTACTGAATTATGGTCAAGGTCCCAAATGGATTTCCGGTACTGTTATGGCCAAGGAGGGTAACAGAGTGTTTATTGTTAAGCTCAAGAATGGGCAGACATGCAGGAAACATGTCAATCAGATAAAGCTGCAGCACACGGATGAACCGGAACAGTCTGAGGAAGACACAATCAGTGACCGACCAACCAACCTACCCTCAGTCATCAGAGGACCCCGCTGTCATCAATGAATCTGGACTTTCAATCACTGACATGGTCAATGAATCTGGACTTTCAATCCCTGACGTAGTCATTGCCACTCCCATCAGATCGGCTACCCAGCCCCCAGTCATAACAGACTCAGAACGCTGCACAAGGCTGGAGTTGAACTGAAACATTCAACTCGGGAGCGGAAAGCCCCAGACCATCTCTATTTGTAAAAAGACCGTTACTAATATCTTAAAGGGGAATATTGTCATGTATGTATGCTTGGGTTTACTAGCCACCAGGTGGCGTCACTGTTGGAGGTCATTGGGCTGTGTGCACATGTGTGCAGCCCAGGTATAAAAGGCTAGCCATCTTGTAATGTAATCACTTTGGGCCCTAATAAAGTAGAGTCAGGTTTCTACCTGTTCGGAGTTTACGGTATTCAGTCTTTTGAGTTATTACATACACAACAGAAGTAGTACTAGATAAAATAATGGGACCAAGGGCGGACAAGTCCCCTGAACCTGATGCCTTACATCCTAGGGTCTTAAGAGAAGTGGCTGCAGAGATAGTGGATGCATTAGTTGTAAGCTACCAAAATTTCCTGGATTCTAGGGCGGTCCCAGCAGATTGGAAAACCGCAAATATAACGCCCCTATTTAAAAAAGGAGGCAGACAAAAAGCAGGAAACTATAGACCAGTTAGCCTAACATCTGTTGTTGGGAAAATATTGGAGTCCATTATTAAGGAAGCAGCAGCGGCACATTTGGAAAAACATAATTCAATCAAGCAGCATCAGCATGGTTTTATGAAAGTGAAATCATGTTTGACAAATTTGCTGGAGTTCTTTGAGGATGTAACAAGCAGGGTGGATAAGGGGGAACCAGTGGATGTGATGTATTTGGATTTCCACAAGGCATTCGATAAAAGGTTACTGCAGAAGATAAAAGTTCACGGGGTTGGGGGTAATATAGAGGATTGGCTAACTAACCGAAAATAGAGAGTTGGGAAAAATGTGTCATTTTCCGGTTGGCAAACAGTAACTAGTGGGGTCGGTGCTGGGTCCTCAACTATTTACAATCTATATTAATGATGAATGAAGGGAAAGAGTGTAATGTAGCCAAGTTTGCTGATGATACAAAGATGGGTGTAAAAGCAAATTGTGAGGAGTACACAACAAATCTGCCAAGGGACAGGCTAAGTGTGTGGGCAAAACTTTGGCAGATGGAGTATAATGTGGAAAAATGTGAGGTTATCCACTTTGGCAGAAATAATAGAAAAACAAATTATAATTTAAATGGAGAAAAATTGCAAAGTGTCGCAGTGCAAAGAGACCTGGGGGTCCTTGGACATGAAACACAAAAAGTTAGTATGCAGGTACAGCAAGTAATCAGGACGGCAAATGGAATGTTGGCCTTTATTGCAAGGGGGATAGAGTATAAAACCCCTCCCCCAGTGGAGTAAAAATAAAATGGGGAAGGTGTCTCAACCATGGCTAACAATGGAAATTAAGGATAGTGTTAAAGCGAAGGAAGAGGCATATAATTTGGCTAGAAAAAGCAACAAACCTGAGCACTGGGAGAAATTTAGAATTCAACAGAGGAAGACTAAGGGTTTAATTAAGAGGGGGAAAATAGAATACGAGAGGAAGCTTGCAGGGAACATAAAAACTGACTGCAAAGCTTCTATAAATATGTGAAGAGAAAAAGATTAGTGAAGACAAACATAGGTCCCTTGCAGTTGGATTCAGGTGAATTTATAATGGGGAACAAAGAAATGGCAGACCAATTGAACAAATACTTTGGTTCTGTCTTCACAAAGGAAGACACAAATAACCTTCCGAATGTACCAGGGGACAGTGGGTCTAGTGAGAAGGAGGAACTGAAGGATATCCTTATTAGGTGGGAAATTGTGTTAGGGAAATTGATGGGATTGAAGGCCGATAAATCCCCGGGGCCTGATCGTCTGCATCCCAGAGTATTAAGGAAGTGTCCCTAGTAATAGTGGATGCATTGGTGATAATTTTCCAACAGTCTGGATCAGTTCTTATGGACTGGAGGGTAGCTAATGTAACACCACTTTTTAAAAAAGGAGGGAGAGAGAAAACTGTTAATTATAGCCCAGTTAGCCTGTCATCAGTAGTGGGGAAAATTTTGGAATCAATCATTAAGGATGAAATAGCAGCGCATTTGGAAAGCAGTGACAGGATCGGACCAAGTCAGCATGGATTTATGAAAGGGAAATCATGCTTGACGAATCTTCTGGAATTTTTTGAGGATGTAACTAGCAGAGTGGACAAGGCAGAACCAGTGGATGCGGTGTATTTGGACTTTCAAAAGATTTTTGACAAGGTCTCGCACAAGAGATTGGTGTGCAAAATCAAAGCGCATGGTATTGGGGGTAATGTACTGACATGGATAGAGAACTGGTTGGCAGACAGGAAGCAGAGAGTCGGGATAAACGGGTCCTTTTCAGAATGGCAGGCAGTGACTCGTGGAGTGCCGCAGGGCTCAGTGCTGGGACCCCAGTTCTTTACAATATACCTTAACGATTTAGATGAAAGAATTGAGTGTAATATCTCCAAGTTTGCAGATGACACTAAACTGGGTGGTGGTGTGAGCTGTGAGGAGGACGCTAAGAGGCTGCAGAATGGCTTGGACAGGCTAGGTGAGTGGACAAATGCATGGCAGATGCAGTATAATGTGGATAAATGTGAGGTTATCCATTTTGGGGGCAAAAACACAAAGGAAGAATATTATCTGAATGGCGGCAGATTCGGAAAAAGGGGAGGTGCAATTGGTGTCATGGTTCATCAGTCACTGAAAGTGGGCATGCAGGTACAGCAGGCGGTGAAGAAGGCAAATGGTATGTTGGCATTCACAGCTAGGGCATTTGAGTAAAGGGGCAGGGAGGTCTTACTGCAGTTGTACAGGGCCTTAGTGAGACCTCACCTGGAATATTGTGTACAGTTTTGGTCTCCTAATCTGAGGAAGGACGTTCTTGCTATTGAGGGAGTGCAATGAAGGTTCACCAGACTGATTCCAGGGATGGCTGGACTGTCATATGAGGAGAGATTGGATCAACTCGGCCTTTATTCACTGGAGTTTAGAAGGATGAGAGGGGATCTCATAGAAACGTATAAAATTCTGACGGGACTGGACAGGTTAGATGCGGGAAGAATGTTCCTGATGTTGGGTAAGTCCAAAATCAGGGGACATAGTCTTAGGATAAGGGGTAGGCCATTTAGGACTGAGATGAGGAGAAACTTCTTCACTCAGAGAGTTGTTAACCTGTGGAATTCCCTGCCGCAGAGAGTTGTTGATGCCAGTTCATTGGATATATTCAAGAGGGAGTTAGATATGGCCCTTATGGCTAAGGGGATCAAGGGGTATGGAGAGAAAGCAGGAAAGGGGTACTGAGTGAATGATCAGCCATGATCTTATTGAATGGCAGTGCAGGCTCGAAGGGCCGAATGGCCTACTCCTGCACCTATTTTCTATGTTTCTATGTTTCTAGAAGGCCTGCTACAACTGTACAGGGTATTGGTGAGGCCACACCTGGAGTACTGCGTACAGTTTTGGTCTCTGTATTTAAGGAAGGATATACTTGCATTGCAGGCTGTTCAGAGGAGGTTCACGAGGTTGATTCCAGAGATGAGGGGGTTGACTTATGAGGATAGGTTGAGTAGGTTGGGCCTATACACATGGGAGTTCTGAAGAATCAGAGATGATCTTATTGAAACTTGTAAGATAATGAGGGGGCTCGACAAGGTGGATACAGAGAGGATCTTTCCACTCACAGGGGAAACTAAAACTAGGGAACATAGTCTTAGAATAAGGGGTCGCCCATTTAAAACTGAGATGAGGAGAAATTTCTTCTCTCAGAGGGTTGTAAATCGATGGAATTCTATGCCCCAGAGAGCTGTGGAGGCTGGGTTATTGAATTTACTTAAGGCGGAGATAGACAGATTTTTGAGCAATAATGGAGTAAAGGATTATGGGGAGAGGGCAGGGAAGTGGAGCTGAGTGCATCATCAGATGAGCCATGATCTTATTGAATGGCAGAGCAGGCTCGAGGGGCCAAATGGCCTACTCCTGCTCCTGTTTCTTATGTTCTTATATTCTTATGTTCTTACACGTGTGGAAATGGGTGGCTTTACTCATGCTGTAGATATGTGGTCGAAAGCTTATTTCACCAAATATGATACCGAGGTTGCGAACAGACTGGTTCAGCCTCAGACAGAGGTTAGGGAGAGGGATGGAGTCAATGTCTTGGGAACGGAGTTTGTGACGGCGGCCGAAAACAATGGCTTCGGTCTTCCCAATATTGGACACATTTTCTGCTCATCCAGAACTGGATGTTGAACAAGCAGTCTGACAATTTAGAGACCAGGACACTGGAGAGAACTCCCTTGCTCTTGTACCAGTAGTGCTGTGGGATGTTTTATGTCCACCTGAGATGCTAGACTGTGCCTCACTTTACCGTCTCATCCAAAAGATGACATCTCCGTCAATGCAGTGCTCCCTCAGTACTGCCCCTCCAATAGTGCAGCGCTCCCTCAGTACTGCCCCTCCGACAATGCAATGCTCCCTCAGTACTGCCCCTCCGACAGTGCAGCACTCCCTCAGTACTGCCCCTCCGACAGTGCAGCGCTCCTTCAGTACTGTCTCTCTGACAGGAGGGGATCCCTCAGTACTGCCCCTCCTGCAGTGAAGAACTCCCTCAATACTGCCTCTTCGACAGTGCAGCTCTCCGTCAGTACTGCCCCTCCGACAGTGCGGAAGTCCCTCTTTGGTGCCTCTCTGACAGTGCAGCGCTCCCTCAGTACTGTCTCTCCGACAGTGCAGCACTACCTCAGTACTGCCTCTCCGACGGTGCAGCTCTCCCTCAGTACTGCCCCTCCGACAGTGCAGAACTCCCTCTGTAGTGCCCTTTTGATGGTGCTGCTCTCCCTCAATACTGCCCCTCCGACAGTGCAGAATTCCCTCTGTAGTGCCCTTTTAATGGTGCTGCTCTCCCTCAGTACTGCCCCTCCGACAGTGCAGAACTCTCTTTATAGTGCCCCTCCGACAGTACAACACTCCCTCAGTATTGCCCCTCCGACAGTGCAAAACTCCCTCTGTAGTGCCCTTCCGACAGTACAACACTCTCTCAGTACTGCACTGGTCATGTTGGCCTGGATTTTGTGCTCCGTTCTCTGCAGTGGGTCTTAAACCCACGGCCTTCTTACCCAGAGGCAACATTGTTATCACTGAGCCATAACTAACACCTATGAAGCGCCCTTTGATAATGCCACAAAGGATGGCATTAGATTCTGCTGCCATCTGCCACACATCTTTGTATAGTCGTTGCAGAGAATCCCTGTGGTCCCGCCAGCATTCATCTTTTCATGGCAGGCCTCTTCAGATCATTTTGTGAAAGCTCTATAGCCAAGGATCTGACTCCAGCAGAGCCTCCACTCGGGTACATCCTGTCTCTCCTTCAATAGATCAGTGCCTGGCTCCCTTGTGATTGCTCATCACCCATGTCAGGTTCCCATCTATACAATCTGTATGGCCCTGGTGAGGGAAAATAATTGGGTTCATGATGCAGTGGGCACTTTCAGGTGGCAGTGCCAGATGCTGGAGGTTGGTGGGTGGGTTTCTGCAGATGGGTCCCAATCTTCAGGCTTCTGCGGCGATAGAAAGATCGAGAAATGGAATCCTTTCCTTTTCCACTTCTCAGAGTACGAGGCTCGAAAAAGGGGAACCATTTCTGAACTTCCACCATTAGGACAAACCGTCTGTGCGTGGGAGAAAGAGAGAGTGCGAGTGCCAATAGAGAGCGAGAGAGAGCGAGAGAGAGAGAGAGAGCATCAGGGGAGAGAGAGAGAGCATCAGGAGAGAGAGAAAGCATCAGGAGAGAGAGTGAGAGAGTGAGAGCGCCATTACAGAGCGAGAGAGAGTGAGAGAGAAAGAGAGAGAGCATCAGGAGAGAGAGAAAGAGAGAGAGAGAGTAAGTGAGAGAGAGCACCCCGAGAGAGAGAGAGAGTGAGAAAGCACCAGAAGAGAGAAAAGGAGTGAGGGAGAGAGAGAGAGAGACAGTGAGAGAGAGGGAGAGAGAGTGAGAGCGCCAATAGAGAGTGTGAGAGAGAGAGAGAGAGAGAGAGAGAGAGAAAGAGGATCAGGAGAGAGAGAGGGAGAGTGAAAGAAAGAGAGGGCACCAGGAGAGAGTAAGTACCACAAGGAATTAAAGCGAGAGAGCGCTCCAGGAACGGGAGACACGCACTCTCCTCACATTCCCAGGGAGACCATACTCGGCGATCACAAGTACTGGAGTTTAAAACTAAACATTGTTGAAGTGAGTGCCCACAGCCCTAACTTGACATGCTCCATTTTCCACCCCAGCCTCCAGCTGGCTCTTGATTAGTTTTGTGTTTCTGGGACCTGGATTTTATTTTAACCCTGATAATACCTGCTCCCTCTGTGTGCTGTCAGTTTCCAACTTGAAATGTCTTGCTGCAAACCAGTTCCTAGTGGGTATGGGCCAAACTCACATTTGGGAATAAATTGGGCATCTCACTCAAGAGCACAGGAGTGCCAGTGTGGGAAATGTCACACGAGAGAGGTTGGGGCAGGCTTTTGAATTTGGGCCTGAGTCACATTGCTGGAACAGTGCAGAGGGAGCTTCACTCTGTATCTAACCTGTGCTGTACCTGCCCTGGGAGTGTTTGATAGAAACATAGAAACATAGAAACATAGAAAATAGGTGCAGGAGTAGGCCATTCGGCCCTTCTAGTCTGCACTGCCATTCAATGAGTTCATGGCTGAACATGCAACTTCAGTACCCCATTCCTGCTTTCTCACCATACCCCTTGATCCCCCTAGTAGTAAGGACTTCATCTAACTCCTTTTTGAATATATTTAGTGAATTGGCCTCAACAACATTCTGTGGTAGAGAATTCCACAGGTTCACCACACTCTGGGTGAAGAAGTTTCTCCTCATCTCGGTCGTAAATGGCTTACCCCTTATCCTTAGAAAGTGACCCCTGGTTCTGGACTTCCCCAACATTGGGAACATTCTTCCTGCATCTAACCTGTCTAAACCCATTAGAATTTTAACGTTTATTTGAGGTCCCCTCTCATTCTTCTGAACTCCAGTGAATACAAGCCCAGTTGATCCAGTCTTTCTTGATAGGTCAGTCCCGCCATCCCAGGAATCAGTCTGGTGAACCTTCGCTGCACTCCCTCAATAGCAAGAATGTCCTTCCTCAGGTTAGGAGACCAAAACTGTACACAATACTCCAGGTGTGGCCTCACCAAGGCCCTGTACAACTGTAGCAACACCTCCCTGCCCCTGTACTCAAATCCCCTCGCTATGAAGGCCAACATGCCATTTGCTTTCTTAACCGCCTGCTGTACCTGCATGCCAACCTTCAATGACTGATGTACCATGTCACCCAGGTCTCGTTGCACCTCCCCTTTTCCTAATCTGTCACCATTCAGATAATAGTCTGTCTCTCTGTTTTTACCACCAAAGTGGATAACCTCACATTTATCCACATTATACTTCATCTGCCATGCATTTGCCCACTCACCTAACCTATCCAAGTCGCTCTGCAGCCTCATAGCATCCTCTTCGCAGCTCACACTGCCACCCAACTTAGTGTCATCTGCAAATTTTGAGATACTACATTTAATCCCCTCGTCTAAATCATTAATGTACAGTGTAAACAGCTGAGGCCCCAGCACAGAACCTTGCGGTACCCCCACTAGTCACTGCCTGCCATTCTGAAAAGTCCCCATTTACTCCTACTCTTTGCTTCCTGTCTGACAACCAGTTCTCAATCCATGTCAGCACACTACCCCCAATTCCATGTGCTTTGATTTGCACATTAATCTCTTGTGTGGGACCTTGTCGAAAGCCTTCTGAAAGTCCAAATATACCACATCAACTGGTTCTCCCTTATCCACTCTACTGGAAACATCCTCAAAAAATTCCAGAAGATTTGTCAAGCATGATTTCCCTTTCACAAATCCATGCTGACTTGGACCTATCATGTCACCTCTTTCCAAATGCGCTGCTATGACATCCTTAATAATTGATTCCATCATTTTACCCACTACCGATGTCAGGCTGACCAGTCTATAATTCCCTGTTTTCTCTCCCTCCTTTTTTAAAAAGTGGGGTTACATTGGCTACCCTCCACTCGATAGGAACTGATCCAGAGTCAATGGAATGTTGGAAAATGACTGTCAATGCATCCGCTATTTCCAAGGCCACCTCCTTAAGTACTCTGGGATGCAGTCCATCAGGCCCTGGGGATTTATCGGCCTTCAAGCCCATCAATTTCCCCAACACAATTTCCCGACTAATAAGGATTTCCCTCAGTTCCTCCTCCTTACTAGACCCTCCGACCCCTTTTATATTCGGAAGGTTGTTTGTGTCCTCCTCAGTGAATACCGAACCAAAGTACTTGTTCAATTGGTCCGCCATTTCTTTGTTCCCAGTTATGACTTCCCCTGATTCTGACCGAAGGGGACCTACATTTGTCTTTACTAACCTTTTTCTCTTTACATATCTATAGAAACTTTTGCAATCCGTCTTAATGTTCCCTGCAAGCTTCTTCTCGTACTCCATTTTCCCTGCCGTAATCAAACCCTTTGTCCTCCTCTGCTGAGTTCTAAATTTCTCCCAGTCCCCAGGTTCACTGCTATTTCTGGCCAATTTGTATGCCACTTCCTTGGCTTTAATACTATCCCTGATTTCCCTTGATAGCCACGGTTGAGCCACCTTCCCTTTTTTATTTTTACGCCAGACAGGAATGTACAATTGTTGTAGTTCATCCATGTGGTCTCTAAATGTCTGCCATTGCCCATCCACAGTCAACCCCTTAAGTATCATTCGCCAATCTATCCTAGCCAATTCATGCCTCATACCTTCAAAGTTACCCTTCTTTAAGTTCTGGACCATGGTCTTTGAATTAACTGTTTCATTCTCCATCCTAATGCAGAATTCCACCATATTATGGTCACTCTTCCCCAAAGGGCCTCGCACAACGAGATTGCTAATTAATCCTCTCTCATTACACAACACCCAGTCTAAGATGGCATCCCCCCTAGATAGTACAGTGTAGAGAGAGCTTTACTCTGTATCTAAGCCGTGCTGTACCTGCCCTGGGAGTATTTGATGGGACAGTGTAGAGAGCGCTTTATTCTGTGTTTCTTATCATATACACTAACCCACCTACCTCCTAATCCTGCTTTGATTCCCTTCCTTTTTTATTTCCAGAAACACATCTAATTTCCCTTTGAGCCCAATTGCTTCAACGTTTTCCCCGGTAAATGAAGTTCAACTCAACTGTACTTTGCATGAAAATGTTCCCCCGATTTCCTTTCTTCCTGTAATTTTCCTAATTTTTAACCTATGTCTCCTGGCAACACTGTGTAGGAATACCTGTGACACGGGATGTGCAGGAATACCTGTGACACAGGATGTGTAGGAATACCTGCGACACAGGACCTGCAGGAATACCTGCGACACAGGATGTGCAGGAATACTTGCGACTCAGGACCTGCAGGAATACCTGCAACACAGCACCTGCAGGAATACCTGCGACACAGGATGTGCAGTGACATTGTGCAGTTTTGACAGATAATTCGCATTACGTAGGCACAACCACAGAGTGATCTCTCTCTATCTGTCATTATCTCCTTAGATCTGTCTTTCCCTTCATCTCTCTCTCTATGGCTTGTGATCTTTATCTGCCTCCCTATCTCTCTCTCTCTCCAAATATCAATCTCTACCACTCCCACCGCCCCCATTTTTTTGCGTTTGTGTCCTCTTTCTCAGTGGCCTTCTTTCCCTTTCTCCATATCTGGGAATTCCTGGCTTTGACATGTGATGCAGTGCTCCCTTTATTTGATCTTGTGCTTGTCAGGGTAAAGTGTGTCAGTGCAGGTGATTGAAAAATTATTTCTGCTTCTTGTTGGCATGGTGCACTTGCAGCTGCAGCATGGCCATGGTATCACCATGCTATCGCCATGGTATCGCCATGGTATTGCCTGGTATTGCCTGGTATTGCCATGGTATCGCCATGGTATTACCATGGTATCACCTTGATATCGCCATAGTATTGTCATGGGATCGCCATGGTATTACCATGGTATCTGTTAGTGTTAGTGTTTATCAGAAGAATCACTCAACACTCAGAGTCGGTTCCAACGCCAATGCGGCCTTTATTAACACCAGCGGGGAGGAAGCCTCAGGACTGGATCCAGGCACTTCACTCCGCTGAACAAAGGGTTACATGGATTTTTATATGTTTTACAACATGTGTTTTACAACAGTTTACTACAGTTACATACTATCCAATCATATTGATTATAAATTCAATTAGACCAATAGGTAAAGTTAGTTTCTAAACATAAAGTGGCTCATGTGTTGCCAAGAGATGTGTTGCTAAGGGGTGTGTTGCTAGGAATGACTCATGTGTCTTGTAACATGGCCTGGGCCTCCCTTATCTTACTGTCCTTGGATGCTGTAGCCTCCTTATCTCCATCCTGCTACAGAGTCGTATTGTTACTTACTTTCAACAGAACTTTTGTCCTGAGGCCTGGCTGATTTAGAGACACCTGCAGAGTTTGCTTCTAGTCCTGTGTGTGGGAAACAACAAGTATCAGTCTCCAAGAATGCGGTCTAATTTCAGCTAACAGAAATCCTTTGAGGCTTCACTGGTAGCCATTTTATGGTACAAGTTACATATTTAGTTCTAACCTTATACTACAGGTGCAGTTCTAACCTTATCCTACAGGTGCCGTTGCCCTAGGGTGCCTAATGCCTACAACAATTCCCTCCTTTCGGTAAGGGGACTAGTCTTAGTCCCCCATTAACCGACCCTAATTGTAATCTGTTATAGTTTTGTATCACCTGGTACTCCCTGCTTCAACGTGCTGGCCAGTTACGTGATTTCAGGAGTCCCAGTTGTTTGGATCAAATCAATATAGTTCGAATTACCCCTTTCGCCTATTACACAAATCTCCTTGCTTATCTGAGCTTTGGTGTTTAACCTCCATTGTTGTACATTATATCTGCAAGACCGGCAAGCCATGACGCCCCATGTCAATGCTAAAACTAGCTGTACTCCGACCAGTATGTGTGATATAATTCGAATCCAAGGATGGATGTTCACATTCATTCCCCAGTCCCAGACCTTTCTCCACCAACTCTGATTTTGTAAGTCTACATCGATATCTTCTTCCAGTACTTTGATTTTAGTTTGCAGTTGGTGGTAGAGCTTTACGGATTGATCCACCCTGAGCCTCAACTCTCGTAATACTTCGGTTAGATGTGGGATAGGGACCTGATCTGGCTCGTCATAATCCTGCAAATGATCATGGAGCTGATCAGTTACATTAATAACTTCGGGCTTCCGGTGCCTAACCTGGGTGATATGCGCTTGCCCAATCGTGACAGGTCATAGTGGCGTAAAGCAAAAGTTTGGCTGTGGTATTGGGCACTGCAGGTCATTATACTGGTATGAACGCTCAGTAGTAGAGACGCAGTATTTTCCTTTCCCTCCGTGGCCTGACCTCGCGAAGTGAATATGTGCGGGCACTATATCTAGTACACACCCGTCGGTTCGGTTAAACCCGCACTCGTCTAACTCACCTCGGCCTACCGGGTGAGGGCATACTGTGATCTCCCCCCTTTGCTTGCAATCTGTTAGGGAAATCCCGGTAAGTATGTTGTTCCGACGAACGGCGGAGGTGGTGGTCAGATAGTAACGTATGGAGACATTTTCCCGTATTACTCCGATATTTTCTAGTTGGTACGGGGGAACGGTCCTGTGTCCGGCGTGGCTATAGGGATCATCAGGACTATCCCTATCCCAGTATTCCTTCCCATCTGGCAGTCTGGAATTGCTGGGTATACTCGGGTCAGTCCCTTCAGAGTACAGTTATCCAGAGTCCCCCTCTGGTTTGCCAACTGAGCCAAATGCGAACTGTCTATCCAATCGGGTACTTCCCCGCGTTGGATCTGGTCGAGATTGTGACGGATCTGTCCTACCATCCACAGACCATAAGCATGACAGAGTTGCCCCTGTCTTTGCTTTCCTGTATCTTCTTTTTCTCTATCAATGAGGTGATTAATGGTTTTGGCTTGAGCTTCCAGGACTGAGATGCCATCCAACTGGATTTCGGCACCCTCCTTTCCTAGGTTGGCTTGGTCTTCCTGGTTTTGCTCCACCCTCTCTAATAACCCCTTCATCACCCCTCTAAGCTGTTCCACCCTCTCATTTAATCCTTGTATGTCTATCGAGTTTACTATGAAGGTCCCTGTATTGAAACCTGTAGCAACATCATTAACTATTCCCCTCTTTATCCTGGGGGCTGACCCCTGTCCTCGGAATCTACTGGCACCCATTGCATCGGCAGCCTGCTGCATTACAACTTTACTTAATACATTGTACATTTTCCTTGACTGTTCCGTACAGTATTCCGGCATTTGGATGCCTGAAATATTGATCAGGTCAGGCACAATTTCATGTTTAACACTATCATACAATAATTCCACTTCGTTGTACATTACAATCCCATTTTCTGGTCCCTTAGTAGTTATGGGACAAGGCAGTTCCTCGGGCAATGTAGTGGTTCTTATGGGGCGCGGTGTCGGAGGGGGTGAGAAGCATACATATAATGATATTGCAGCCGCCCCCACCTCCTCATAGTACCCACACAGCCCCACTCCCTTTTTGCGGATGACTGATTGCTGGGACTGTCCCGGAGGCACGCAAATTATGCCGAAAGTACATTCATCGGGCCCTTTGACATCCCTCCGTTTAATGCAGCTGCTCCTTATACCCATGGAGCACTGTACACATACCCGGTTCTTGTTAGGATTTGCTTGTAACCATGCATTAAAATAAGTCCTGTCCTTGCTCCAGTCCTTGGCTGCTGGGATGCACATTCCATCCGTTAAATTAAACAAGACTCCATAGTTCATGTAGTTGTTTATTTGCTGAGTGCGCTGCAATCCGTTGGTATCATCCAGTGCTTGCGTGGGTCTTGAGGTTCCCAGTATACATGAGTACCCAGAGTCGGAGTCACCACTGCGGTCCCATCTTGGTGGGTGTTTTATCTGAAAATTTTAAACAGATAGCCTGGTCGTCACCAGGTGTTAGGTTCTGGTCTACTTGTGTCGCTGTCACTCTGTGGAATCGAAGGTAAGGATTAGGTTAACCATATTCTTTATAGTCGTACCATCTCTATCACTTCATGTCCCTGTCTGGGCTGCCGTCGGTTTTGCGTTTGAGCCTGCTGTGCTCGAGCCTGCACGATGACCCATCTAAATATTATCCAAACTCCAATCAACACCAAATTACTCCAAACATCGTTGTCTGCTTTACCGTTAGGTTGGGTTTGTGGACTACACCTACCCACCGTGGGGTACATTGGTTCTATTGCCATAGGTGATGGTGCTATGGCTGCGCACTGCACTATCCGTCTAGTCCCGTTTTTTTTTAAAACATCTCTTCCAGCCTGTTTATCTTAGCTTTTAACTCTTCAATTTGTTTTGTTTGAGTATCTATTTCTTTATTGTATCAGGCAAGTATTATCACATAAGCTAGTTCTGCTTTTATTTTTGTTTCCTCTGTTAGGTGGGTCTTTTTTTCTATTAAGAAATCCAAATTAATAATGTTCAGTATAAAACGGCTGTCAATGGAAAGGGTTAACTCCTTTCCAGGTTTGTAAGAAGACCTGATGTCATTACGTGACTTCACATAATCATCTGAAAAAAAAAGTACTTGCCAAAGAATCTTTTTTTTAAAAATTGATTTAAAACGAGACCACACATTTTTTAATAGCAATTTTGTTTACTGAAATTCAATTTTGGTTTTTTTTAAATTTCTCTCTCAGCACAAAATCTAAACTTCTGTGCCAGTTCCATTTTCTATAAGAATTTAAGAATTCAGTAAGATTCTCTAATTCCCAGTTTTTTTTCTGTGCTGAGTTCGCATAGCTTAGATCTTCAAAACCCTCCTAGTTGTTTAGGCTGTTCGGGACTTTTCTTGATAAACACTGTCCATTTTGGAAATCTTTTCAAACTGCATTGAAACTTTCTCATAATTTAAAATTCGAATCCATGTAGAGTGTTTTTTACTTCTTCCAAATTTTTTCTTCTTCTAATTAAACCAATGTCTTTTTCCATCACAAACACATTTGTTAATTTAAAATCATTTGTTTACTTTCAAAGTGGCGTCTTTATCTTTTTCTTTTCTCCATAACTGGAATGGAGTCCAGCTTTGAGGGTTTGAGGGCTGATTTTCATTATCTCAAAATGCTCCAGTTTCAAACTTTGTAACTTCAATCTTTATTTAAAACTTTTTTGAGCTTAGAAACTTTTTTTTTAAGGCATTCTTTATCTCATTCCGAGACTAAATTTATGTCTTTCAACCAAATGTAATCTCAAAATCCCAATTCAAACTTTATTCTTTTTTTTTTAATCACCGGGATCATGTATTTTTTATCTTTTGCTCAACAAACCTATCCTTTGTACATTTCCTAGCTCCGTAACTTATCATCCGAATAAATCCACACCTGCGTTTCTAACTTAAGATGTCTTAAAACTTCCCACATACAGGACAACACTACAAAGGGTTAGCTAAAATAAACAGACACTTGCATTCCTCTTCCAACCAGGCTTTCAGAAACATGACAACAAAAAAATTCATTCCGCAGTCACAAAATCACACAGGGACTCTCACTCATGACCAGACATTTACAACAGTCTCTCTTCTTTCCTATTAATTGTTTTGGCCGGCTCTATTTTTGGATCCATGAACTTTCAGGGAATTCGTAGTTTTATCTCAATAATTCCTCACATAACTTTTGTAGTGGACTACCGGTATTGGTTTTTCCGTTCCTTCACCCACCATTCCCGTTGGGCTGCTGGCAGGTCCTGAGGATCCCACCATGCTCTAATCATTTTCTCAATTAGTTTCTTTTGCTTTTCCGCCAGATGGCGGGTAAGGGACCCTTCTGATTCCCACTCGAGTTTATCTGCTTTTTCTGGCCATTCCTGGGTAGGACTAGAACCGTTAGGAATCTACTCTCAGAGGTTTGTCTTTTACTTTGCACAACTTGTAGTAGACCGTCTCTGGGCTGCTGTCAGGTCACAAGTCTGCTGTTACACAAACTTATACAATTCTTAAAACGCGTTTAAGCAATTCCCGCAGCGCTCAATGTATCCTTAACGACTACCTACCACCGCTCTGCCCGTTGGTCCGACCCTGTTCACAGATTTGGATTCCGTTAACCGCTGTACACCGCTTGGTTCTACCCCGAGGTATATTTCAAATTACTCTGCTGGGTCCGGAAGATGTCTTTCAGTATCACGATCCCACGGTCTAAGTGTGTTCCCTATGCCTACTTGGTTCCTGGCCGTCACGTGGGACAAAAGTCCTCTTAATTCAGGCTCAGGCTAGGCGTTTGAGATATTAGACCATCTCCTCGTGTCGATCAACCAGCTTCCACCTTCCGCACCCTTTATAATTAAAAATCGTTTTTTATACTCACCCGGGTTTTTCCAAGGGCGTCCAGTGACTCCGGGAAATCCTGCCGACTACGCCACTGTTAGTGTTAGTGTTTTATCAGAAGAATCACTCAACACTCAGAGTCGGTTCCAATGCCAATGCGGCCTTTATTAACGCCAGCGGGGAGGAAGCCTCAGGACTGGATCCAGGCACTTCACTCCGCTGAACAAAGGGTTACATGGATTTTTATATGTTTTACAACATGTGTTTTACAGCAGTTTACTACAGTTACATACTATCCAATCATATTGATTATAAATTCAATTAGACGAATAGGTAAAGTTAGTTTCTAAACATAAAGTGGCTCATGTGTTGCCAAGAGATGTGTTGTTAAGGAGTGTGTTGCTAGGAATGACTCATGTGTCTTGTAACATGGCCTGGGCCTCCCTTATCTTACTGTCCTTGGATGCTGTAGCCTCCTTATCTCCATCCTGCTACAGAGTCGTATTGTTACTTACTTTCAACAGAACTTTTGTCCTGAGGCCTGGCTGATTTAGAGACACCTGCAGAGTTTGCTTCTAGTCCTGTGTGTGGGAAACAACAAGTATCAGTCTCCAAGAATGCGGTCTAATTTCAGCTAACAGAAATCCTTTGAGGCTTCACTGGTAGCCATTTTATGGTACAAGTTATATATTTAGTTCTAACCTTATACTACAGGTGTAGTTCTAACCTTATCCTACAAGTGCCGTTGCTCTAGGGTGCCTAATGCCTACAACAGTATCGCTATGGTGCACTGGCAGCTACAGTATGGCCATGGTATCGCCCATGCTATCACCATGGTATCACCTTGATATCGCCATAGTATTGTCATGGGATCGCCATGGTATCTCCATGGTGCACTGGCAGCTACAACATGGCTATTGTATCTCCATGGTTTCGCCATGGTATCACCATGATGCACTGACATGGGGTTTATTTTCTGTGCCCAGCAACATCTCTACCCGAGCAGATCCCTTCCTGCTGCACTAGGCGGGAGTTTCTGTTCCCAGCCTTCCTTATTGCATCTTTTAGTGAGTCTGTATTTCGAATTTTTTTTTAATGTCAATTGAAATATTGTGTAAGCTCTTGCCCATTAGCCATTGTGTTGAGACTGTCTGAACCTGTCTCACATTTCACCCTCACCACTGTCAGAGTGAGGACATTCACTACAACAGAGTAGGCTCGGTTAACAACTGGGTCCTAGAAGAGGGAAGGCTAGTCTGTAACTCACAGTACCACCCAATCCTTCCAATACCGTTAAAACTAGTGAGTGTGTCACAACAATGACCCGATAATGTAAGTGACCAATTACAAAAAAAACAAGATTATGTCAGCCTCCACCTTCAGCCCCCGGAGCTTGGTTCTGTAGCGCTTCTATTCTCATTCTCTCTTTCCTCGTTCTCGCTTTCCTCGCTCTCTTTATTCTCTCTATCTCTTTCCTCTCTCTCTCTCCCCCCCCCCCCCCCACCCACCCCATTCTCTTTTTTCCTACCTCCCTCTCTTCCCCCCTCCCCTCTTTCTTTCCCCTCTCGGTCCCCCCTCTCTCTTTCCCCTCTCTCTCTCTCTTCCCTTCCTTTCTCTCTCTCTCTTTCTCATCTTTCTCTCCCTCTCTCCCTCTCGCGCCCTAAGAAGCACTTTGCAATGTCCTGAGGATGTGAAGGTGATAGATGAATGTCACGCAGGCAGCGGGAGAGAATGTCTCAGTCAGGGAGCATCTGTTCCAGTGTTCTCGGCCTTGAACTTTGATCAGTTTGACTGTGCTGTACTCGGCTTTGTGCACAAGTAATCAGCGGCAAATTCCTGAGCCGAATCAGAGAGGCAGGCGGTTTGGTTCTGGGACTGGTGTTGTACTTTGCTGAGAATTTTTAATTGGCCAGGCAATAAAATATTATTGCTAAATGTATTTGTAGTTCTGTCTGTTTTAACGGTGCCTTGTCTTCTGCCCTTGTAGGTGTGGCTGTGCATTGTTCCCGGAAGCCTTGCAGTGGTTCCGTGCAGTGAGGATGGTGCAGTTTGGGGCAGTGCTGGCCTCTGTCTTCCTCCTCGAGAGTTGCTGTGCACTCAATGTTTTTGCCCCGCAGCACAGCCCCCCTGACCCTTGCTACGATGAGGGAGGGCAGCCCAAGCGTTGCATTCCTGATTTTGTCAATGCTGGCTTTTCGAGGCAGGTGCAGGTGTCCAGCACGTGTGGGAGGCCTCCAAATAGATACTGTTTCCTCAATGAAAAGATGGGCGTGAAGACCAAGATGTGTCAAATCTGTGACGCCTCCGACCCTAGGAATGCTCACCCTCCTGTGTACCTGACTGACTTAAACAACGCACACAATCTCAGCTGCTGGCAGTCGGAGAATTTTCACCATTCCCTGCACAATGTTACTCTCACTCTCTCCTTGAATAAGAAGTTTGAAATCACTTATGTCAGTTTGCAGTTCTGTTCCCCTCGGCCAGAATCAATGGGAATATTTAAATCGATGGACTATGGGAAAACCTGGGTTCCCTTTCAGTATTACTCCTCACAGTGTCGGAAAATGTACAATAAGCCCAACAAAGCAATCATCACCAAGCAGAACGAGCAGGAAGCTCTGTGCTCCGACGGGTACACCGATCTTTACCCTTTGACAGGGGGACTCATTGCATTCAGCACCCTTGATGGGCGTCCCTCGGCCCAAGACTTTGACAACAGTCCAGTGCTGCAGGACTGGGTGACCGCTACAGATATCCGAGTGGCGTTCAGCAGACCCCACCTCCTGCGGGACCTGGACAGGCACTATAGTGGCAGAGATGGCAAGGAGGAGGAGGCCAGTGTGATGAGAGATTCTTACCATTACGCTGTGGCTGACTTGCAGGTAGGTGGGCGCTGCAAGTGTAATGGCCACGCATCACGCTGTGTCAAGGACAAGGAAGGGAATCTGATTTGTGACTGCAAGCACAACACCGCTGGCCCAGAATGCGACAGGTGCAAGCCTTTTCACTATGACCGCCCGTGGCAGAGAGCCACTGCTCGAGAGGCGAACGAGTGCTTGGGTAAGTCCAACCTAGGGGCATTCATGTGGCTTTGACACTTCCTAGCCTTCATAGTCAACCTACCGGCTGGTCAATACGAGACGTCAACAGTTTGAACATTGGTTGTGGGGAAATTATTGGGAACGGATAGCCAGCATGGGTTTGTAAAGGGAAGGTCATGTCTAACTAACCTAGTTGATTTTTTTGAAGAGGTCACTAATAAGGTGACAAGGAAGTGTCTATGGATGTTGTATATATGGAATTCCAGAAAACAGTTCTCTGCCACAGAAAGTTGTTGAGTCCAGTTCGTTGGACATATTCAAAAGGGAGTTAGATGTGGCCCTTACGGCTAAAGGGATCAGGGGGTATGGAGAGAAGGCAGGAGTGGGGTACAGAGATTGCATGATCAGCCATGATCATATTGAATGGTGGTGCAGGCTCGAAGGGCCGAATGGCCTACTCCTGCCCCTATTTTCTATGTTTCTATATTTCTATAAGGTTTCACAGAAGACAATATCAACAAAAATGAGAGCACACAGAATCGTAGGTAGCCTGTGACAGGTTGGAAATTCATTGAAGGATTGGGAGGTGGGAGACGGATTGGGAATAAAAGGCAGGTACTCTGATTGGCGGGATGTGGCGGGTGGTATTTCCAAGAGATCTGTTCTGGGGACTTCTCACCAGATTTATCAATGACTTGGAAGAAGGAATAGAGAGTTGTATATCCAAGTTTGCAGATGACACTAATTTAGCAGGGTCAGTAAGCAGTGTAGATTGAGCAGGAAGTTACTAAGGACCATAGACAGAGTGGGCAAAACTATGGCAAATGGTTTTCAATGTGGCCAGGTGTGAGGTCATCCACTTTGGACCCAAGACAGACAAGTCGGAATATTTATCTAACTGGTGAGAAACTAGGAACTGTGGAGGAGCAGAGAGATTTGGGAATCCAAGTACACAAATCAGTAAAGCCAGTGGGCAGGTACAAAAAGCAATTGAAAAGGCTCATGGAATGTTGGCCTTTATCTCAAGGGGGCTGGAATACAAAGGGCAGGAAGCGATGCTTCGGTTTTACAGAGATTTGGTCAGAGCCCATCTGGGACACTGCGCTCAGTCCTGGGCAGCACACTTCAGGAAGGATGCATTGGTCTTGGAGGGCGGGCAGCTCAGGCTCACCAGAATGACGCTGGGATCTGGAGGGTTACGTTATTGAGAGATTCCCTTGAGTTTAGAAGATTGAGGGGTGATCTGATCGAGGGGTTTAAAATGTTAAAAGAATTCGAGAGGGTAGATACAGTGACATTATTTCCTCTAGTGGGAGAATCAAGAACAAGGGAATACAATCTTAAAATTAGAGCCAGGTCATTTAGGAGTAAAATCAGGAAGCACTTTTTCAGAAAATGTGTAGCGGAAATCTGGAACTCTCTCCCCTAAAAGGTTGTAGATTCTGCGATAATTAGAGCCTTCAAAACTGAGGTAAATTTTGTTAGGACAAGGCATTGAGGGATATGGAGCAAAGGCAGGTAAAAAAAAACTTGCATTTATATAGTGCCTTTCACAACCACAGGGTATTCTGCAAAAGGACATAGACAGGCTAAGTGAATGGACAAAAAATTGGCAGATAGAGTATAATGTTGGAAAGTGTGAGGGCATGCACTTTGGCAGAAAAAAAAATCAGAGAGCAAGTTATTATTTAAATGGAGAAAGATTGCAAAGTGCCGCAGTGCAGCGGGACCTGGGGGTACTTGTGCATGAAACACAAAAGGATAGTATGCAGGTACAGCAAGTGATCAGGAAGGCCAATGGTATCTTGGCCTTTATTGCAAAGGGGATGGAGTATAAAAGCAGAGAAGTTTTGCTACAGTTATACAGGGTATTGGTGAGTCCACACCTGGAATACTGCGTGCAGTTTTGGTTTCCATATTTACGAAAGGATATACTTGTTTTGGAGGCAGTTCAGAGAAAGTTCACTAGGTTGATTCCGAGGATGGGGGGGTTGACTTATGAGGAAAGGTTGAGTAGGTTGGGCCTCTACTCATTGGAGTTCAGAAGAATGAGAGGTGATCTTATCGAAACGTATAAGATTATGAGGGGGCTTGACAAAGTAGATGCAGAGAGGATGTTTCCACTGATGGGGGAGACTAGAACTAGAGGGCATGATCTTAGAATAAGGGGCCGCCCACTTAAAACAGAGATGAGGAGGAATGTCTTTTCTCATGGTTGTAAATCTATGGAAATTGCTGTCTTGGAGAGCTGTGGAAGCTGGGACACTGAATAAATTTAAGACAGAAATAGACAGTTTCTTAAACGATAAGGGGATAAGGGGTTATGGGGAGCGGGTGGGGAAGTGGAGCTGAGTCCATGATCAGATCAGCCATGATCTTATTGAATGGCGGAGCAGGCTTGGGGTGCCATATGGTCTACTCCTGTTCTTATTTATTTTGTTCTTATGCTCTTATGTTCTTATTTATAGTGCTTTACAGACAATTAAGTACTTTTTGAAGTGTAGTCACTGTTGTAATGTAGGAAACACAGCAACCAAGTTGCACACAGCAAGCTGATAATTTGTTTTGATGATGTTGGTTGAGGGATAAATATTTATCAGAGCACTGGGGAGAACTCCACTGCTCTTCTTCAAATAGTTTACATAATCTTTTACATCCACTTGAAAGGTCAGTCGGGGCCTCAGTTTAACATCTCATCCAAAAGACAACCCCTCAAACAGTGCAGCACTCCTTCAGTACTGCACTGAAGTGTCAGCCTGGATTATGTGCTCAAGACGCTGGCATGGGACTATGAGCCCACAACCTTCTGACTCAGAGGCTAGAGTGCTACCACTGAGCCAAGGCTGACACATACTGTTGAAATGGAGTTGAGGTGCAGATCAGCAATGATCTGGTTGAATGGCAGGGCAAGCTTGAGGGACTGAATGACCCACTCCTGTTTGTAATATTCCTGTGGTACAAAGCTGGAATACCCTGTACCAACTGACCACAGGCAGTGCCCAGAGACTGGCTCCTTTCAGCACCGGGAATTTTCCTTCACAGGATAATCCCATTGGATTTACTGATTTATTGGTAATCCTACTGGATCAGCAGATTTATTTTTAAAGTGCTGGTCTCTTACTTCCACGGCAACCGCAGTTTTATATGAAATCCAATGGAAGCAAGATTTTAAAAATGTCAAATTCAGCCATAAGTTTCCAGAGAACTTTCCCTTTCACTGGATTCCAAGCGAGTTACTTATCTCAGGACTCTGTTTACTGGGTAACTGAGAGATGCTTACATATCCCCAGATATTGGTATCTCTGTGAGCTTTGCTGGTGTTTTGAATGGCTGGCGAGCTCCTCTTGTATCCCTATTAGTTAGACATTAATCTCTAAGACTTGGGTTGAAGTCCACCCGAGACTGATGGGATGAGTCCGCTTTCTCTGCTGGCAGTAACACTCCTGTGTGAAATTACTTTTGACAGCCAAAACTCACTTCCTACAGGGCATTGGCCCACTGTGCAAAACTAGCATGAATTCGGCACTAATTAGCAATCTCATTCAGGCAGGAGACAGGAGGGCTTGTCTAGAAACAGAAAAAACGTCACATTGGTGTTTGAATAAGCAAAGTCTGAAGCTGAGGCACATTAATGGGACAGTTTAAAGAGAACTTTACTCTACATCTAACCCATGCTGTACCTGCTCTGGGAGTGTTTGATGGGACAGTGTAGAGGGAGCTTTACTCTGTATCCAACCCATGCTGTACCTGCTGTGCGAGTGTTTCATGGGACAGTGTAGAGGGAGCTTTACTCTACATCTAACCCATGCTGTACTTGCCCTGGGAGTGTTTGATGGGACAGTGTAGAGAGAGCTTAACTCTGTATCTAACCCATGCTGTACCTGCTGTGCGAGTGTTTCATGGGAAGTGTAGAGGGAGCTTTCCTCGGTATCTAACCCATGCTGTACTTGCACTGGGAGGGTAATTTATGGGTTAGATACAGAGCAAAGCTGGTTTTACTCTGTTCCTACAGCGTAACTCAGTCCCAAATGCTAAAGAGCTCTCCCTAGTACACCAATGTGACATTTTGCACACTTGCCATCTGATGCCTTGCCTAAGGGAGACGCTCGATTTAGTGTGAAATGAGGAAGAGTTTTCCTGCTGCGGATCTGGGCTGTTCAGATTGATTTTATGCTGCCTGCAGGCAGAGGATATCTCCAGGTACAAGTGATGCTGGTACATGCCTTTCCCACTGGGGGTTTGTACAGCTGGCCTGTGCCCAGGTGCAATCTGTCACTCGATATTGAAGAGCAGCGTGTGGGTTCAGGGTTACTGATACTCTGGTAGGAAGTGTGGGCACTTGCTCTGAAACACAAAGGGGGCACGGGAGGGGTTTAATTTAGCGACTGCCGCTGACATTTGTTTAAGATTTTCAGAGTTCACAGCTTTGTTGTGTTGCTAGCGGCAGATGCCATCCAATTGAAATGTTAATGAAGGTGTATTTAAGGGATAAAGTTTGCTTAATATCTCTCTAGGTGGGCAGTTAACGGGTTAGCTTCGACACATGACCCTCTGTCAATACTTTCCGTTAGCTCAGGGGTCATTGTCACCTGTGCAGCTCACTCTCACTTCCTTAATCTCATTAATTTTAGTGATTAGCATGCACTTGGCGACTTGTGCTCACAGCTTCTCTCGGTTCCGGCCTGCCATTGTCATGTTAAAACGTTGCCATTCAGGCTCTTGACAGCTCCATTCCGCTTCTAGTGTTTCTCTTCACTCGCTGCATCTGGGGGGTGAGGGGGTCAGGGAACACAGAGAGACAGAAGATTCAGTAGCCTCACCCTTATATTTGATATTGGATAAGATGACTGTGTCTGTATGTCTGTGTGTGTGTGTGCGTGTATATGTGTCTGTCTGCATGTGCATGCATCTGTGTCTCTTTGTGTGCGTGTGAGTCTGTGTCTGTCTGTGTTTGTCTGTCTACGTGTGTCTGTGTGTGTGTAAGTGTCTTTCTCTGTCTGTCTATGTGTGCCTGTGTGTGTGTGTGTGCCTGTGTCTGTCTGTCTCTGTCTGTCTATGTGTGTCTGTGTGTGTGTGTGCGTGTGTCTGTCTGTCTCTGTCTGTCTACGTGTGTCTGTGTGTGTGTGTGCATGTGTCTGTCTCTGTCTGTCTATGTGTATCTGTGTGTGTGTGTGTGTCTGTGTCTGTCTGTCTCTGTCTGTCTACATGTGTGTGTGCGCGTGTGACTGCATGGGTGTGGCTGTGTGTGTGTGGGTATGTCTGTGCATGTGTGTCGGTGTGTTTGTGTGTCTGTCTTACTCTGTTACCCTAAAATGATGAGAAATGTGTATGTTTCTGGTTGTCGACTTTGATTATCAGGGTCAAGGAGGCAGTTCTGCATACATTTCTTACGTGCATCTTGTATTAATCTGTCAGCAGCAATTTAAGAAGAATAAAAATGATGCTGGTGCCCTGCTCCAGGTGGCTGAGGAGGTTAGTAGCTGGTAGAAGCAGAGGCTGGCTGTCACTGTGTGTTCCGATGCTACGCACAGTGAATGAGATCATGCATTAGACTCCCTCATGAAAATTGAGAGAACCTCTGTTTCCTTGAGACCTGCTGATGAAATAATATCTTTAGGAGCTGCACACCCGACAGGGAATTCCTCTGATTTTATGAATTACCAAGTAAAACCCATTCTCTCTCGTTTTTTTTGTTAAAAGAAATTTCACCACTCTACACGTTTAAAAACTGCAGAACCTTTTAGGAGCCGTTCCTTTAACCAGAATCCTCTGATTGTGTGAGTTCCTGTTCATCAGCCAACTCATTTAACAATACGAAATCATCTTGTAATAATCTCTGAGGTCATTGATTGATACTCTGAGGTCATTGATTGACGCTCCGAGGTCATTGATTGATACTCTGAGATCATTGGTTGTTACTCTGCTCCTGATCACTGCCCGGTTACCCCTGTTGCAAAGTGTGTCTGTGGATTTCCGGCGACACTATTTAGACTGAAGAATGGACACACGGGTAGGATTTCGTAGGGCTGGAATTTTGGACTCCGGCAGGAACTGACACATTTAGAGAAAGAAGATTGAAAAGACAAAATTCTGGGATGTAAATTGTAACTTGGGTTGTTATTGTAGGGATTTATTTATAATTTGGATTAGGATGTGATTGTAGGTACACAGTCTGAGTGTGGACATTCTGTTGAAACTAAAACCCAGCCAGAGTCATGCGAGGAGGGGAGAAAATTGGAGGGTCCAACCTGCGGCTGTGATTGGCCACTGGCTAACCAACCCACATCTGCGATTGGCCACTGGCTAACCAACCCATGTCTGTAATTGGCCACTGGCTAACCAATCTGTGACTGTGATTGGCCACTGGCTAAGTAACCTGTGGTTGTGATTGGTCACTGGCTAATGTACCCATGGGTGTTATTGACCACTGGCTAACCAACCAGTGGCTGCGATTGGCCACTGGCTAATGAACCCATGGCTGCAATTGGCCACTGGCTAACCAACCCGTGGCTGTGATTGGTCAGTGGCTAACGAACCTGTGACTGCGATTAGGTACTGGCTAATGAACCTGTGGCTGTGACTGGACTCTGGCTAACACCCATTGATAAGCCCCCATGAGAAACCCAGTAAACGAGCTGGCAGATAAGAGTTAATGAAGCTGCTGAGGCCTTGCTGCCGCGCATTGTCCCAGAGACCAGCTTCTCCCTTTGCTTTGTGATTCCAATGTTGTTTTGACGGTCGGTGTCGAGTCATTCCTCAAGATTCATTGAGGTGGGATTAGAAAGTTAGAAGGTCACAGGGATCACGATATTAGAATATTTATTTAAATAAGTCTGCGAATACTTTTGTTGGAGAGGGGCACCAGCCACAATGCACTCTTGTGAAGGAAAGAGAAAAGACGGATTAGAGCTTAACATAATCAATGGGTGAGTTCAAATCACATGGAGGCTCTGTGAAAGGTTAGTCACACTGTTCTCCTCCTCATTACAGTCCTGCGTGGCAAGGGTAGTAAAAGCATGCGGCAGCTGAGAGCAGACTTCAGCAGTGAATTACGTATAATACAGAGCTGTCTGCCCCGATACCAGCTCTGCGCCAGTATATAGCTTATTACCCACTCCATGGCATGGCCCAGCTCCCTGCAATACTACCTCCCGACACAGCCTGGCTGGCAATGTGTGGGCTCAACAGGCTCCTTTTCTTTTGAAGAAATGGCTTTCTCAGGCATTCTATTCATGAACTTCAGCGAAGGCCAAACGTTCTCTCATTATTGTTCCGAAGTGAATAGTGTGTTTGACTGTGTGATGGGTCAATGCCTCAGGCGAATTCACTGGGGGTGATGGGCCAGGGATTTCATAGGTCAAGTACAGCACGGGTTAGATAGAGAATAAAGCTTCCTCTACACTGTCCCATCAAACACTCCCGGGGCACTCCCAGGTCAGGTACAGCATGGGTTAGATTCAGAGTAAAGTTCCCTCTGCACTGTCCTATCAAACACTCCCAGGGCAGGTACAGCATGGGTTAGATTCAGAGTAAAGTTCCCTCTACACTGTCCCATCAAACACTCCCAGGGCAGGTACAGCATGGGTTAGATACAGAGTAAAGCTCCCTCTACACTGTCCCATCAAACACTCCCAGGGCAGGTACAGCACGGGTTGGATATAAGTAGCCAGTCATTCATTGCACATAATCATCAGCAGCCAGTTTTACAATTGCGGCGTTATATATTTGCCTGTTCCTGTCCTTACCTGAATTTGATGTGCACTTTCCAGCAAGGGTCATGAGATGGTGATCAGGCACAGGAACCCGCCGCATTGCTCCCCAGATGTTGTCGTGCCCCACTCAGCACAGGGTGCAAATTTATCCTGAGGTCTTTCTTGTCTGTAGAATCAGTACCAGAGGGGGTGGTGGATGTCACACTGGGCAGGAGAGACAGGGGGCTGGGGTGGGTCACCCTGGGCAGCAGGGGGATCACACTGGGCAGGATAGTCGGGTGGTGGGTCACACTACCCTGGACAGGATGGTCTTGTGGTGTGACCATGGGCAGGACAGTCGGGGGTGGGGGGGATTCCCCCTGGGTAGGATAATCGGGAGGGGCATCACCCTCGGCCTTGTAATAATTCACTTGCAGAAATATTCTGGCGACTCCCCAATCCTATTGAATGTTTTGTCTCATTGATGTGTCTCCACAATGCACTGTCCCTCCAGACTCTGAGTCTTACCGTCATTCATCAAAGCACAATTTATTTACTGTGGGATCAATGTTGCTACTCCTCCTCGCACCCTCTCCACTACCCCTCTCCAGTATACGTTTGTGACCAGAACTACAGATGTTACTGAGTGGGGTCTCGGTGCAGCCGCTGGTGGCTTCTGCTGGTTATATATTCCAGAATTCTACTAATGCTAGTATTTGCTTCACTGTGATGTTTGACATTGAAAGTGACAGGTTTACCGTTACTTCCTGGGTCCCTCTGTCCCTGGATTCCTCGGTCACTGGCTCCCTCTGTCCCAGAATTCCTCGGTCACTGGCTCCCTCGGTCCCTGGCTCCCTCGGTCACTGGGTCCCTCAGTCACTGAATCCCTCGATCACTGGCTCCCTCTCTCCCTGGATCCATCGATCACTTGTTCCATCGGTCACTAGATCCCTCTGCCCCTGGGCCCCTCTGTCCCTGGATCCCTCTGTCTCTGGGCCCATTTGCCCCTGGGCCCCTCTGTCCCTGGGCCCCTCTATCCCTGGGCCCCTCTGTCCCTGGGTCCCTCTGTCTCTGTCCCCCTCTGTCCCTCTGCCCCTGGGTCCCTCTACCCCTGGGTCCCTCTGTCTGAGACCCTCTGTTTCTCTCTGTCCCTGGGCCCTCTTTCTCTGTCCCCCTCTGTCTCTGTCCCCCTCTATCCCTGAGTCCCTCTGTCTCTGGGTCCCTCTGTCTCTGTCCCCCTCTGGGTCCCTCTGCCTCTGGGTCCCTCTGTCTCTGGGTCCCTCTGTCCCTCTGTCTCTGAGTCCCTCTGTCCCTGGGCCCCTCTGTCCCTCTGACCCTCTGCCCCTGGGTCCCTTGTCAATGTACTTATGATGTACATTCTTCTGACTAATACACGGCGTTCTAACCCTGTTGTGCACAAGCATTAAGCAAGCCCATTTCAGCAGTGCGAGTGGTTGGGGCCCCATTTTTGGCACGTGATTGCCTCTGTTTCACACGCGCACACAGTCTTTTTGGAAAATCTTTTTGTGTCCGATTTTTCACTGTATCAATTCCCGGACCCCACCCTGAACCTTGACAGTGTAATTCCAAAGTGGGTGGGCAGAGCCAGGGTGCAGTGCGTGCAAGTCTCATACAATGCTCCAGGGCACAGCAAAACACAGCTTTCAAAACAGTTAGCTTTGAAAACCCTCCCGTGTCCATTAAACATTGTGCTTGATCGGAGGCCCTCGTTAATCAGTCAACTAATTTCTCCGACTTTAAATCAAGCCTTTATTTATCAATTTTAAAAAAATGTTCCCGCTGAAATAAGCAGCAGAGCTGATTGAGAGGACCCGAACATTGTTAATGACTTTCCCAGCTGTTCCAATACATTGGCATGCTAATATTAGTTCTTTGCTGTCTCCTGTACGCCGTGCCTCAACAAAAGCCCTTGAGTGTTATTGTGAGTTGGGCTGAGTAGAGCGCTGAGCGGCACCTTAACACAGGTCTCGCTCACATAAACAGAGGCACCATGCAGACGTTATTCAAACTGAAGCGCAGTGTATACCATTCTAAATCCCTTGAATTATATCCCTGCTGAAAGGAAAATATAGAACAGGACTATTGCAGTTACTTCCAGTTTTATATAAACCTTCCCAGACCCCGGTGGCCGTGAGTAACAGACCAAAGAGTCTTTGGATTTGATCCATGCTGTGTTAGGTGATCTTAGCCACTCTTTCCCCATAGCCCTACAATTTTTTCCCCCTTCAAGTATCTATCCATTTCCCTTTTGAAAGTTACTATTGAATCGGCTTCCTCCACCCTTTCAGGCAGCGCGTTCCACATCACAACAACTCACTATGTCATTTTTGTTTCTCATGTCACCTCCGGTTCTTTTGGCAATTACCTTAAATCTGTGTCCTCTGGTTACTGAGCCTTCTGCCACTGGAAACAGTTTCTCCCTATTTACTCTATCAAAACCCTTCATGATTTTGAACACCTCTATCAAATCCCCTCTTAACCTTCTCTGTTCTAAGAAGAACAATCCCAGTTTCTCTAATCTCTCCATGTAAGTCTTTCATCCCTGGTACCATTCCAGTAAATCTCCTCTGCACCTTCTCTTATACCTTGATATCCTTCCTAAAGTATGTTGCCCAGAATTGGCCACAATACTCCAGCTAAGGCCAAATAAAGGTTTAGCATAACTTCCTTGCTTTTGTACTCAATGCCTTTATTAATAAAGCCATGGATCCTGTATGCCTTTTCAATAACTTTATCAACTTGTCCTGCCACCTTCAAAGATTTGTATCTGCACATCCCCAGGTCTCTGTTCCTGCACCCTCTATAAAATTCTACCATTTCGTTTATATCACCTCTCCCCATTCTTCCGACCAAAATGAATCACTTCACACTTCTCGGCATTAAATTTCATCTGACACATGTCTGCCCATTTCAGCAGTCTATGTTCTCCTGAAGGCTGTTACTATCCTCCTCATTATTTACTACATTTCTGAGTTTTGTTTCATCTGCAAACTTTGAAATTATACCCAATATACCCAAGTCCAGATCATTAATATATATCAAAAAGAACAGTGGTCCTAGTACCAAACATTTATAAACTGAGATTAATAGATTTTTGTGAGTTAAGGTTATTAAATGATATGAAGCTAAGGTGAGTAGATGGAGTTACAGATCAGCCATGATCTAATTGAATGTTGGAACAGACTCAAGGGGCTGTATGGCCTCCTCCCGTTTATATGTCGCTTCCTGTATTGCTAATTTGACTTCAGCACTGTTTGCTTACACTTGGGGCTGCTTGCCTATGGCCCAAGCCCTCTAGCACTCCAATAAGCTCACACAATACTTTGCCTATGTGGTTTCTCCCACTCCCATACTTCCACAGAGTGTCTGGCCTCACCCTTGGCCTGAGACTACCTGTGTACAGTGCATAAATATAAACTAGCTAATCTCCTGTGGCATTGCTGATACAGGGTTCTTGAAGCGAGGCTGGGCTGTTCAATGCTAACCACTTCCTGTGGCAATCCACAGCTGCATCGGCATGGCTGACATCAATTACAGGTCAGTAAATTGCTCGCACATTTCAGGCTCCAGGTCACAAAAACCTAGTGTCAAGTGGCTAGCTTTCTTTTTGTAAGATGGTATTTCATCTGTAATGCGCCACACCTGGAAGGTGAAATGTTCTCCACACAGGACTCCTCCAGAGTCTTGCTTCTAACCTGCCTTTATCATGTCACACCTTTCAATTGTATCACATCTAAAAGTTTCACACTCCGGATGTTGTACATCGATAGTGCAGAAAGATAATGATTGATTGGCTGAAATGAGGATGTATTTGTTAAATTACCAAATATCAGACTGGTTAAGATGTGAACCATTTAAAAGCAAGATCTATTCAGTGGGGAACAGCCAATGAGGAATGAGTAAGAAAAAAACTGAGCTATCAATTGGTCGATTCGTTTGCACAAATAATTATTAATATTGTTTTGATCAACCATTTTTCTCCTTCTGAGGTAGGTGTATCAGAAAGAAATTACATTTATCACATGAGAAACACAAATTACACACAGCTGTAAAAGCTCCGAAGCATATCCATCATTAATGGTCAATTAGTTCTAGAAACACTGAAGATTCAGACTTGAGTTCGACATTTTACCTGGAGGGACTGAAATACTGGAAATGGTGACAAATTTTCTGTGCGAGAGAGGGAAGGGGATCTGTGCGAGAGAGGCGGGGGGGGGCGGGGTTCTGCGTGATTGGGGGGGGAGAGATGGAGGGAGTGAGTGAGAGGGAGACAGAGCGAGATAGTGGGAGTTGTTTTCACCTTGACCTGGGGAATTACAACACCGGAGAAATCTCTATGTTTCTCGGAACCTGAATCACACTAGGTTAGTTTCAATACTTTAGGGGAGAAATTCGGTCGTGCCTCTCTTGTGGCGTTAATCGAGGTGGAGCCGTATTTTTAGCACCCTGAAAAAGTTTACATCTCCCACCCAAAAATTCGTCCGAATCGGTTGAAGAGGTGAGAGGGGCGCCAGATCAGCCATTGCACACCAGAGCTTGGGGGGGGGGGGGAGCGGGTGGGGATGCTAACGAAAATGCTGGCGCTAAATTTAACTGGTTCGCTGAACATGCGCCGAACTCCGATTCAGATTACATGAAAAGCTGAGTCTTAAAGGCGTGGCATAGTCATGCACCCATTAAAGTTTTCACAATCACTATTTCTCAAGCTGAACTGTATTTCTGTCTGCCACTGCAAACTCAGAGGCTCACCACACTGCTGTGTGTAAATGTTGCACTGACTGTGACCCCCGAGGGAAGCGTTTCCTCATCCCTTTAAGTAGCCACCAGTTAACGACTCTGCAAGGCCTGGACCCACTGTTTATCCACACGTTGTTCTTGGTGGCTGCTAACTGAGGCGGCCGCACCGAATTTTCCAACCGGGGCGCAAGCGTGGGCATTGCACCAGGAATACGCCATGAAGGGAGTGATCGTCAGCAGCCAGGCGCTACTGGTTTGTGCCCCCGGTGAGCCTCGAATTAATTTTCAGTCGGGTGCTAAATGCAACACTCCTGGTCAATAACCTCTTACGCTCCCATTAACGCCCCATCTGGCCGCTAACTGAGGCGTTAGACAACCGAAAATCCGGCCCTTTGTGTTGAACTGTCTGAATGGTAATGCGTTGCTGTTCGTGGTTCGGGTTATGCCTGATATTGAGGTGGAAATGTAACTGTTCAGTGAATCACTCTATCCTTTGTCTGTAGTTGTGAATTCTGATGTTTGAGATTTTTGCAGCCGCTTGTTTTCCCTTCAGTTGCAAGCTTCACCTGAAGCCAGGTGAAAGACATCGTTCTAGGTAATTATCGAGATCCATTTATGAGGAAAACTATTGACTTTGGATTTGATTTCCATGGAAATGAAGTGACCTTAAGGTGATCTAATTGATGTAATTAAGATTATGAAGAGAATTGACAAAATGCTGGAGACACATTGTTCACTGTGGTGGAGGTGGCACATGTGATCTGCTCAGTACCTCAATACGATTTATGTTGTGAATAAGTGATGAACGTAGTGTGTGCTGGATTGCTAAACGCTCCTTAAGTTCCATCACCGCTTCTAAGAGGCGCTAATGGAACGGAGCGGCCTCACCGACTGGGGGCAGACGACGGGCCGACCCCCCGGGCCGGGAGCGGCGGGAACGGGCTTCCGCACCATCTGTGCTGTCGCCCGTCGGGAACGTGTCGACCCCCTTTCCGCCTCGTACGGGAAATTGCCCAGTGGAAGCAGTGCCATGCCGGTCGGTGCCATTGACAGCTTTCCCCTGCTGGAAGCTGTGTGTGGCTTGGCGACACATCCGCCATTAAAGGGGAGGACGTGCTGCCGGCGCCTCCATTTTATTTTAATTATCGGCCAACGCTGAGGTCAGCCCGACAATGATGCCTAGGGGTTCGGCCGGGCCGCCAACTGGCAGTCTGGTACCCCCTCTTGGGTGTCAGGCTACTGGCCCAACCGAAACCCTCCCTGGTGGCCCAGTGGACCTAACTAAACTTATTTAAGAGCTTACAGTGGCCCTGCCCTTTAACTGAAGGGGTGGGACGGCATGACGCTGATGTCACATACTGGCGTCCAATCCACTCCCCACGCACTTCCACGGCAGCCGACCTGAACACCGCCCGGAGATGGAATTTTTATTTAAGTCCTCAATATCGCTCTACTGTCAGCCCCATGGATCGGGGTGGAGAAAAATCTTCAGAAATGGTAGATGTGCCTACTTTCAGTCCGGGGACAATTTCGGCCCCTGTGTGTTCAGGCCAGGAGAGCAATGTGGCGATCTGCTCAAAGTCTTGAGGTGGCATTGACTTATGGCTGAAATATGTCACTCCTGCAGCTTACCCTTGTATTGGTTTACTGCCTCCCTCTAAAACCTCGTGAATCTAATTTATAGCATTATGTTGTAAGATTGCAGAGCATCACCCTGTCCCACCACATACTAATGGCTGCGAGTGCGACAAACTTCACCAGACGGGAAACATTATGTCCCCAGTGGCATAGAGGTTTGTTATTGGCTGGTTTCAAGTGATGTTGCTCAAGCTGGGTTAGAGAGAGGAGCATTACACCAAGCAATACTCTCAGTATTAATCTGCTGCTAAGGTGCAAGGTGGCCTCTCCCTTTAAGGCCGCACTGCGGCAGAAACTGAAATCAATTAGCGTTGGTGAAGGAAGTTTGTAGATCAGTGGGGACTTGTAAATTGCCAGCCATACGTCAGGTGGAGCCAGCGTGAAATGACTCGCTTTCTTTCTCTCTTTAACACTATTGACACCTTGGAATGTGATCAGTGGACTGTGCTAGACATGTCAGGCAGCAAATTTACTTTCTACTTGTAGCTGTGCAAGTCCTGAAATAAAATAACATGGACCATTCCAGTGAAGGCTGTCTTCATGCATTTCAGTTAGGATCTAATCAGCATGATGTGTGCAAGAAATTAAAGTGCAGTGTTTTTGTCTGAAGTGTCTGCCAGACCAGCTTTCCTGTGACCATTTTACTGCAGATATAATGGCATTTCCTCCCAGATACAGTTAATGTGTATGTGGGAGTAAATCCCAGTTGTCAGCTTGGCAAAGAACTAGGATCCTGGTAAAAAATTTCTCCTTGATTGCGTCGCCCAGCAATGAGAGTAGTAATCAGTGGTTTAAAGTGTAACGGGGAGAATCCTTTTGGCTTGTGCCTCCAGTGAAAAGTCGTTGTCCAGAGGAGGTCTGCACAAGCGACTCGCTGTAACAAAGCAGGTCGGTGTGTGCTCAAGCAGTCACTTCGATGAGATCATTTGAAAGACGCATTGACAGATACCCTTCCCAAATGATGCTTGCTCTGGAGATGAGGGCACAGGTGCAGAACTGCAGCTTACCCGATGAAAGTTATAAATGTGTCACACAGAAGAAAAAATCCATCTACACTTTGATATAAATACCACAAGCCCATAAAAAACACACACGTGGAATGCAGGGGGCGATAGCGGAGGTGATTGCTGTGCATGTTTCCCAAGGTGACAGCCCATGTGTTTTGGGAAGTTGAATACGTCCCATTCTGCATCTACTGAAAGCATTTTCAGTGTTCATGCCTCATCCATAATTCCACTCAGCACAGTGTGTGACTCACTCAGCACAACACATTCTGCACGTCACACACCAGACAGTGATTGAACTGTCTCGGTAATTTTCACAAAAGGCTTGGGATGAGGAGTGAGTTACAGACTTGTCAAGAGGTTCAAGTGGTTTATATATAGAATATTGGATAGCGGAGGATGAGCTATACTAAAGTTCAATTCGAATACGTGATTTGGAAAGTGTGAATAATTCTATGTGCCTGAGTGAGTGTGGTGTCCCCGGGGCATGTGTCTCATTGTGTGAGGTTTGAGTAGAGGTGATGCAACCCCTGCTGTTGCAACTCTGTCCCGCACTGAAAGAAAAAAGAAAGACATGCATTTATATAGCGCCTTTCACGACCTCAGGACATCCCAAAGTGCTTTACAGCCACAGAAGTACTTTTGGAGTATAGTCACTGTTGTAATGTGGGAAATGCAGCAGCCAGTCATAAACAGCATGTGATAACGACCAGATAATCTGTTTTTTTGATATTGATTGAGGGATAAATATTGGCCAGGACACTGGGGATAATTTCCCTGCTCTTCTTCGAAATAGTGCCATGGGATATTTTACATCCACCTGAAAGAGCGAATGGGGCCTCGGTTTAACATCTCATCAAAAAGATGCCACCTCTGACAGTGCAGCACTCCCTCAGCACTGCACTGGAGTGTCAGCCAACTTAATGCATTGATTGAGCCCCTCCTTGCATTGATAAATAAATGCTATTCACTGCTTATCTAGTTCCTTGCCCTTCATTAGGACATTTGACAAAAGGAACTGGTAAAACATAACAATCTATAGAGGTTAAATTGGTTAACCTTGAAAACAGCTGTGGGGATCGCGGTATGCGATTAACCCGCGGCCATTCATTGTGTTGCATGCAGCATGTAAACATCTTTTAAATGAGTGCTACGTGGAGCTAGCACTTCCCATGCTGTTCATGGGCTGCACACATCTACAGGGGGGGTCTGACATTGCGAATGGCTAGCGCTACCTAAGGACAGCCTGCATCTCTTAAAGAGGAGGTGCATTGTGGCTGCAAGAAGTGGTGGGAGTTTTTTCAAAAGTCAGTATGAGCTGAACATGTGAGCAAGCAAGCACCAAAGGTTTCAAACAATGCACTGGAGGTCTTGGTGGAAGAGATGGATGGAGAGGCTTTTAAATGCATCTCCTCGCCTCTGCTCCTCCCTCAGCAGAACCTCCTCCCTGTTCCTTCCCATGTCATTGTGTTTGATGTGGATCACAACAACTGGTTCTTCCCCTTCTCTTTCCAAGATTCTTTCCATCCGCTGCGCACCAGGTAGGCAACACACCTTCCTGGGCTCTCGAGGATACCCTCTATTCCCCCAATTATTGAATCCTCTTTAACTACAACCTTGCTATTCTGCTCCTCTCACCCCCATGGGCTGTGTCCTGCTTCATGGTACCTTGTTCAACATTCTGACCATCCTCCCATTAACCGACTTCCTTATCCCCACAGATAGCACGTACATTGTACCTGTTGTACAGGAGCAACTTCTGTGGTTCCTCCTTCCTGCTGACTGTCAGTCACACCCTCTACTTCCTGTATCTCTCTATGTCATGTGACTGTGTTCTGGATTCTCCAGGAAGATGCCAGGGTTCGGAAGCTACGAGAAGAGCCTTGCGATTCCAGGGCTAGTGATTGAGGTAGAGACGATTGAATCTTTTCAGGGAAATTTGACCAAGCTTTTGGTCTCCTGTCCCACTATTCCTCATGTATCTCGGTGTCAAATTTTGTTTGATAATGCTTCTGTGAGCACATTGCGACATTTTACTACATTAGAGGTGCTATATAAATACAAGTTGTTGTTGTAACTATTTGAAGCTGAGAATGATATTCCATATTTGAACTCCTCCAATCATCCCCCGCCACAGCACTGAAACGGCCCTCATTAAAATCTCAAATGAGATCCTATGTGACTGTGATAAACTATCCCTCCTTATTCTTCTCGACCTGTCTGCAGCCTTTGACCTGATTGATCACACCATCCTCCTCCAACGCTTCTTCTCCATCGTCCAGCTGGGTGGGATTGGCTTCCTTCGACATTTTAAACTTCCATGGGACTACTGAGCAACACAGACCAGGAGAGCACCAGGTGTGAGATGGAGCAGACCAGGAGAGCACCAGGTGTGAGATGGAGCAGACCAGGAGAGCACCAGGTATGAGATGGAGCAGAGCAGGAGAGCACCAGATGTAAGATGGAGCAGAGCAGGAGAGCACCAGATATGAGATGGAGCAGACCAGGAGAGCACCAGTTGTGAGATGGAGCAGACCAGGAGAGCACCAGGTGTGAGATGGAGCAGACCAGGAGAGCACCAGGTGTGAGATGGAGCAGACCAGGAGAGCACCAGGTGTGAGATGGAGCAGACCAGGAGAGCACCAGGTGTGAGATGGAGCAGACCAGGAGAGCACCAGGTGTGAGATGGAGCAGACCAGGAGAGTGCCAGTTGTAAGATGGAGCAGACCAGGAGAGTGCCAGGTGTAAGATGGAGCAGACCAGCAAATGCTTGCTCTATTCCTGGTCCACGCTGAGCTAGTTGATATGTCACTTGGAGCACTGAATGCCTAGGCTAGGAAGCCCCAATTCTTTCTCCTGATTGTTACGATTGACCCTGGTGGATAATGATGTGTGGGCAAGGACAGGATCACCTATGTGATGCCCACATTGTTGAATAAACTACATGAAAATGGCCATTTGGGCAAAGATGTGGAGGTGCTCAATGTTGGAGGGGAAAGAGCTAAAATGTTGCAAAAACCACGCCGTATTGCGGGCGAGGTGGTGCTTGTTTAGGCTGCTTCTCTCTTCGCATCATATGAAGCGTATCGTTCCCAATGAAGTCATATGTTGTTGAACAAGATTAGTTCTTGCATGAGTGATTTTGCCAGAACTTCTATTTAATATAAACATGAAATGTTACACTTTTCATAGTGTTACCTGAGTAATCACTGCTCACAGAGTAGCGGAGCTGGAAAACTGGCAGACTGTGCCAAGTATTCAAATAACAGAATCTTCAATGAAACTTTGTAAATGGCACAAACTCAGTAATGCTTGATTTGAGTCTGTGACTAGTTGCATGGCCAGATGCCTTGTTGGGTGAGGGGTGTTTTGGCTGACGTTGAGGGATCAGTGAATGAAGCTCCCTGTTGTGGCCGATTCTAAGGTTCAGGTTTGGGTTATGGCTAGGGAACCCCTGACTGGGGATGGTGAGAGAATGTCCCTGAGATCACCAGGAGATGTTAAGGCCAAAAACTTATGGGCTGTTGAGTGAATTATCAACTTTTACCCAGTGTATTTATGTACAGGATACAGAATCTCATCTCGAATAAGCGAGCAATGAGTGACATGCGAAACCTGATTGACTGATTGAGACAGGCCCAGCAAAGCACTTACAGACCCTCATTGCCAGAACTTATTGGGTTTGTATAAATAGGGTGATACACATTTAGTGAAATCTAGAGTGTTGTGCATTCAAACCTGCACCTGGCCCCGGTAAACCAGTAAAAATGTTGGGCCTTTGTGGTTGGATTGTTGCGAGGCTGTATGTTCAGGCCAGCCACATATCGAGCAGTGGAGTCATCTCTGACCTAGCAAAGAGCAGTGGGATGGGCAATGGGGGAGAAGGGAAAGGGGATCGGGCATAAAATGGGTGCAGAACACACCAATTTAGCAGTGGGTTATCCTGCGTCTAACCTGCGCGTGCGTTGGTCCCACTACTAAATTCATGGCACTGTTTTATTTGCCGTCCTGGGCGGACACCGAAGACAGGCATTAGTCCCCATGAATATATTAATTAAGGGCCTGGTGCCCATTGAAGGCCCCCTTTGCTAAAATCAGGCAGCGCTGAGGTGGCACAGCTGCCAACGTGTGCTTCCTGCGGAGCTGGGCGGAGCAGGAATGCTGAGGGGGAGCAGGAATACTGGGGGCGGAGCAGGAATGCTCTTCCCGACTCCACAGATGTTCCAACCCCGCGCTTAGGACTTTCCTGAGAGACAAATTTTTACCCCCTGGAGTCCCCCAAGGATCTATTCTGAACCCGCTCCTTTTCCCTCCTCCACATGCTGCCCCTTGACAACATTATACTCAGCACTGAGCATATCTGTCCTTGGCCACTGTCTCAGGCTGCACCAGTCTGTTTGCAGCATTAGCATCCTCTTGGACTCCAAGCTAAGTTTACAACCCCAAATCTTCTCCAACCGAAAGACCATCTACTTCCACCTCGAACATTAGCCACCTCCACCCTTACTCAGCCTATCTTCTGCTGAAACCCTCATCTTTGCCTTTACCACCTCCAGATTTGATTACTCCAGTATTCTATACCACCCACACACTATGCTTTCCGTAAACTGCAGCTCATCCAAAACGCTCCTGCACCATCCCACTCGCACATTACCCCTGCCCTCCCTGATCCACATCGGCTCCCTCTCCCTCAGTACTTTAAGTTTAAAGTTCTTGGACTGGAATTTAGGCTTTTCTGTTTTCGGGACGAAAACGGAAGCGGGGACGGGAAAGTTACCGGCCGAAAATAGTTTGCGCTTTAGTATAGAAGTTTCCGCATCTTGGCCCTGCGTCAGGGGCGCAGCGTGAAGGGAGGCGCTGTACACCTCTCGACGCAAGGATGGGAAACTCCCGAGCTAAAGTGCCAGGCCGTGTGCGCTCCGAGAGAGGCCGGGGACTGGGGGAGGGATTAAACCTTAAAAAAGGCACAAAAACATTCCCAAAACATTGCCCATGCCACCGCAACACAAATCGCTAAAAAATTACAAGAACAAACACTCGCACTTGCCTTCGGAGTAATTTACCTTCCTCACCGCCGCCAGCGATATTGGACCACTCTAATTTCCCAGGCGGTCATGTGCATTGTGGGCGCACTTCCGGGCGGACGGATCAGGCAAAAGTCAAAACTACTGCCAGTGTCACAACCAGAGGCGTTACACACCCGGCGCGGTTCTTCCTGGCAGTGCTGCTCAGCACTGCCGTAAAACCGGACACAGGAGACATCAACGCTGCCTTTCACACCGCTCCGGGGCGAAACCCAGAACGCAAAGGACCGGAAAATCCAGCCCCTTGTACCTGTCTTCAAATCCCTTTATGGCCATGCCCCTCTCTCCATTGCTACAGTCCCCTGATTCAGGCCTCTTGTGCATCACCCCTTCCCTTCACCCCACAGTGCCTTCAGCAGCCTAGGCCTCAAACTCTGAAATTATTTCCCTAAACCCCATCACCTCTCCACCTCACCCTCTTTAAAATCCATATCCTGACCATGGTTTGTGTCACCACCTCAGACTGTCCTTCTCTGGCTGGGGTTTGTTTTTCCCTTACACCTCTGAAATCCCACAGGACAGTTCTCTAATTTAAAAGTGCGATCTAAATGCAAGTTATTGTTAAATGTTTGGAACGCCCGGGAAGAGACTGAAGTTTACAGCAGGGCTGCCTTATATGACAGTGATAGTTAACGGCAACCCCAGTCTTGGACTTGTAAGACGTGAAGGGGCCATCAGAGGGGAAAGATTAGTTTCCCTTGTGCCTTCAAGAGTTCTATTTAAGTGTGCAGTGGACTCCACGTGAGGGTGCTGCTGTTAATTGTAAATTGATACCCAGCCTTCAGTGTGTGAGCTAACATTTGTCTCCATTTATTACTGGGCACCTGTTCTAAGTGTATAATGAGGGTATGTTCAGTTTAAGTGTGTGGTTTTACAACCTGCACAAACAGCAGATCCTGCAGCATCGGAATCACACAGAAAATACCTACAGCGATCTTTAAAGCCTCGTTTGCTCTTGTGCTCCACACATGTGGAGTGCTTAACATTTCCCCAGCTCTCATTTAAAGGGATAGTGTAGTATTTTAATCTAATTGTTCCTCCTACTCCACCGTATATCTCACTCACCGATGTCACAGAAGATTACATTAAGCCTAGAAGCCAGTGAAGGAAACCTGATTCAAATCAGCTTTAATTTGAGAGAATGCTGAATTTTAAATGAGGGAATGGAGCTGAGCCAAACTCCGGACCATCAGCACCTACCCCCGCTCGCACCTCAGTAACTGACCGTGAGTGTCCCACCCAGTGATTACCGGTGATACTCCCTCAGTGATTGATGGTGTATGTTCCCCCACTGACTAATGCTTGATGATCAGGAACAGAGATTCGACCTGATTTTTTCCCCTCCCTCCTTCACCCAGGGGCAAGTGCTGGCACTTTTAATGCCGTGGACTGAGATCAGACCAGTGCAGACTGGAATTGAACCTGGGACCCTCTGAGTTGCTGAAGGGGAAATCTGTGCAACTGTAAGCAGCAGAGTAGAATAAGAAACCTGCCTGGCTTCTTTCCAGACTTGCTGCAGTTTGGTCCTGTGATTGATGCTCGCGCTACTTTCTTAATTCAATACTGGCACAAAATAAGAACACTTTGGGGGAGAAATTGGCCTGGTTTGCACCTCCCGTTAACACCTGTGGGGAGTGGTAACGGGACGCTAAGGGGTTACCGAGCGGGCGTGGTGAATTCACCGTGCCCGCGAACTAGCCTGGCAGTTTTGCGCTGGCGCTATCAATTACTGCCTTGCGCTCTTGTGTCCCATAGATAGTGACATCATCCGTTACGCCCTGGATGTGATATTCGTTCCCGCCACCTGCAGCACCGCTGGGCATCAACAACAGCAAACAGCAGCTGCAGGATGCGTTGTCACCTCGGCTGTCCGCTTGGTGAGTGCTAATTAAAGGCACTGGTGGTTAGGTAGGGCAACATTTATGTTGCTCCTCAGCATGGTCCCTCCTGCTTTGTTTTAACGCCACAATTCCTCAAGCCTGCACTCTCTCAGAATGCTTGGGGCTGCTATGCATGTAGCACAGGTACCTGGCCCCACAGAGATAGGATGAGGATTGATTCAAACCAACATTGGCCCTTCTCTTTAAGGGAGGGAAGGAGCCTCCAAAGACAGTAGCACTGCATGGAACATTGCTCAGCGCTCTGCCACTACTGCCCCTCACACTCCCTTTAGCGCTCTAAGGGAAGTGATAGCTCTTGGTTTAGCATTCCACTTCTCGATTGGAGCACTAAAGCGGAAGTTCCTGGGAGCAGAAATTATTTTTCGCCTGCCAATAATTTTGCGCTCCTTGAAAGGTTATTGCCCCAAGTGGGGTGTTACGCAATTTCTAACCCTGGGTTAGAGGTTCCCCCGCCATGAAAATCATTCTGCAGAATATGCATCTCAATGGCGTGTCCCTGGGGTGGAGCATCATGATGGGTACAGGGTGTGTCCCTGGGGTGGAGGATCTCAGTGGGTGCAGGCCGTGTCCCTGGGGTGGAGCATCTCAGTGGGTGCAGGCCGTGTCCCTGGGGTGGAGGATCTCAGTGGGTGCAGGCCGTGTCCCTGGGGTGGAGCATCATGATGGGTGCAGGGGCTAGCTCCAGGGTGGAGCATGTTTTTAAAATTTTTTAAAATTGATTCATGGGATGTGGGCATCGCTGGCAAGGCCAGCATTTATTGCCCATTCTTAGTTGCCCCTGGAGAAAGTGGCGATGAGCCGCCTTCTTAAACCGCTGCAGTCTGTGTGGTGAAGATACTCACACAATACGGTTAGGGAGGAAGTTCCAGGATTTGTACCCAGCGACGATGCTATATGTTCAAATCAGGATGGTGTGTGATTTGGAGGGAAATTTGCAGTTGATGGTGTTCCCATGCGCCTGCTGCCCTTGTCCTTCTAGGTGGTGGAGATCACGAGTTTGGGAGGTGCTGCTGAAGAAGCCTTGGCGAGTTGCTCCAGTGCATCTTGTAGATGATACACACAGCAGCCACAGTGTGCCAGTGGTGGAGGGAGTGAATGTTTAACGTCATGGATGGGGTGCCCATTAAGTGGACTGATTTGTTCTGGATGGTGTCGGGATTCTAGAGTGTTGTTGGAGCAGCATTTGTCCAGGCAAGTGGACAGTATTCATCACACTCCTGATTTGTGCCTTGTAGATGGTGGAAAGGCTTTGGGGAGTCAGGAGGTGAGTCACTCACCACAGACCTGCTCTTGTAGTCAATATTTATGTGGCTGGCCCAGTTGAATTTCTGGTCAGTGTTGACCCCCAGAATGTTGATGGTGAGGGATTCATCGAATGTAAAGGTATGATGGTTAGTCTTGTTGGAAATGTTCATTGCCTGGCACGTGTGCAGAAAATGTTACTTGCCACTTATCAGCCCAAGCCTGAATGTTGTCCAGGTCTTGCTGCATTATCTGTGGAATTGTGAATCATCCCCATTTCTGAACTATGATGGAGAGGAGGTCATTGATGAAACAGCTGAAGTGGTTGAGCTTAGGAACAGCTGCAGCAATGTCTGCAGGACTGAAATGATAAGCCTTCAATAATCACAACCATCTTACTTTGTGCTAGATATGGCTCCAGCCACTGGAGAGTTTTCCCCCATTCCCCATTGACTTCAGTTTTGCAAATGCTTCAGCCTTGTTTATCAGCCAGTGGCTCAGTTGGTAGCACCCTTGCCTCTGAGTCAGAAGATTGTGAATCAAAGACTTGAGCACAAAAATCTAGGCTGACACTCTAGTGCAGTGCTGAGGGAGTGCTGCACTGTTGGCGGTGCTGACTTTCGAATGAGACCTTAAACTGAGGTCCCGTCTGCTCTCTCGTGCCCGTAAAAGATCCCTTTGCATTACTTTGAAGAAGAGCAGGAGAGATATCTCTGGTGTGCTGGCCAGAATGTATCCCTCAACCAGCATCACTAAAACAGATTATTTGGTCATTATCATATTGCTGTTTGTGGGAGCTTGCTGTGCGCAAATTGGCTGCCGCGTTTCCTACATTACAACAGTGACTACACTCCAAAAGTACTTCATTGGCTGTAATGCACATTGGAACGTCTAGTGGTCATGAAAAGTGCTTTTTAAATGCAAGTTCTTTCTTTTTCTTGCATTCGCGTGCTGGGCTACACCATCGTTGAGGACGGGGATGTTTATGAAACCTTCGCCTCTTGTTAGTTGTTTTAATTGCTCACCACCATTCACAACTGGATGTGGCAGGACTGCAGAACTTTGATCTGATCTGTTGGTTGTTTGATTGCTTAGCATTGTCTATAGCATGCTGCTTCTGCTGTTTAGCATGCATGTAATCCTGTGTTGTAGCTTCACCGGTTGGTATCTCATTTTCAGGTATGCCTTGTGCTGCTCTTGACATGTTCTTCTACACTCCTCATTGAACCACAGTTGGTCATCTTGCTTGATCGTGATGGATCTAGACTCAATTATTCCAATGCTCTCCCACCTTGCATTCTCTGTATACTTGAGCTCATCCAAAACTCTGCATGCCCATATCCTGACACACACCATGACCCATTACCCCTATCCTCACTGACTACATTACTTCCTGGTCCGGCAATGCCACAATTTTAAATTTATCGTGCTTGTTTTCAAATCTCTCCATGGCCTCGCCCCTCCCTATCTCTGTACCTTCCTCCAATCCGAATACCCTCCAAGATCTCTGCGTCCCTCCAATTCTGGCCTCTTGAGTGTCCATGATTTTCATCTTACCACCATTGGGAGCTGTGCCATCAGCTGCCTGGGCCCTAAGCTCTGGAATCCTTCCCTAAACCGCTCCACCTCTCGACCTTTCCTCCTTTAAGACATTCCTGAAAACCTACCTCTTTGATAAAGCTTTTGGTCATCTGCCCTAATTTCTCCTCATGTGTCAGTTTGATAACGCTTCTGTGAAGCACCTCGGGATATTTTTACTCTGTTAAAGGCGCTGTATAAATGCAAGTTGTTGTTGTTGATATGCCAGGCATGAGGTTAGATTGTAGTGGAATGCACTTCTTTTGCTGATGATGGCACATAGCACCTCATGGTTTTGAGCTGCCTGATCATATTTGTAATCTATCCCATTTAGCACAGTGGTAGTGACATACAGCACAATGTGTGAAGACAGGACTTTGTCTCCACAAGGACTTTGTGGTGGTCACTCTTACCAGTACTGTCATGCGACAGGTAGATTGGTGAGGTCAAGTAGGTTTTTCCCTCGTGTTGGTTCTCTCACCACCTGCCATACCCAGTCTGGCAGCTACATCCTTCAGGACTCGGCCAGCTCGGTCAGTAGTGATGCTACTGAGCCACTCTTGGTGATGGACATTGAAGTCCCACATCCATAGTTCATTCTGCGCCCTTGCTACACAGTGCTTCTTCCAAGTGGTGTTCAACATGGAGGAGTACTGATTCATCAGCTGAGGGAGGGCGGTGGGTGGTAATCAGCATGAGGTTTCTTTGCTTGTGTTTGACCTAATGCCATGAGACATCATAGGGTCTGGAGTCAATGTTGAGGATTCCCAGGGCCACTCCCTCCCGACTGTATACCACCTAAGTTGCTACCTCTGGTGGGTCTGTCCTGCCGGTGGGACAAGACATATCCAGGGATGGTGACGGGGGAGTCTGGGACATTAGCTGAAAGATATGATTCTGTGAGTATGACTATATCAGGCTGTTGCTTGACTAGCCTGTGTGATAGCTCTCCCAAGTTTGACACAAGTCCCCAAATGTTAGTGAGGAGGACGTTGCAGGTTCTACTGGGCTGTGTGCACCTTTGATGTGTCTGAATTCGATGCCTAGGTCAATGCTGGGTGGTCCATCCTGTTTCATTGTTTGTATACTTTATAGTGGTTTGATACAACTGAGTGGCTTGCTAGGCCATTTCAGAGGGCAATTAAGAGTCAACCACATTGCTGTGGGTCTGGAGTCACATATAGGCCTGACTGGGTAAGAACGACAGATTTCCTTCCCCATTGGGTTTTCAATCTGACAGCTTCATGGTCACATTTATATGAGACCAGCTTTTTATTCCAGATTTATTTCATTTTTTTTTTAAACCGAATTCAAATTCACTAACTGCCATGGTAGGATTTGAACTCGTGCTTGGGATTTCTAGTCCAGTGAGACAACCACTGTGCTGCTGTACCAACAGGATCTCACCGTGTCCTGGGTGAAGGGGTGGTTGTCGCTAGAATAGAGTTTGGAAAATCTAAGGAAATGCCTTTCTTAACTGCTTAGTTTGAAACTGAGTAAAGCCGAGCTTTGTTCTGCAGCAGAGCGGCCTGGTAGCAGATGCTTGCGTGCAAAAGGAACAGGAGTAGCAGCCAAGGCAAAGCCAACCAGGCGCAGAGACCTTATAAAATGGATTCGACAAAATCGGTCTGAATTCTAGATTCAGACAGTAATGGTTTTCTCAGGAAAGTCGTAAAATCTTCAAATAAATCCACTTTAACAACCGACAGTTTTAAGAGAGGCCCTTCATTTCATTTCTCACCATAGAAAGGCTCCTGTTGAGGTTTAGTCGGGTAAGCTCAATGCATTTTAACAGATGATAATCATGAGCAGCTCTTCACAGTGCTTGTAAAGTGGAAGCCAATGGTTGCTGTGAATACGTTTTATGAGCGATTCAGAAGTTAGTTACAGCAGTTTGCTGGTTGGGTTCCTTAAGCAATATTGCACATGGTGCAATCGACAGATCGATGTGAAATTAGCAATTACTGCTGCATTTTTGTGCACTCCCAGGGCAGGTACAGCACGGGTTAGATACAGAGTAAAGCTCCCTCTATACTGTCCCATTCAACACTCCCAGGGCAGGTACAGCACAGGATTAGGTACAGAGTAAAGCTCCCTCTGCACTGTCCCATCCAACACTCCAGGGCAGGTACAACACGGGTTAGATACAGAGTAAAGCTCCCTCTACACTGTTCCAATCACTCCCAGGGCAGGTACAACATGGGATAGATACGGAGTAATGCTCTCTCTTCACTGACTGCAGGAATGTGCCTCAGCCACAACCTCCATAGACCATCACTGTCAGAGTTACATTTTTCCAACAGCAACCGTCTAGTGGTGTCGATGTGAAATAATCGCTGTGTTAGTTGTAGTGTTCTCATTGGGCTGCAGGACTAAGCCCCCTGGGAAGCCGAGTGGTTTTAACATTCTTTAAAGTATATGTCACAGATGGGCTGCACCAGATATGATATTGGATTTGCTTACTTGAAAAGTTCCAGGACCAGCACAATATCGAACTGTTGTGTTGCCACAAAAATAATGAATTATGTGAAGCAATGGAGAGGTTTAAATGTGATCAGGCACTGGATAAATATAGCATTGTAATTAAATTAGCTCACTGTTCCCAATGGAGCAAGAGCTTTTGATCAGGTACCACACTTCTCTTTTCTATAAGATCGAGGCCTCTGGTATTATTGATAATATATGGAGCTGGATTGAGAACTGGCTGGCAGGACATAGGCAAAAAGCAGTTATAGATAGATTTGGATTTGTTTGAAGACCATGTCCCGCAGGGTGTCTCACAGGGATTGATGTTGGGACCATTGCTGTTTACTATACATAGAAACATAGAAAATAGGTGCAGGAGTAGGTCATTCAGCCCTTTGAGCCTGCACCACCAATCAATAAGATCATGGCTGATCATTCACCTCAGTACCCCTTTCTTGCTTTCTCTCCATACCCCTTGATCCCTTTAACCGTAAGGGCCATATCTAACTCCCTCTTGAATATATCCAATGAACTGGCATCAACAACTCTCTGCTGTTGGGAATTTTTATGAATGATCTGGATGTAGGTGTTGGGAGCACGATCTGTAAATTTTCAGATGATACTAAGATCTGTGCGAGTGCTAGTACTGTCAACAATGCTCATCTGCTTCAGGCGGATCTTAATGTGTTGGGAGGTTGGACTCAGGACTGGAAAATGATGTATAACTTGGATAAGTGCAGTGTTATGCATGTGGGCAGGGTAAATACTCAACATTCATACAATCTTCAGGGAAAAGCCTTAAAGAAGGTGGAGATAGAAAGAGATTTTGGCATTCTAGTGCGTACATCTCTAAAGGTACACGAGCAATGCCATGAAATGATAACTAGAGCAAATAAGATGTTGGGGCGTATTCATTGGACAATTGAGTACAAGACGAAGCACACTACTTTGTTCTTGTACAAGACCTTAGTCAGACCGCAGTTGGAATACTGTGTCCCGTTTTGGTCTCCTCACATGGTGGGTGATATTGAAGCATTTGAAAGGGTACAGAGGTGGGCCACTAGTTCCCAGTTTAAAACATCTTAGTTATCAAAATAGACTAAAAGAGTTGGGACTCTACACTTTAAAGAAGTATAGACTTAGGGGTGAACTGATTGAGATTTATAACAAAAAGAAGGGAATAAATTGTGTAATAGGTTAAGGAGGATGAGGGGTCACAAATGTAAGTGTTATAATGCCAGATCTAGGTTAGACGTCAAGAGCTGGTTCTCTTCCCAGAGAATAGTGGACCTCTGGAATAGGCTGCCGTCTCGTGCAGTGGATGCTGATTTGCTGAATTCCTTCAAGCGAGAGCCGGACCTGTTTCTGACTGGGCGGAGATCACCAGGTACAGAAGGTAGGCACTGCAGGGAATTTAAGGCCAGAGTGATCTCACAGACTAGTTTTGATCACCTAGAAGTCAGAGAGGAATTTTCCAGATTTCCTCCCCCCCCGCCAAAATTGGCCTGGTTTTTTAACTGTGTTTTGCCTCTCCCAGGTGATCACATGGTTTTGGGTGAGGTGGAGAGTGTATATTGTGATGCACAAGGTATTGCAATTGTGCAGGACAGGCTCGATGGATCAGAAGATCTTTACCTGTTCATATGTTCATAGAGAATTCTTTGAAGAGGTATCGGTAAGAGTGGACAAGGGTAATGCAGTAGATGCCATATACTTGGATTTTCAAAAGCTCTTTGATAAGCTACCATACAGTATGTTCAGGGCATGTGGAGTCAGGGATCTAATAGCTGAATGGATAGCAAATAGGCTAAAAATAGAAAGCGGAGAGTAGGGATAAAGAGTCGTTATTCAGATTGAAGGAAGTTAGAAAGTGGTGTTCCGCAAGCATTAGTGCTGGGATCACTGTTATTCAGAATTTACTTAATGATTTGCACTTCGGAGTAAGCAACTCAATATCAAAATTTGCAGTTGATACCAAACTGGGGGTACAGCTAACATTGAGGAAGAATGCAACATAATACAAGACATCAGAAAAATTGCAGATTGGGCAATTAAGTGGCAAATACACTTGAACATAGATAAATGTGAGGTGATGCACTTTGTTAGGAAAAACAGAAACATTATCTACACCTTAGCAAATAAGAAACTGAGTGGAGTAGAAGAAACTCTAACAAAGGGAGCTATGGATGCAGGTGAACAAATAATTAAAAGCAGCATCGCAGGTCAGCAAAGCAATTAAAAATGGTAATGAAGCACTGGGATTTATCTCGAATGGGATAGAATTCAAAAGTAGTGAAGTTATGTGAAACTTGTATAAGACTCTGGCCAGGTTGCTCTGTACAGTGCACAGTTCTGGTCTCCAATATACAAAAGGGACATAGAAGGACTGGAGAAAGTGCAAAAACAATTTACGAGGCTGGTACCAGAACGGAGAGATTACAGCTCTCGGGAAAGATCGAGCAGGTTGGGACTTCGTTCTTTCGAAAAGAGAAAACTTAGAGATGACAGGATAGAGGTCTTTAAAATTATGAATGGGTTGGACAGGGTAGATGCAGAGAGAATGTTTGCATTTGTGGGAGAATCCAAACTAGGGCCATAAATACAAGATAATTACTGATAAATCCAATAGGGAAACGAGGGGAAATTGCTTTACTCAGAATGGTTAGAACGTGGAACTCGCTACCACAGGAAGTGGTTGAGGCAAATATCTTGGATGTTTTCAAAAGTAAACTAGATGAGCACATGAGAGATAAGGTAATAGGGAGATATGCTGGAAGGCTGAGATGAGGCAGATTGAATGGGAGGAGACTCGTGGACTATAAACACCAGCATAGGCTGGTTGGGCCAAATGTCCTGTTTCTGTGCTGTATATTCTATGTAATTCTATGTTGAGTTGGATCAATTCTTCAATTAGCATCCTTTATCCTCCCTTTCCTCTCTAAAGTCCTTGAACATGAATTCCATACTTATACTTCCCTTCAATCCAGTTTCCACCTGGCTCACAGTACTGAGACTGCACTGGTCAGTCATCAGTGACATCCTTTACCATCATAATTGTGATGTTCTCTCCTTCCTCATTCTTGTTTTCCCTCGTGACGTTCGTGATGATCAACATAATTGACCATTCCATCTTCATGCACTGTATTTTCTCTGAAGTCCACTGCACTATTCTGGTCCCTCTTCTATATGTTCCAATACAGCCACATGTACTGTTAGGATCTCTTCTCCAAATCATGGCCATATTGGGTATGACCTAAGGCTTCATCTTTGGGCCCTTCTTTCCTCAACTTCAGGGTGTTCCTTGGTGACATCATTTATCAGTATGGATCATATTTCACACGTAGGATGAAAATACACAGCTTTGCCAGCACTCTTGACTCCTTTACTGTCCTGTGTTGTCCAACTGCATTACTGACATCAGCTCTTGGATAAGCATGAAGTTCTTTGATCAGAAATGAACTGGACTGAAGCCTTCTGGTTTAGGTCCCACACCTCTGCCTTGACTCCCTCTCTGCCCCTGGCTGCTCCCTCAGACTCGGACTGCGCAGCGTCAGTGTCTTATCTGAACCTGAACTGAATTTCAAACCCTGGGAGCAACAATAGCTTTGTAGTATCAGCCTGGTTCAGTGGTAGCACTCATCGGCTCAAACCCCACTCCAGAAACTTCAGCACATAACCTAGGATGATACTTCAGTAGAGTACTGAGGGAGAGCTGCAGTGTCAAGGAAAGAAAGAAAGACAGACAGACTTGCATTTATATAGCGTCTTTCACGGCCACTGGATGTCCCAAAGCTCTTTACAGCCAATGAAGTACCTTTAGAAGTGTAGTCACTGTTGTTTGCGCCCACAAATAGCCATGTGACAATGCCCAGATAATCTGGTTTGTAATGTGCTTTGGGACATCCTGAGGTCATGAAAGGCGCTATAGAAATACAACTCTTGCTTTTTTTTAAAGTATGATTCTTTTCATAGAACTATAGACAATTATAGCACAAAAGGAGGCAATTCAGCACATCATGTCAGTGCTGGATTGAACTAAGTTCTTTTCTTCTGAAATACATAAATACAGTTACCCAGTTATAGAAAATCTACAAGCTCCCACAAACAGCAATGTGATAGTGACCAGAAAATCTGCTTTTGATTGACTGCTAAATATTGGCCAGGACACTGTGGGTAACTCCCCTGCTCTTCTTTGAAATAGTTCCAGGGGATCTTTTACATCGGTTTAATGTCTCATCTGAAAGACGGGCAGTACTGCGGGAGTGCCACACTGTTGGAGGGTCAGTACTGAGAGAGTACTGCACTGTCGGAGAGGCGGTACTGAGGTAGCGCTGCATTGTCGGAGGGGCAGAACTGAGAGAGCGTTGAACTGTTGGAGGGCCAGTACTGAGGGAGTGCTGCATTGTTGGAGGGGCAGTACTGAGGGAGCACTGCATTGTCGGAGGGGCAGAACTGAGAGAGCGTTGAACTGTTGGAGGGCCAGTACTGAGGGAGTGCTGCATTGTTGGAGAGTCAGTACTGAGAGAGCGCTGCAGTGTAGAAGGGGCAGTACTGAGGGAGCGCTACATTGTTGGAGGGGCAGTACAGAGTGAGAGCTGTATTATTGGAAGGGCAATACTGAAGGAGCGTTGCACTATTGGAGGGGCAGTACTGAGGAACTGCTGCACTGTCAGAGGGCCAGAACTAAGGGAGTGCTGCTCTGTCAGAGGGGCAGTACTGAGGGAGTGCTGCGCTGTTGGAGGGGCAGTACTGAGGGAGCGATGCACAGTCTGAGGGGCAGTACTGAGGGAGTGCTGCACTGTCGGAAGGTCAGTACTGAGGGAGTGCTGCACTGTCGGAGATGCCATCTTTCGCATGAGATGTTAAACCGAGGCACTGTCTGCCCTCTCAGATGGACAGAAAATAATCCCATGGCCACTATTCGAAGAAGAGCAGGGTAGGTCTACCGGTGTCCTGGCCAATATTTATCCCTCAGATAAAAGCATTAAGACAGATTACCTGCCCATTTATCTCACTGCTGTTTGTGGGAGCTTGGTAAGCGCAAATCGTGTTTCCTACTTTAAAACAGTGACTACACGCAAATGAAAGTTGTTGCTATTGTTTTAGTTATAGTTCATTATGATTTGATGTGATTCAAATCAAGCAGCTGTCTCCCAATATACACTCCCCCGATATACACTCCCCCGATATAGATTCTCCCCATATACACCCCCGATATACACCCCCGATATATACCCTCTGATATACACCCTCCAATATACATTCCCCTGATATATACCCGCGATATACACCCCTTATATAGACCCGCAATTTACACCCCCAATATACACCCCCCCGATATACAACCCCAATATACGCACTCCCGATATACGCACCCCCGCACCCCCGATATACGCACCCCCGATATTTACACCCCCGAAATACACTCTCCTGATATTTGCACCCCAAAATACATCCCCTGAAATACACCCCCTGAAATACACTCCCGATATATACCCTTCCACTATACATCCCTTGATATAACCCCCCCACTTTGTATATATCACCTCAGCTCCATATACACCACCTCCACCCCTCGCTCCTCACTCCGCTCCGCCCTCCACTTCGCACAAGTAACACTTTGCCAGACATGCGATGCCATTGTGCCAGATCCGGAAAGTATCGCACTGCCCAGTCTCATCATCAGTCCCTTGGTGGAGTGCGTAGCGGGTGGGAGGTGGGGGGGGGGGTGCGGAGAGGGGCAATCCAGCAGCTGTTTTCTGAAGTGTTATTGGATTGCTCTTTGGACCGTGGATATGGAAAGCTGTCGGTGACATTGCACAGTTCCCAGGGTCCCCTTGCCAACCACATCATCTCTCCCACTTCTAAGTGGAATCGAAGTGTATAGGGCAATCTCTGTCTCCAGGGCTCTTTCACAATGGGTTTCATTCTCTCAACTATTCCATTCATAACTGAAAGACTCAAGAAAATCTGTGTTCCCTCCCAGACACGGTCACGCTGTTGCACCTGGCCCAACTGCTCCACAGACCCATCCCAGAATGTTCCCATCAACAGATGGGTGAATTGGAACAAGACTGTGCCAGAGGAGAAGAGGAGAGGGGGTCAGTGCTGATGCACCTGAGGCTGGGATCTTGGGCTCATGGTTCGACATTTACATTTCCTTTAATGCTCCCGCTGCCTCAATGTGCAGGCTGGGGAGTCCCAGTGCTGGAGTGGTCTGCTCCAGATCTCACAGGTCTCGACCAATAACTTTCGGGGGGGTTTCTCTATTGGTCCCGACCACAAGTGTGCAAGCATCAATGTTGTGCATCACCAAGACCAATGTGCCACCTTCACAGGCCACCCCAGGCACTGATCGGGCAGCCCTGCTTCAAGTTCCTTCTCAACACTGGAAATCAACGAGCCTCCCAGCCACCAATCAAAGTGTAGGTTATGGATTGGCTGATGCGTGTTCTCAGAGATTAACCAGTTCCAGCTGGTGTCTCACTGACCCCATTGGGCAGCTGTTGTCCACCAGAGGGCCATCCAACTCCAGGTGTCGGCCAGATCACAACTGGTTCCATCAGCAGCGAATCACTGCCCTCATTGAGCAGCAGATTGACTCGGCCAGGCCCGGAGCTGTTGCTGCCATGCTTTGCTGGACGGTGCGGGTGCATTTAGCATCACTCCCACGGAGCCACAGCAATAACAGGCGAAGCCACCCTCGGATGCGAAAGGTTTCCTGAGGATCAGGGAGAAGATCCGCCAGAGGCCTTTCAAAAGTTTCAGCAGCATCTGTGGATAACTTTGGGAATGGCTCCAAAAATCTCAGCCTTTCTCAGAGGGACTCCTCATTCGGCCCAGGGACCAGAGCAGAGTTCAGTACAGCAGTAAAGACAAGGGCCTGGATATTCACAGGGAGGGAACAGAGCCATTGTCAGCAGCCAGGAAATCTGGAAAAGGTGATGTCCTGCTGTTACAGTAGAATGTTTGCACTCAATTTGCCCCGGGTGGAAAAGCCTGCTGTACAAGGCCGCAGCCAGGGAATGGATAGTGAGGGATTGTGGGGGCCGGGGGAGGGGAAGCATTCCCGCTCCGCCTGGAAAAGCACTTAGCTGCAGAATCCGGCAGGTCGTTTAGCTGCAGGCGTTCCCGAGCCCAGAGCCGGTAATTCTATTTCGGTGCTGAAAAGTGTGCCATGGAAACTTATTAACATATTATAATGCCCAACCTTTCCCTCGAGAGTAGGGTCCTCGTGCGACTCCCAGGCTGCCCTGGGTAAGCCGGAATGAGGCATGCTTACACCGGGCCGGGATCTCATTTCACATGTTTTACAATTTAATCCTCTGCCCGTTCTGATGCGGAAATATTCTCCCGAGGCTTCGGTCTGATTTTGAATCTCAGGAGATTGAATCAGCTTCTTAAATGGGAAATGTTCAAGATAGTGAGCAACGCACCCACACAGTGACCCAGCCACACAGTGACCCAGCCACACAGTGACCCACACAGTGACACACCACATAGTGACACACGCACACAGTGACACACCCACACACCCACACAGTGACACACGCACACAGTGACACACCCACACACCCACACAGTGACACACCCACACAGTGACACACCCACACACCCACACAGTGACACATGCACACAGTGACACACGCACACACGCACACAGTGACACACCCACACAGTGACCCAGCCACACAGTGACACACCCACACAGTGACACACCCACACACCCACACAGTGACACATGCACACAGTGACACACGCACACACGCACACAGTGACACACCGACACAGTGACACACCCACACACCCACACAGTGACACACACCCACGCAGTGACACATCCACAGTGACCCAACCACACACCCACACAGTGACCCACACAGTGACCCACCCACACAATGACCCACACACAGTGACACACCCACACGCACACAGTGACACACGCACACAGTGACACACCCACACAGTGACACAAACCAACACACCCACACAGTGACCCACCCACACAGCGGCCCACACATAGTGACCCACCCGCCCACACACCCACACAGTGATATACCCACACACCCACACAGTGATATACCCACACACCCACACAGTGACACACACCCACACAGTGATACACGCACACAGTGACACACACCCACACAGTGACACACACACACAGTGGCCCACACATAGTGACCCACCCACACACCCACACAGTGATATACCCACACACCCACACAGTGATATATCCACACACCCACACAGTGACACACATCCACACAGTGATATACCCACACACCCACACAGTGACACACACCCACACAGTGATACACGCACACAGTGACACACACACACAGTGACACACACCCACAGTGACCCACCCATACAGCAACCCACCCACAGAGTGATCCATCCACACAGTGACACACACCCACACAGTGACACACCCACACAGTGACACACCCACACACACAGTGACACACACCCACACAGTGACACACCCACACAGTGACACACCCACACACACAGTGACACACACCCACACACACAGTGACACATCCACACAGTGACACACCCACACACACACAGTGACACACACACACAGTGACCCACCCACACAGCGAGACACCCACACAGCGAGACACACATGTACAGTGACCCACTCACACAGTGACACACCCACAAACACTAACACACCCACACAGCGATATCCCGCTGTTAGTAACACCACCTCTGTTAATACCATAAAGCAAATAGGAATGAAAAAAGTACCGTAGTGCACTGTTGGAGAATTGTTCTACTCTTTTAAGAAAATAAATTTAGAATTGCTGTGCCAGTTTGTTGCAGTGTTAACGAATGAGACAGTGTCTAGGGTCAGCTTTTTACCGTGCCATAGTTTCCCAGCAGCCTTATGTGAGCGCTGGCGGTAAGGATTGGCAACGTGGCAATCGCCCCCTCCCTCACCCACCCCTCCTCCCCTGAGCTTGGTGCAACAGGCGGCCTGATTTAACCCCCCACCTCTATTGTGCCTTACTGTTGGCCCCCTCCTTCAGATGTCTGAGGGTTATGGGCCTGGCTCTCTTCCGACTGCATTGCCCAAGTGGCTGTTCCTCCTGGTGAGCTTTCACAATGCTTGTCAGCAGTTCAAGTTTGGGTTGCATCATAGCCAAGGCCTGATCCGACATACTCTGGTGCACCACTGGATTGCTGGAAGGGTTAGGAATACTATAATTTATTGTTACTTTGTTCCTCCTCCCTACAACCCAACACTCTGTGTCATGATAGTGCTGTGCAGACTGGGAAAGGAGCCTGGGCATTATCCTGATGAACATTGCACTGAGGGGGATTGGCCTCTACCCCACTGGACATTGCACTGAGGGGGAATGGCCTCTACCCCACTGGACATTGCACTGAGGGGGAATGGCCTCTATCCTGATGGACATTGCACTGAGGGGGAATGGCCTCTACCCCACTGGACATTGCACTGAGGGGGAATGGCCTCTACCCTGATGGACATTGCACTGAGGGGGAACGGCCGTTATGCCACTGGACATTGCACTGAGGCGGAATGGCCCCTACCCCACTGGACATTGCACTGAGGGGGAATGGCCTCTACCCTGATGGACATTGCACTGAGGGGGAATGGCCCCTACCCCACTGGACATTGTACTGACGGGTAATGGCCTCTACCCCACTGGAAATTGCACTGAGGGGGAATGGCCTCTATCCTGATGGACATTGCACTGAGAGGGAATGGCCCCTACCCCACTGGACATTGCACTGAGGGGCATGGCCTCTATCCTGATGGACATTGCACTGAGGGGGTATGACCCCTACACCACTGGACATTGCACTGAGGGGTAATGACCTCTATCCCACTGGACATTGCACTGAGGGGGAATGGCCTCTACCCTGATGGACATTGCACTGAGGGGGAATGGCCTCTACCCTGATGGACATTGCACTGAGGGGGAACGGCCGTTACGCTGATGGACATTGCACTGAGGGGGAACGGCCATTACGCTGATGAACATTTCACTGAGGGGGAATGGCTTCTACCCCACTGGACATTGCACTAGAGGGGAACGGTCTCTACCCTGATGGACATTGCACTGAGGGGGAATGGCCCCTACCCCACTGGACATTGCACTGAGGGGGAATGGCCTCTATCCTGATGGACATTGCACTGAGGGGGTATGACCCCTACACCACTGGACATTGCACTGAGGGGTAACAGCCTCTACCCCACTGGACATTGCACTGAGGGGGAATGGCCTCTACCCTGATGGACATTGCACTGAGGGGGAATGGCCTCTACCCTGATGGACATTGCACTGAGGGGGAACGGCCTCTACCCTTCTGGACATTGCACTGAGGGAAAACGGCCGTTACACTGATGGACATTGTACTGAGGGGGAACGGCCATTACGCTGATGAACATTTCACTGAGGGGGAATGGCCTCTACCCCACTGGACATTGCACTGGAGGGGAATGGTCTCTACCCTGATGGACATTGCACTGAGGGGGAATGGCCTCTACCCCACTGGACATTGCACTGATGGTGAACGGTCTCTACCCTGATGGACATTGCACTGAGGGGGAATGGCCGTTACCCTGATGGACATTGCACTTATGGCGAACAGTCTCTACCCTGATGGACGTTGCACTGAGGGGGAACGGCCTCTACCCTACTGGACATTGCGCTGAGGGGGAACGGCCGTTACGCTGATGGACATTGCACTGAAGCGGAACGGTACTACCCTACCGGACATTGCACTGAGGGGGAATGGCCGTTACCCTGATGGACATTGCACTTATGGTGAACAGTCTCTACCCTGATGGACGTTGCACTGAGGGGGAACGGCCTCTACCCTACTGGACATTGCGCTGAGGGGGAACGGCCGTTACGCTGATGGACATTGCACTGAAGCGGAACGGTACTACCCTACCGGACATTGCACTGAGGGGGAACGGATAACTTGGCTGCCTCCTTTTCATTACTTCCCCCCCTGCCTTCAGACGATTTTTGGAAGCTTCTCCTGCTCTGCTGCAGCTGGGATTGTCCTCATTGTTGTGTGAGCTGCAATAACAGGAGTCGATTAGTTCTCTCAGTATGGGTTCTGGCCCCTGTGTAGTGTACGGCCCAAAGCTGGTGCAGCAAAGCTGGAATCCACACACAACATCTGGATGTAATTTCTGAACAATGACCTGGACCTTGCTCTCATTCCTTATTCCATGCGTGTCTGCGTTGTTGACCCAAACTGCACATGCTCAGTGTGTCGCCCATCGAGTGTTTTCCCCTGAACATCTGTTCAACACATTAGGTTAAATGCATTGAGTTTCAGCACAGTTCGTCTGATTGCCTTTGGGTCATGACGAGCTTGGGAAGCAGTGATTGGCAGACAGGATGACTCAGTTAGTGTTTGAGCAGTGTATTGCCAGCTCGCCTCCATGCACGGGGAGCTCCTGTGTTCAGGGAGGCCGGGGGGGCGTCACTGATTTCTACAGGCTGTGCCGTGTCTTCCAGCCACGTAATGAGGTACTGCACACACACTGCTCAGCTCCAGGTGACCCTCCCTGCAGTGACACCGTGTCTCCAGGTGGCCCTCCCAGCAGTGACACCATGTCTCCAGGTGGCCCTCCCTGCAGTGACACCGTGTCTCCAGGTGGCCCTCCCTGCAGTGACACTGTGTCTCCAGGTGGCCCTCCCTGCAGTGACACTGTGTCTCCAGGTGGCCCTCCCTGCAGTGACACATGTCTCCAGGTGGCCCTCCCTGCAGTGACACATGTCTCCAGGTGGCCCTCCCTGCAGTGACACCGTGTCTCCAGGTGGCCCTCCCTGCAGTGACACCATGTCTCCAGGTGGCTCTCCCTGCAGTGACAACATGTCTCCAGGTGGCCCTCCGTGCAGTGACAACATGTCTCCAGGTGGCCCTCCCTGCAGTGACACCGTGTCTCCAATACTGAGAAGTAGCTCCTGCCTTGCCGCTTCATTATTTTTGAAATCACTAATTCTCAGATCCACAGTTCTAAAACTGGCTAGGTTCTCTTGTACTGACTGAAGCTGATCTCAGTCGGGCCACAGGGGCCCGGCTGCAAAGTGCAAGTCGGACATCAGATGGGAACCAAATGAAGCTTGACAGTAATGCCTTACATGTGGAATAGCTGGCCAGCACATTGTCTACACCCAAAGATTAACAATTGCCACTTGACCAGCTAGTGTCTGTGGAACCCATACATCAGCAAGGGTCAGCTCCTGCTCCTGCCCCCCAGACTCCCTCTTCCCTCCTCCTCCCCCGCCCCCCCCACCCCCGGGACTCCCGTCTCTCCCCCCTCACCTCCCTCCCTCCTCCATCTCCTCCTCCTCCTTCCCTCGGGACTCCCGTCTTTCACCCCTCACCTCTCTCCCTCCTCCCTCTCCTCCTCCTCCTCCCCTCTGGACTCCCGTCTTTTACCCCTCACCTCTCTCCCTCACCTCTCTCCCTCCTCCCTCTTCTCCTCCTCTTCCCCTCGGAACTCCCGTCTCTCCCCCCTCACCCCTCTCTCTCATCCCTCTCCTCTTTCCTGCTCCCCCCGGGACTCCCGTCTCTCCCCCCTTACCCCTCTCCCTCCTCCCTCTCCTCCTCCTCCTCCCCTCAGGACTCCTATCCCTCCCCTCTCACCCCTCTCCTCTCTCCTCCTCCCTTCGGGACTCCCGTCTCTCCCCCCTCACCCCTCTCTCTCACCCCTCTCCTCTCCTCCTCCCCTCGGGACTCCCATCTCTCCCCCCTCACCCCTCTCCCTTCTCCCTCTCCTCCTCCTCCTCCTTCCCCCGGGACTCCTGTCTCTCCCCCCTCACCTCTCTCTCTCACCCCTCTCCCCTCCCTCTCTCTCCTCCCTCCTCCTCCCCTCGGGACTCCCGTCTCTCCCCCCTCACCCCTCTCCCTCCTCCCTCTCCTCCTCCTCCTCCTTCCTCCGGGACTCCTGTCTCTCCCTCCTCACCCCTCTCCCTCCTCCCTCTTATCCTCCCCCCCCGGGACTCTCGCTCTCTCCCCTCTCCCCCCTCTCCCCCTCCTCCCTCCCTCCAGGAACTCCCATTCTCCCCCCGCTCCCTCCCTCTCCTCCTCCTCTTCCCCCCGCCCTCCACCTCCCACCCCCCTGGACACCTTCCTATCCCACCGGGTGCTCCCACTCTCCCCTGTCTCGCTCCTTCCTCCCCGGACACCCTCCTCCTCCGGTCCCCAGGGTCTCTCGCTTTCCTCCCACTCCTCCCCCCCCCAAGGTCTTGCACTCGCCCCCTCTCTGTTCCCCAGGCCCCTCCCCAGTCACCCTCCTTCCCTTGGGGTCTCACGCATGCCCCCTCTCCCAGGCCCCTCCCCGGACACCCTCCTTCCCCCCAGGGACTCCCGCCTTCCTCCCTCCCCTCCTCCCCCTGGGATTCCTGCTGAAAGATGGAAAGGTCGGGTTGGGTGTTGTCAGCATGTAAATGGCGATGGGTCCGATTCCTACAGTAAATGTCCGAGGGACTCCGGGAGGCTAATTCCACACAGCGGTTCCACAGAGGGTGCGCAGTGCAAGAGGATATCAAAATGCACAGAGACCGGTTGAATCCCACACTGTACAAGTTCATTGTTACCTCTGCAGATTAAAAATTGTAAAGACCAGAACAAAGCTGGGTGGCAAAAATGCATTCAAAAATTTTCAACAAAAATGTGACATTTGGGACGGTTCAGTGGTTGAAGGCGGTGATGGGGCAGATTTTGGTTTTATTTGGGCTGTTTGGAAGGGGAGGAAGGATGATGCCAAAAGACGGGATGCCATTAAAATGTTAGCCAGCAATGGGACAAAAAAAGCGGAGTGCTGAAGAGCTGGTTACTGAAGATTTGAGAGAATAGGAGCTTCTCACTGAGACAGTGAGGGCAGGCAGAGTTGGAAAGATGCGACAGATCGATAAAGATTAGTGTGAGGGCAGGGGCTGAAGCAACAGTGTACGCAGAGTTTGGGGGCAACATTGGATTAGGCCCGAAAACGGGAACAGGGATCACGATGCACAATCAGCCCACACCCGTTGAAAGTAGTGCAGGCAGCATGCAAAATTCGTGCTGCTTGCTCATTATTGCAGCATGCTTGTAGCCTTGTAACCCAGCTAAACGTGCTGCTGGATGGCTCAGCACTCAATAGCGGGCCCAATATCGGGTGGAGTCTGCTCTCCAATTCAAGGTTGCCTGCAGAGTGAAAGGCTCTCTGCACTTCTCAAAGGGGAGGTGCTTTGTTGCAGAAGTGCCTCATTGTCACTGTAGCTGCAGCAATGATACAAGAGAGAAAGGACACCTCACTTCTCTGATGCAACACTGGAGGCCTAGGTCCAGGGGATATATAGAAGGAGACATGCCCTCTACCCGCAGGGGCAGGTGACCTTCAAGACGCACCGACAGATGGCTGTGGGAGGAGATTGTACAAGGTCAATAACCTCACTCGAGTGGTCAAGGACAGTGAATGCCATATCCCATTTTCAAATGCCACCAACTGCACCACTCGCCTCACATACTGCTCAGTGCACCACATCCCCGTCACTCACCCAGCAACAATCCCTAACAATTGTGACTCGTACCTCACAATCATAGCTTCACCTCACCCTCACACGCTTCGCACGGCTGCAAGCCTCGCACCCATATCTCACAGCTTGCACACACTGTGAGCTATTCAACCATGACCGGCACATCATCCAAACATACTCACTGGCACACTTCCCTTTATCTTGCAGGCTAAGCTGGCTCACAACCAGCATGAGCAGCAGCATAAAGGTGTTGGGCAAGCACAGCTGCACAATCTTATTGCGCTGAAGAGACAGTGCTGAAGATAGTTGGAGGGGCCGTCACTAAGGCCGTGGTGAGTGGCGAGGCTGAGAGCCTTGATGTTGCGCTATGCTCAAACCTAATCCTTCTTCTCACATCCCACTTTCCCCTCATCCCACATCGACTCACTTACAAGCTGCTGATGATGTAAGCATGCACATCTTTCTTCTCCTCTCCCCCCACTCTCCGGGATCTGCACGTGATGAGTCACTGGGCATGAGTGGGCAGCAGCCAGGCCGGGGGGGAAAGGGAGCGCAGGTGCCAGAGGGCGAGGTCGCACACGGGTTCTGCTGCACAGGACTCAGATGGGGACTTCGATGCGGCAGTCTTCAAGAAGAAGGGTGATGGGCATGCACACACAACCACTTGGCGCATTAGCAAGCCTGCCAGAGAACCTCTTGTCAGTGTCAAGGAGTATGGAGGAGTCCGGCTCCAACATTACACGAGCTTGGAGCCCGTGATTTCCAGGATGGAAGTGATGGCCGATTCCATGAGCGATCTTGTGGACCCAGCCATGATGCTGTATGCGATGGCCGAAATTGCAGGTTTAATTTCAGCACAAGAGGAAGCGACCCAACGTCTCAGTGCTGCAGGGGAAGCTCAGACTGCTCTTCTGCAGGCTCAATGCTGCCATTGTCGCTGAGTTTACGAGTATGGAAAGGGGTTTGCAGGGTGTCACAGCAGTCCAACAGATGGCTTGAAATGTTGAGGCGCTGCCGTGGGGGAGTGGTAGTGGCTAACTGGAGCATGAACCTGCGTTTGTCCACCCACCACTGACACTCCACCAGTGTCCTTGCTGCTGCCTGTCAGCCAGCCAGCCCAGGCTGCCGCTCATGCCGAGGTGGTGCAGTCTACAGTGGGCCTTCTAGGCCCAGAGCTGCTCGAGGTCGTCCTGCAAGGCCATCTGCAGTCTCCCTCACTGAAAGTCAGCAGCCTTCCACCAGCCGTGCTGCAGCCTGGGGTAGCACTGCATAGGAACACTAATATAGGCAAAAGCACATGAAAGACTGACACTAAGGAAATGCACTAGGGTGATTAGTTGACTTTGTTATGTAATATTGGAATTAATCATTCATAGCTTATGTGTGGAATGTTTGTTTTGTGGTGGCTTTCATTGTGGCCAAGAGGATTCTGTGATGTCCCGTGACAGAGGGATGGTACGGTGGGGAAGTGTTGAGCAACAGGATTCTGGGGAACCGGAGTCTGATGATGTGCTCACGGACTGTCGGTCCGGAACAGGGAATTGCTGCCTGCCTCCTTGTTTCTTTTTCCTTCTCCTGCTGAGTTGGTCGTGGAATCCGTGGTGGCAAGTGCGGCACCCTCATGATGGCCAAGTTGTGGAGGATGCAGCAGACCACCACAATCAGGCGAGTACTGGAGCGCTCCTCCCGAGCGGTCACAGCAGCGGTCTCATTGCTTGAGCACCCCGATAGTCTGCTCCATGACGTTCCATGTGGCAGCAGGCTGTCATTATATGACAGCTGGCCACTAGTGGTGTGGTTGCGGAGTGGAGTCAGCAGCCAGGTGTGGAGCAGATAGCCCTTGTCGACTAGCAGCCACCCTTGGTTACGATGTTGGTGGCCAGAAGATTGCTGGCACAGAGGACTGGCGCAGGATGAAGGCATCATGACTGCTGCCAGGATAATGGGCATTCACCATCATGACATGCTGGGCGTGGTCGCACACCAACTGCACATTAATGAGTTGTACTCTTTGCGGTTACGGTGCATCTCAACCTTGATATGCGGCGCCCGCAAAGCCACATGTCTGCTCCTGCTTCTCTCTGTTCACAGAGAAGACAATTGCAGTGCCTTCTCCTAGAGTACAGAGCCTCTGTGACCTTTCAGATGCAGCGATGGACAGTGAACTGGGAGATGTTGGCTATGTCTCCTGTTCATGCCTGGAAGGATCTGCTGGCAAAAAAATTCAGGGCCACAGTCACTTGAGGGTCACTGGCAGTGCATTGTCACCCTGCTCAAGGCTGCAGGTCTGGTTCCAGGACGTGGCAGAGTTCTGTGCCCACCTCCTTGGTAAAGCAGAGCCGCCGAACACACTGCTCCTGGTTTAGGTGCAGGTAGGAGAAATGTTTCCTGAAGACCCCGGGTGGGTAAGGCCTCCTGCTGAGAGCCCTCCCCCTCCCCCCTCTATGAGCAGCATGTCCCCTTTGTTGCCTCTGCTCCATCTCCCTGTCATGCTGCAGCGCGAGAGGGACTGCAACTAGAGCCCCCAGGACTGGGAGTAAGTGGTGTAGTCAGAGGCCTTCCAGTGGCAGCCAATAGCTTCCCAATGACCAGCAGCACTCCCTGCACACTTTAACCACGTTTTAAACATCCTACAACAAGGCACTATTTGAATAAACTGTACAGGAACCAGTAAAAAACCAACAAGTTGGATGTATTCCTTTAACGAGCGCTGTTTGGGGGGTCCCTTGTGCAGCTTAATGCACATTCAGCTCTGTGAGTTTAGAAGCAGCGATGCCCAAAATGGCAGATCCTGTGTCAAATCAGCATTACATGCTGATTGAGGTCATGAGCTTCGGCCGCACTACTGACCGGCCCAAAATGACAGGCCACGACGGAAGTGAGGCAGCCATCATTTTTTTGCCAAAGCTGGCCTTAACTGCCAGCACTCAGGTGCCGAATGTCGCGCTGTTGATCTTTAGCACTTGGTATCAAAGGTGGAGGAAACAGAGGCAGAGAGTCAACGTTTGTTCTTTCCCTACAAGCTAATCCTGGCACTGTCGCAAGATTTAGCTGGAAAGGGTTACTTCAGTGGGTGAGAAGCCCAGTGCGCTGAACTCACACTCGAGGGTGTGAATACAGGAGCTGTGTTGGGGAACAGTGCGGTTGGGAGAACATGAGAAATTCAGTGTGTCGGAGGAAATTGAACAGGTCAATAGCAACAGAGATGTCATGCAGGGATGTGGGCAGAGGAGAAGACGTTGGGTTGTGTTTTGGGATTTTTCTAGGGTTCATTATCTGCTCACACCCTCTGACCTGGAGTATCTTTTATCTGCTCAATGTCTGGATAATTTATAGCAAGCAGAGGATCATTGTATTTTGGTTCCTGATTATATCACATGCTCTCAACTTTTAAAGGTGTAGAATAAAGACATCTATAGACTTATTGACAGGCTGATCGTGGGGGTTAGGGGGAGATGGTGGGTCGGGGGAGAGATGGTGGGTCGGGGCGAGATCGTGGGTTGGCGGGAGATAGTGGCTTTGAGGGGGAGATCGTGGGTCGTGGAGAGATCATGGGTCGGGGGAGATTGTGGGTCGGGGGGGAGAGATAGTGGTCGGGGTGGGGGGAGATCGTGGGTTGGGGGGGAGAGATAGTGGTCGGGGGGGGGAGATCGTGGGTTGGGGAGAGATCGTGGGTTGGGGAGAGATCGTGGGTCGGGGGAGAGAGATAGTGGTCGGGGGAGGGAGATCGTGGGTTGGGGAGAGATCGTGGGTTGGGGAGAGATCGTGGGTCGGGGGGGAGAGATAGTGGTCGGGGGGGGGGTGGAGATCGTGGGTCGGGGAGAGATTGTGGGTCGGCGGGAGATCGTGGGTCGGCGGGAGATGGTGGGTCGGGGGAGATCGTGGGTCAGAGGGGGGAGATTGTGGGTTGGGGAGAGATCGTGGGTCGGGGGGGGAGATCATGCGTCGGGGGGTAGAGATTGTGGGTTGGGGAGAGATCGTGGGTCGGGGGGGGAGATCGTGGGTCGGGGGGGGGGATCATGCGTCGAGGGGTAGGGATTGTGGGTTGGGGAGAAATAGTGGGTCGGGGTGGGAGATCGTGGGTCGGGGGGGGGTGGAGATCGTGGGTCGGGGGAGATCGTGGGTCGGGGGGGGAGATGGTGGGTCGGGGAAGCTGGTGGGTTGGGAGAGATGGTGGGTCGGGGGGGGAGATGGTGGGTCGGGGGAGATTGTGGGTCGGGGGAGAGAGGTTGTGGGTCGGGGGGTAGGGATTGTGAGTTGGGGAGAAATCGTGGGTCGGGGGGGGGAGATCGTGGGTCGGGGAGAGATCGTGGGTCGGTGGAGGTCGGAGGTTGGGTGGGAGATCAGGGGTCGAGGAAGTTTGAGGGTCAGGGGAGATCATGGATTGCGGGGAGAGATTGTGGGGGTTGGAGGGGGCGATCAGGGGTCAGGAGGTGCAGGGGTAGATCACGGGGGTCAGGGAGGTCAATGATTGTGATGGGATGGGGGGGTTGGGGGAGTTTACTGGGTAGTTTATTGGGCTGGGGAGAAACACTCTGACTCCTCCTGGCCAACAAGCAGAGCTGTAAAAGCCATTCCCGGATGGATCTGAATTTTCTCATCTCCTGCCGGGATTCCTGAGCCCTGGAAAACCCAGCCCACATTAGTTCGAAATATAAAGCCTGTAAAAATTGAGGCAGCCGCCAGCCTCCTTAATAGATTATACCGACCCTTCCACCTCCCGAGACTGGATTTGTCGCCCGCCCCACTTCCTGAGTGTGAATTAGCTGCCCGCTGCTGGTCCCATCCTGAGAGTGGATTGGCTCCCGCTCCCAGTACCACCTTGCTGAGAGCAGATTGGCCGCCCGCTCCCGGTCCCATCCTGAGATCGGATTGGCCGCCCGCTCCCGGTCCCGTCCTGAGATCGGATTGGTCGCCCTCTCCCAGTCCCGTCCTGAGAGCGGATTGGTCGCCCGCTCCCGGTTCCATCCTGAGATCAGATTGGTTGCCCGTTCCCGGCCCCGTCCTTCGATCGGATTGGTTGTCCGCTCCCCTGTTAAAAGTGAGCGAGTTCGAGGTGGGTTTGAGATTTTAAATGTTTGAACTTTCCACCTGACCCAAACCCACTCATTTCTGGGGGATTAAATTTACCCCCAAAGAATACACAGACACAAGAAATGTTTTAATTATAGATAATGTATTATATACTCAATATATTGATGTCGTATATGTGCTATATATAAAAGTATTGTATACTCCTTAACTAGATGTACTACATTGCCAATATATATATATTATATACCCAATGAATAATATATTATCTAGTCATTATATAATATATTATATACTTCATATCGAGATGTATTAGATACTCAATTAATAATGTTTTACTTATGCAATATGTAATGTATTATATATTTAATATAGAAAAAAAACAAAGACTTGCATTAATATAGCATCTTTTGCCACCTAAGGATGTCCCAAACCACATTGCAGCCGATGAAGTACTTTTAAAATGTAGTCACTGTTGTAATGTAGGAACGCAGCAGCCAATTTGCACACAGCAAGTTCCAACAAACAGAAATGTAATAATACCCAAATGATATGTTTTTTTTTTAAGGGATGTTGGTTGACAGGACACCGTGGCGAACTCCCCTACTCGTCTTCCAATAGTGGCCATGGGATCTCTAATGACCACCTGAGAGGATAGACGGGACCTCGGTTTAACATCTCATCCGAAAGATGGCACCTCCGACAGCGCAGCACTCCCTCAGTACTGACCCTCCAACAATGCAGCGCTCCCTCAGTACTGACCCTCCGACAGTGCAGCACTCCCTCAGTACTGACCCTCCAACAGTGCAGCACTCCTTCAGTACTGACCCTCCGACAGTGCAGTGCTCCCTCAGTACTGACCCTCCGACAGTGCAGCACTCCTTCAGTACTGGCCCTCCGACAGTGCAGCACTCCTTCAGTACTGACCCTCCGACAGTGCAGCGCTCCATCAGTACTGACCCTCCGACAGTGCAGCGCTCCCTCGGTACTGACCCTCTGACAGTGCAGCACTCCTTCAGTACTGACCCTCCGACAGTGAAGCCCTCACTCAGCACTGCCCCTCCGATCGTGCAGCGCTCCCTCAGTACTGGCCCTCCGACAGTGCAGTGGAGACTAGTTAATTTCAAACATACTGTTTTCTGCAGTTTCTCTCTCACAATATGAATGATGCTAGTCATCTCCAGAATCAAGTGTAACGGTGTTATTTTCCCTTAAAATTTATCCTGGCCAGCATTTATCCATCAAACAAAACCATTGTCATTTATCACAATGCTGTTGTGGGATCTTGCATTGCTGTGTGTAAATTGGCTGCCACATTTCCCTACATTATAGCAGTGACTATAATTCAAAATACTTCATTGACTGTGAAGCGCTTTGGGATGCCTGAAGTTATGAAAGGTACTATAGAAAAGCAAGTTCTTCTTTGTCTTTCTTTTAAGACATTGGGGGCTATTTTGACTTTTTGGTGATAGCCTAAGATAGCGATATCAGATCATATACTGCTTCTACCTGTCTCTCGATTTGCATTGACAATGGAATTGAAAATGGGGAGATGTGTATCAGCCAGGAGCTCCGAGTTTGCCCAAAGTCCGAATGGCCCCATTGCCTCCAAGTGATTTTGACACAATCCCTTTTCTTCCCTAGCTTGTAGCTGCAACCTGCACGCCCGGCGATGCCGCTTCAACATGGAGCTCTACAAACTCTCCGGGAGAAAGAGTGGAGGCGTTTGCCTGAATTGTCGACACAACACCGCAGGCCGACATTGCCATTACTGTAAGGAAGGGTTCTACCGAGACCTCACCAAAGCCATTACTCACCGCAAGGCATGCAGAGGTATGTGGGGACTTCCCATCCAACAAAAGCACAATGTATCCACGTGGCATGCGCACACAGTCAGACGTGAGTGGGCATGGCTGGATATAGACACCGACGGACACTGACAGGCATGTGAGGGGGTTGATGGACAGATAGACACATAGGCAGAGAGACACACACAAGCAGGGTCAGATCAACAGATGAATTTTCATTGGCACAGCCTGGTAGAAACTCATGCATGCAAGTGGATGGACAAACAGATCTTCACTGTGGAGTGTGTCAATGCTGGTTTGTGGTTTTAGGAAAGCACACAGATAGCACTATAACATTCAAACTTAGTCTAACAAACAGGTAAGAAGGTTAAAAGAGTTGAGATTGTGTCAACCACTAATCATAACAGCAGAATGCTGCACACTGCCATGTGTGCCACTGGTTGTAAACAGCCTGGAAGTGGTCACTTTTGTGTACACCTTCACCTCCAGTGGCATCATTAATTATGGGATTTAAAAAAATTCATTCATGGGATGTGGACGGTGCTGGCAAGGCCGGCATTTATTGCCCATACCTAATTGCCCTCGAGAAGGTGGTGGTGAGCCGCTGCAATCCATGTGGTGAAGGTACTCCCACAGTGCTATTAGGGAGAGAGCTCCAGGACTTTGACCCAGCGACACTGAAGGAACGGCGATATATTTCCAAGTCAGGATGGTGTGTGACTTGGAGGGGAACCTGCAGGTGGTGGTTTTCCCAAGGTTACATAGGGAAAGGAACAAAGTCACTTGACATTTTAAATCCATAATCAGGCCCCTGTGCTGTCAGTGAGTACTAAACCATGTAAAATAGGAATCAGTGTTGGTCTCATGCAGATCTCCCCCTCCCCTTCTAACAAGTACACATCAGAACTTTGGGTTGAAATGCCTAGGTTTATGAAGCCTGAATTAGCTCAGCTTCAAACTATACTGCATACCCCAATCCAAATGATATTAATTATTACCCAAGCCAATCCTATTACAACAGGAACACAATACAACGCTAACTGGAATACAATTAGTTCCCGTTTGTTCATTATTGTGTACGTAAATAACAGACTAACTGAACCAGGAATAAAGTAACTTTATACCTTTATAGCAATTCCCAAAACAGTGTTGCAGAACCAGCATGAACCAGCATGTTTACAGCAGTAAGTGAATAGCTTCCGCAGGGTCCTCATGCCTGTCTATTGTCCTGTAACAAGCAAAAAGAGTATGAGCACAACATATTTAACCCCTTCTGAAAACACAGTCTATGAACAGACAAAGTCCTTGATATAGCCAGGCCGTGTTCTGATACACTGAGACCGACGTGGAGCTTGTGGTGTCTGGTCGAGGTTTTCGGTTGGGAAACAAAATGGTGCCTCTGTTCCATCCAGCTGGTCTGTTGGCCTGTGAGTTGGGATCAGTCTACAAGCATTCCATCGAGTTCCAACATTGAGCTCGTAGGTGTGAGGGCTGAACTTTTGCCTGATCTGTTTTGGAGGCAAAAGTGAAGATGCAAGCTTATGACTACGGTTTGGGCGCTTAACTCTGACCCAATCTCCATTCTTCAGTTGGGGCTTTTGAGCGTGTCGTTTTGTGTCCGTGTACGACTTCGCTTTTCGTTGGCGTTCCGAAATCTGGGATGCGAGTGTGGTTATCTTCGCGCTAGGTTTGGCTGGGGGTTTGAGAATGTCCAGTAGCCAGCGAAGATTCTGCCCAATCATGAGCTCAGCGGGTGTCTTTCCTGTTAGTGAGTGCTTTGTCGAACGATATGTGCGTAGAATGGGTTGAACCGCTTCGTCGAATGTTTGGCCTGCTGTGAGGTTGGCTTTCAAACCCTCTTTGATGATGCGGTTAAATCGCTCAACATCTCTGTTGCTTTGAGGATTGTACCAAGCAGTAAGGCGATGCTCGATAGCATGACGAGTGAGGAAATCCATCGGACACAAACTGTAGTCCATTGTCAGTGATTATGACCTCTGGGAGGCCCCACTTTGTGAACATACACTGCAGAATAGTGACGATCATTGATGAGGTCACTGAACTTGTAGCGATTTCTGGCCATTTGGAATGCAGGTCATGTATTACAACAAGGAAACGCTGGTGTTGTGGAGCTGCTTCAACTGGACTGAAGATATCCAACTAAAGTTGTTGCCATGGTCTTTGTGGCCATGGAATAGGCTTCATTGGTGCTGGTCAGATGTTTGTGGCCTTTTCGCTCAGACTGCATGCTTTGCAGTGTGAGACGAACTCCTCAATGCGAGTGTCAACCTCAGGCCACTATACTGAATCGTGACATCTCTGCTTCATGCGGACAACGCCAGGGTCTCCATCCTGTGCCAATGAGAGAACGCGCTGTTTAAGTGACTTGGGAATTACTGCTCTATCACCATGAGCTAGGCAGCCATCGTTCCAAACGGAAAATTCATCGCGAAGTCTGTGGAAGGTTTTCAGCTCTTCCGGAATTTGCTGAGGCCACTCCGTCTGGAGGAAGTGGCTCACGTGCTAGAATGTAGTATCACGCTGTGATTTGGTTTTGAGTTCGTTGCAGGAGACAAGGTTTCTGATGGACTGAGTGATAATTGACGTGACATATGTGTCGTCATCTGTGAACAAGTCAGCACCAGAGGAGTCGAGTGGCTGAGCATGTCAATTACATGGTTGCGACTGCCAGCGATGTACTGTATATCAAAGTTATATTGATGAAGGCGATCTGACCATCGGCTGATTCGTAGTGGTCTGTGCCCAGATCTAGTTGTAGCGAGTAGCACTGTTAGCGCTTGGTGATCTGTACGGAGGGTAAATTTTCTGCCATAGAGGTAGATGTGCCAGTGTTCACATGCGTAGATGCAAGTGAGTGCTTTGCATTCTCTTGTAGAGTATAAGGCGATGAACACCTCGAGTATCTTCGCCGAGAGCAAGCTGAAGCCAAGCGTTGACAACGGAAGGAATGCGTGGCAACCTAGGCACCTCACCCACCCGTTCCTTCAACCACCATTTGCCCCACCTGTGACAGAGACTGTAGGTCCTGCATTTACTCTTCAGTCACCTGAGAACTCATTTCTCGTGTGGAACCAAGTCATCCTCGACTCCGAGGGACTGCCTATGATGATGAGATGCAAACGACCGCTTCGCGTTCCCCTGCACAGTATTTATGTTCTGCAGATGAGAGCGCGCGAGAGGCGAAGGCTACTGGGGGTTCCAGGCCGTCAATCCATTGCCAAAGCACAGCACCCATGGCGGTGCCTGATGCATCTGTGATGACGTAAGTAGTGGCATTCAGATCAAAGTGCATGAGGATAGGAGGGGATGTGATTTTTCTCCTTAAGTGTGCCAAATGCCTGAGCCTGGGAATCTGTCCATTCACAAGGGACATCCTTGCACAACAACTTGCGAAGTGGTTCAGCAATGTGCGCGTAGTGCGGGACGAACTTTAGATAGAAGTTGCAAGTGCCAAGGAATGATAAAAGTTCTTTGACATTGGTAGCCTCCTGCATTTGCTGGATCACATCAATGGTGTCAAGCAACACCTTGTGCTGTGACTTTGTAGCCCAGAAAGTTTATTTCTCCAGCAGCAAATGTACATTTATCGGCATTAAGTGTAATGTTATGTGTAGCAAGTCTAGCCATAACTGCGTGAAGTTGCTGGTCATGTTTTTCCATTATCCATTCATGGATGACAATATCGTCAAGCAGATTGAGGGCTCCCTCTATGCCTGCTAGTATAGTAGTGACAATCTTCTGAAATGCACTTGGTGCAGTAGATAGTCCGTAGGGCATGCGTTGATACTGATACAGGCCATCATGCGTCGTGAATGCCGTGAACTGTTTGCTGTCCTCCACTAGGGGTATTTGCAGGTAACTGCGGCGCATGTTGAGTTTCATAAGGACTATTGAGCCATGGAATGATGAAGACAGTTCGTCGATGGTAGGAAGAGGGTACTTGTCGGGGATGATGGCCTTGTTGACCTCTTTCAGGTCAATGCATAGGCGGATCTCCCCATTTTTACACCAAGCAATGACTAAGTTTGAGATCCAGGGTGAGGAGCCGATGCTCTCGATGATTCCCTGAGATTTGAATCGCATTAATTCTGCGGATACTTGGTCATGAACCGCGAATGGGAGACGGCGAAGTTGCTGCGTAACCAGTTTGACAGAAGGATCAATGCGGGAATGATGGCAGAATTTTGTTGTCACTCCAAACCCTGTGAAGATTGAGGGATACTGCTTATCAAAGTCCACTGTGTACACAGGTTTGCCGGTTGGGTCATAAACTTTGAACCCAAGCTTGTCATAAAGGTCAACACCCAGGCTGCTTCGTCCCTTTGTGACATGAAAGGAAAAGTTCTCCAATGTTATGTCCTTGTAGTATATCAGGACAGATATATCCCCAAGTAGCTCAATTTTGGAGTCGGAGTACGTATGTAGAGTGGAAGTTGCGGGCTGCAGTTTACAGTGCGTGAAATGAGTTTTGTACACAGCCTCGCTCAACTTTGGCACCAAGGTCAATGAGGAGGCAGCAGGGCATGCCGTTAATGTTTACCTCACAGTCCTTGAATTTGCCCAAACCAATGTGTAAAATGTCACTAATGGTGTAAACCATGCTGGGTTTATCACTATCAGGGTTGTCCACATGTCGAATATGCTGCGATGAGCGACAGACACTAGCAAAATGGTTCATTTTACCCCATGCAGAGCATTTCTTCCCACGTGCAGGGCAGTTCAGACTCCTTGCTGAATGTGATTTGTCCCCACAGTTAAAGCAGTGGAAGTTAAGTCCACGATCCATAGTGGGTGGCTAATTACTAGCCCTGGAGCTCTGCTGTGATTTCCACTTTGGAAGAACGCCTTGCACATGGGCTGTAGCTGCAGTCTGCTGCACAGGGGGAGCAGGGGATCTGATCGCTTTTGAATTGGAAACCGCTGATTCGATTTGGATGGTCAAATTAGTTGCGTTGTCCAATGTCAATTTGTCATCCTCCATTAGCAAGCGTTCCCGAATGCGGGGGATCATTGTTTTCTCAATCATTTGATCCCTGATCATTTCCTCTGTGAGTGCTCTATAAAGTTACACGTAGCAACCAGTTCAGTTAATGAAATTATATACTGTTTGATTGGTTCACCGTTCCCTTGCCCAACTTTGACGAAAATTGTATCTCTCCATCATGATACTTTTCTTTGGCCCAAAATATTTCTCTAGGGCTTTGTTGTAGGTCTCCATGTCTTCGATTTGGCCAAAGATGCATTGGCCTTCGGTGCTGACTCAGTGGATAAGTATTGCATGACGGCGAGCTGGTGTTATGTTGTCACCGTCAAAGCCACTCGCCATGGTGTACGTAGAAAAGTTTTTTACCCATCTTGGCCATGGGATTGGAGGGTCCCTGGGTGTGGAGAAGAAAGATGGAGGGGTGGGGAGGGAGGTTCATTTGATTCATCCTCGTCACCAAAATATGTTGTGTACGTAAATAATAGACTAACTGAACCAGAAGTAATTAACTGTGTCCTTTATAGCAACTCCCAAAATGGTGTCCCCAAACCAGCATGAACCAGCATGTTTACAGCAGTGTGCGAATAGCTCCCACAGGGTCCTAATGTCTGTCTCATGTCTTGTAACAAACAAATAGAGTATTGTCACAACATTAGTCATTACAAATAAGTCAGACACAAAGTTTAATTTAGAATATAAATGCTTGATCCTATATTATTGATCAGCAATCTAAATCATTCTAACTTCAGCATATCACAATAGCTCAATTGGGCTCTCTTAATAATATCAGAACAATGCCCAATATCAAGATATGATATGACATAGCAAGGTTAGGTTTACAGTTTATATTCAACATGTGACTGAATGTTCCCTGGCAACATGTCCATTCAACAAATAAAGCCCCTCCTTTAGTAGCTTGCCCAGTGCAGTGAGCTCTGCCTTTCTTGGGCTGCTCAGCTTGTCCCCTGGGGCCTCTTGTGGTGAGTCATTGGGCTCAATTATCACCACCATTCTGCACCGTTTTTTTGGGTGTCCACTTTTTTTGGAGCAGACTAAAATCTGCAAGTTTCGCCAAAGTTTCTGCGCCATCGTAAACTATTTATGGCCTATTTTTTTTAGTTCCCCATTTTTTGACATCACTGGGGGTGCCGGGCAGTGCCATTTCTGGCCATTTAAGCGAGTTTGGCCAACTAGGATTTTTTCAAAAATGGTGCAGTGCACCATTCTGAAAAACCTTACCTGAACTTAAGAAAATCGGCGCAGAGAAGACGTAATTGTTTTAGCGGAGCTGAGTTAGGTTTTGGAGGGAGGGAAGAAGACACAGCACCTGGGGGGCGGGGGCCCTTTGGCCCGGGATAGCAGCGGCACCAGGGGGGGGCGGGGGCCATTCGGCCCGGGATAGGTGCCGCACCTGGGGCTCTACAATTGCTTATGTCTTGCTGCATCTTGTATGTTTCACTTTGCAGCCTTAGCCCTTCAGTGTGTCCGTCGTTACCCTGGCAACCTCAGTTTTTTGGCGCATACCTTAAGCTCCACCCACAGAGCTTAAGGACAATCTGTGCTGCGCCAAAATGAAAGTTTATTCCGGCGAAACTGGCATCTTTTTTTTGGCGCAGTCGGCCACTAAAAAACCGGATGTACCTCTACAACTGTGCCAAAAATCGGCAATGTGGAAAATTGGCCCCATTGTCTGTAGTCATTGTTTTCTTTCTTTGGTTATTGTCTTTACATCTGATTTAACAAACCTTACTCCTGTTATCGCTCTGCACTGTTATTTTACTTTCAGAGACAGGCTAGTAACAAACAGTTGAGTTCTCCCCAATAAATTTTACGTCTGTTCAATTAAACACAAAACATTTTTTAATCTTACAACTTTTAATCTTAATACTCTCTTTTGAAGGACCACTTCAAAGTTTCTTAGATTTCCTTTAGCCTTTTGTCCTTTCTCAAAACTTTCCAACCATCTCCTTTCGAAGCGTTCTGAAAAATTGGACTGGAAGTCGTTAAAAGATGGCCTTAATACTTTTATTATTTTTACAAAGTCAATTCCACTTAAGGTACCGAATCAACAGTAATCAAAAAGTATGATCAACTCTCTCACATAGACCTTCTCCAAGATGTCACTCAACGGGACAAGCCCATGCCAGATTGTGTAAAGCAGGTGAGTTTGACGGGGATGGGGGTTGGCAGTGGGAAGATTGGATGTTACACTCCTTGCCTGTTTACTACTGTCCAAACTATCACCAGGCCAACAAAGACCCTGATATCAAATTCTTTTCCAAGTTACGTCTGTGCTTAATATCTTACTTAAGCAAGACGAATAGCACCTCGATCAGTCAGAGGTTATGAGCACCAAGGCATTCAGACTGTATCTGAGCAGGGACCAGTCCTGATAGGCAATTCCCGACAGTACCAGGATGTGTCTGAGTCTCAGCTTTGTGAAGTTCAAAGATACATTTTTAGTTTTACACCCCGTTCTTGCATGGACTAGCATGTTCAGCTGTTCTACAGCAGGAGATGGAACAAATAACCAGATGTGAATAATGAAATGGACGTCATAACCAGACATTGGTGAACTGCAGTGGATTTCCTAATAAACAACACTGCCAAGTGAACTTTAAATTAGATTCCAGACTGTAACTCACTCTCTCATGTGTTTGTTATTCTATACATAAATCCCTTGAACCCCTCGATTAGATTCCAGCCTGTAACTCACGCTCATGTATGTTATTCTGTACATAAACCCCTTGAACCCCTCGATTAGATTCCAGCCTGTAACTCACTCTCACGTATCTGTTATTCTATACATAAACCCTTTGAACAACTCGATTAGATTCCAGCCTGTAACTCACTCTCACGTATCTGTTATTCTATACATAAACCCCTTGAACCCCTCGATTAGATTCCAGCCTGTAACTCACTCTCACGGAACGGTTATTCTATATATAACACCCACCCCGGTCCCTTCGATGATATTCCAGTCTGTAAATTACTCCCGGGTAACCACTATTCCATATATAAACCCCTCGATTAGATATCAGCCTGTAACTCATCACCCTTGACAATCTGTTTGTCTATGTATAAAACCCCCGAATGCCTTGATTGGATTCCAGCCTGTAACTCGCTGTCGGTATCTGTTATTCTATATATAAGCTCCCCTGAACCCTTCCATTAGATGCCAGTCTGTAACTGACTCCCGCGCATTTGTTATTCTATATATAAACCCTCCTGAACCCCTCGATTAGTTTACAGCCTGTAACACACACCTGGATATCTGTTTTCAATATATAATGACCCCCGAACCCCTCAATTAGATTCCAGCCTGTAATTCACTCCCGGTTATCTGTTATTCTATATGTAGAAACATAGAAAAATAGGTGCAGGAGTAGGCCATTCGGCCCTTCGAGCCTGCACCACCATTCAATAAGATCACGGCTGATCATTCCTTCAGTACCCCTTTCCTGCTTTCTCCCCATACCCCTTGATCCCCTTAGCCGTAAGGGTCATATCTAACTCCCTCTTGAATATATCTAATGAACTGGCATCAACAACTCTCTGCGGCAGGGAATTCCACAGGTTAACAACTCTCTGAGTGAAGAAGTCTCTCCTCATCTCAGTCCTAAATGGCCTACCCCTTATCCTAAGACTATGTCCCCTGGTTCTGGACTTCCCCAACATCGGGAACATTCTTTCCGCATCTAACCTGTCCAGTCCCGTCAGAATCTTATATGTTTCTATGAGATCCCCTCTCATCCATCTAAACCCCAGTGAATTTGGGCCCAGTTGATCCAGTCTCTTCTCACATGACAGCCCAGCCATCCCTGCAATCAGTCTGGTGAACCTTCGCTGCACTCCCTCAATAGCAAGAACGTCCTTCCTCAGACTAGGAGACCAAAACTGAACACAATATTCCAGGTGAGGCCTCACTAAGGCCCTGTACAACTGCAGTAAGACCTTCCTGCTTCTATACTCAAATCCCTTAGCTATGAAGGCCAACATACCATTTGCCTTCTTTACTGCCTGCTGTACCTGCGTGCCCACTTTCAGTGACTGATGAACCATGACACCCAGGTCTCGTTGCACCTCCCCTTTTCCTAGTCTGCCGCCATTCAGATAATATTCTGCCTTCGTGTTTTTGTCCCCAAAATGGATAACCTCACATTTATCCACATTATACTGCATTGCCATGCATTTGCCCACTCACCTAACCTGTCCAAGTCACCCTGCAGCCTCTTAGCGTCCTCCTCACAGCTCACACCGCCACCCAGTTTAGTGTCATCTGCAAACTTGGAGATATTACACTCTATTCCTTCATCCAAATCGTTAATGTATATTGCAAAGAGCTGAGGTCCCAGCACTGAGCCCTGCGGTACTCCACTAGTCACTGCCTGCCATTCTGAAAAGGACCCGTTTATCCCGACTCTCTGCTTCCTGTCTGCCAACCAGTTCCCTATCCACATCAGTATATTACCCTCAATACCATGTGCTTTGATTTTGCACAACAATCTCTTGTGCGGGACCTTGCCAAAAGCCTTCTGAAAATCCAAATACACCACATCCACTGGTTCTCCCTTGTCCACTCTGCTCGTTACATCCTCAAAAAATTCCAGAAGATTCGTCAAGCATGATTTCCCTTTCATAAATCCATGCTGACTTGATCCGAGCTTGTCACCGCTTTCCAAATACGCTGCTATTTCATCCTTCATGATCGATTCCAACATTTTCCCCACTGCTGATGTCAAGCTAACCGGTCTATAATTACCCGTTTTCTCTCCCTCCTTTTTTAAAAAGTAGTGTTACATTAGCTACCCTCCAGTCCATGGGAACTGATCCAGAGTTGATAGACTGTTGGAAAATGATCCCCAATGCATCCACTATTTCTAGGGCCACTTCCTTGAGCACTCTGGAATGCAGACTATCAGGCCCCGGGGATTTATCGGCCTTCAATCCCATCAATTTCCCTAACACAATTTCCCGTCTAATAAGGATATCTTTCAGTTCCTCCTTTTCACTAGACTCACTGTCCCCTAGTACCTTCGGAAGGTTATTTCTATCTTCCTTCGTGAAGACAGAATCGAATTATTGGTTCAGTTGGTCTGCCATTTCTTTGTTCCCCATTATAATTTCACCTGCACCCGACTGCAAGGGACCTACGTTTGTCTTTACTAATCTTTTTCTCTTCACATATTTATAGAAGCTTTTGCAGTCAGTTTTTATATTCCCTACAAGCTTCCTCTCATACTCTATTTTCCCCCTCTTAATTAAACCCTTAGTCCTCCTCTGTTGAATCCTAAATTTCTCCCAGTCCTCAGGTTTGTTGCTTTTTCTAGCCAATTTATATGCCTCTTCCTTGGTTTTAACACTATCCTTAATTTCCTTTGTTAGCCATGGTTGAGCCACCTTCCCAGTTTTATTTTTACTCTAGACAGGGATGTACATTTGCTGAAGTTCATCCATGTGATCTTTAAATGTTTGCCATTGCTTATCCACCGTCAACCCTTTTAGTGTCGTTTGCCAGTCTATTCTAGTCAATTCACGCCTCATACCGCCGAAGTTACCTTTCCTTAAGTTCAGGACCCTAGTTTCCGCATTAACTTTGTCACTCTCCATCTTAATAAGGAATTCTACCATATTATGGTCATTTTTCCCAAGGGGCCTCGCACAACAAGATTGCTAATTAGTCCCTTCTCATTACACAATACCCAGTCTAGGATGGCTAGCTCCCTGGTTGGTTCCTCAACATATTGGTCTAGAAAACCATCCCTAATACATTCCAGGAAATCCTCCTCCACCGCATTGCTACCAGTTAGGTTAGCCCAATCAATGTGTAGATTAAAGTTGCCCATGATTACTGCTGTACCTTATTTGCACACATCCCTTATTTCTTGTTTGATGCTGTCCCCAACTTCACTGCTACTATTTGGTGGTCAATACACAACACCCACTAGCGTTTTCTGCCCTTTGCAATTCTGCAACTCCACCCATACCGATTCCACATCATCCAGGCTAATGTTCTTCCTTACAATTGCATTGATTTCATCTTTAACCAGCAACGCCACCCCGCCTCCTTTTCCTTTCTGTCTATCCTTCCTAAATGCTGAATACCCTTGGATGTTGAATTCCCAGCCTTGGTCTCCCTGGAGCCATGTCCCGTGATGTCAATCACATCGTATCCGTTAACTGCTATCTGCGCAGTTAATTCATCCACCTTATTCCGAATACTCCTCGCATTGAGGCACAGAGCCTTCAAGCTTGTTTTTTTTAACACACTTTGCCTCTTTAGAATTTTGCTGTAATGTGGCCCTTTTTGTTTTTTGCCTTGGGTTTCTCTGCCCTCCACTTTTACTATTCTCCTTTCTATATTTTGCTTCTGCCTCCTTTTTGTTTCCCTCTGTCTCCCTGCATAGGTTCCCATTCCCCTGCCATATTAGTTTAACTCCTCCCCAACAGCACTAGCAAACACTCTCCCTAGGATATTGATTCTGGTCCTGCCCAGATGCAGACCGTACGTTTTTTTACTGGTCCCACCTCCCCCAGAACCAGTTCCAATGTCCCAGGATTTGAATCCCTCCCTTCTGCACCACTCCTCAAGCCACATCTGAGCTATCCTGTGATTCCTACTCTGACTAGCACGTGGCACTGGTAGCAATCCTGAGATTACTACTTTTGAGGTCCTATTTTTTAATTTATCTCCTAGCTCCCTAAATTCGTCTCGTAGGACCTCATCCCATTTTTTTTACCTATGTCATTGGTACCTATATGCAGAACAACAACTGGCTGTTCACCCTCCTTTTACAGAATGTCCTGCACCCGCTCCGAGACATCTTTGACCCTTGCACCAGGGAGGCAACATACCATCCTGGAGTCTCGGTTGCGGCCTCAGAAACGGCCATCTATTCCCTTACAATTGAATCCCCTTTCACTATCGCTCTCCCACTCTTTTTCCTGCCCTCCTGTGTAGCAGAGCTAGCCATGGTGCCATGAACTTGGCTGCTGCTGCTCCCCCGTGATGAGTCATCCCCCTCAACAGTACTCAAAGCGGTGTATCTGTTTTGCAGGGGGATGACCGCAGGGGATCCCTGCACTACCTTCCTTGTACTGCTCTTCCTGTTGGCCTTCCATTCCCTATCTGGCTGTGTACCCTTTACCTGCGGTAAGACCAACTCACTAAACGTGCTATTCACGTCATTCTCAGCATCGTGCCTCTGAACCCCTCGATCCAACCTGTAATTCCCACACATGTATCTGTTATTCTATATATAACCCCCACCCGCCACCCCCCTCCCCGCACCGGACCTGTCGATTAGATTCCAGTCTATAACTCACTCCTGGGTATCTGTTGATCTATGTAGAACCCCCCCCCCCCCGAACCCCTCGATTAGATTCCAACCTGTAACTCACGCCCCTGTATCTGTTATTCTATATATAAATCCCCTGATCCCCTTAATTAGATTCCAGCCCGTTCTCACTCCCGGGTATCCATCATTCTATACATAAACCCCCTGAACCGCTTGATTAGATTGCAGCTTGTAACTCATTCCTGAGTATCTGTTATTCTATTTATATATAAAACCATGCCCAGACCCCTCAATTAGATTCCAGTCTGTAATTCACTCTCGGGTATGTGTTATTCAATATATAAAACTCCCCCCGAACCCCTCGATTAGATTCCAGCCTGTAACTCACTCCCGGGTATCTGTTATTCTATATATAAACCTCCCTCCCGAAACCTTCGATTAGATTCCAGCCTGTAACTCACTCACGGGTATTTGTAATTCTATGTATATAAACCCGCTGAACCCCCTCGATTAGATTCCTGCCTGTAACTCACTCCCAGGTATCCGTTATTCTATATATAAACCCGCTGAACCACTCCATTAGATTGCAGTCTGTAAATCACTCCGGGGTATCCGTTATGCTATATATAAAGCAGCTGAACCCTTCGATTCGATTCCAGCCTGTAACTCTCTCCTGGGTATCTGTTATTCTGTATATAAATCCCGAAACCCTTGATTAGGTCCCAGTCTGTAACTCACTCCTGGGTATCTGTTATTCTATCTATAAACAGCCTCAAACCTGTAGGTTAGATTCCAGCCTCTAACACACGTCCGGGTATCTGGCAATTCTGTATATAAACCTGCTGAACCCCTCAATTAGAATCCAGCCTATAACTTACTCCTGTGTACCTGTTATTCTATATATAAACCCTCTGAACCCCTCGATTAGAATGCAGTCTGTAATTCAATCCCGAGTATCTGTTATTCTATATATAAACCGCCTTCCCCCCAAAACCCATTGATTATATTCCAGCCTGTAACACACTCCTGGATATCCGTATTATAAACCCGCTGAACCCCTCCGTTAGATTCCAGCCTTTAGCTCACTCCTGGGTATCTGTTGTTTTATATATAAATGCCCTGAACCCATAGATTAGATTCCAGCCTTTAACTCACTCACACGTATCTGTTATTCGATATATAAACCCCGCTAATTAGATTCCAGCCTATAATTTACTCCCGGGTATCTGTTATTCTTTATATAAACCCCCCACACCTTTCAATTAGATTCCAGCCTGTTATTCACTCCCGTGTATCCATTATTCTATATATCAACCACCTAGACCCCTCGATTAGATTCCAGCCTATAACTCACTCCTGGGTATCCGTTATTTCATATATAACCATCCCTCACCCCGAACTCCTCGACCAGATTCCAGCCTGTAACTCTCTCCTGAGTAACTGTTCTGCAAAATAGAAACGCCCCCGAACCCCTCGATTAGACCCCAGCCTGTAACATACTCCAGGGTATCCACTTAGTATATACCCAGTGCTGTTTGTTCACAGTTACACATGCTGAAATGGATAATACTGCGTTTCCTGTTTCAGCCGTTATCTGATTGCAGAGTAGAAGATGGCTATGTAGCTGTACTCTATCACTCTATCACTCCAATCCTCACACTAGCAGCACCAGTATATATTTGCCAGTACGTGTTGCTGGAGCTGCTGGTGCTCAAAGAATCATAGAAGTTTACGGCACAGAAGGAGGCCATTCAGCCCATCAGATCAGTGCCGGTCGCAAAAGAGCTATCCAGTCTAATCCCACTTTCCAGTTCTTGGTCTGCAGCCCTGTAGGTTACGGCTCTTCAAGTGCATACCCAAGTACTGTTTAAATGAGATGAGGGTTTCTGCCTCTACCACCTTTTCATGCAGTGAGTTACAGACTCCCATCACCCTCTAGGTGAAAAACATTCTCCTCCCCTCCCCTCTAATCCTTCTACCAATTAATTTAAATCTATGCCCCCTGGTTGTTGGTGGTCCCTCTGCTAAGGGAAATAGGTCCTTCCTATCCACTCTATCTAGGCCCCACATAATTCTATACACCTCAATAAGGTCTCCCCCTCAGCCTCCTCTTTTTCAAAGGAAACAACCCCAGTCTATCCAGTCATTCCTCATAGTTAAAACTCTCCAGTCCTGGCAACATCCTTATAAATCTCTCAGTACCCTCTCTAGTGCAATCACATCTTTATGTAATGTGGTGACCGGAACTGCACACAGTATTCTCGCAGTGGCCTAACTAGTGTTTTGTACAATTCTAGCATAACCTCCCTGCTCTTATATTCTGTGCCTCGGCTAATAAAGGAAAGTATCCTGTATTCCTTCTTAACCATCTTATCTACCTGTCATGCTACCTTTAGGAATCTGTAAACATGCATTCCAAGGTCCCTCTGTTCCTGTACACTTCTCAGTATCCTACCATTTATTGTATATTCCCTTGCCTTTCCCTCCCCAAAAGCATTACCCCATACTTCCCTGGGTTGAATTTCATTTGCCACCTTTCTGCCCACCTGCCCAGTTCATTGATATCTTCCTGCAGTCTACAGCTCCCGGGCAGCCAGCTCACCGGATTTAAATAGGAAAAACCGTGCTGCACAGTAAGTTGGATGGGCCGCGCAGCCCATTTAAGGGGTCACGCACGCGAAAGAAATTAAGGGGAACATTGCCGTCGACCATTACCCTTTGCTTCCGGCATCTGAGCCAATTTTGGATCCAACTTGCCACTTTCCCTTTGATTCCATGGGCCTTTACTTTTCTGACCAGTCTGCCATGTGAGACCTTGCCAAAATCCTTGCTAAAATCCATGTAGATTACATCAAACACACTACCCTCATCGACCCTCCTTGTTATTTCCTCAAAAAATTCAATCCAGTTAGTCAGACACGATCTACCCTTAACAAATCCATGCTGACTCTCCTTGATTAATCCGTGCCTATCTAAATGATGATTAATACAGTCCCTCAGAATTATTTCCAATAATTTGCCAGCTGAGGTTAGGCTGACTGACTTGTAATTACTCAGTCAATCCCTTTCTCCCTTTTTAAACAACGGTGCACGTTAACAGTCCTCCAGTCCTCCAACTCCAAACCTGTAGCCAGGGAGGATTGAAAAATGATGGTCAGAGCCTTTGCTATTTCCACCCTTGCTTCTCTTAACAGCTTGGGATGCATTTCACCCGAGCCTAGTAATTTATCTACTTTCAAAGATGTTAAACCCCTTAATATTTCCTCTCTTACTATGTTTATCTCATCTAATATTTCACACCCCTCCTTAACTACAATGTCTGCATCATCCCTCTTTTTTATGAAGACAGACATATAAAGTATTCATTAAGAAGCATACCCACGTCTTGCACTTCAACACATAGGTTACCTTTTAGGTCTCTAATACTCTACTGTTTCTTTAATTATTCTCTTGTTCTTTATGTATTTAGAAAACTTCTTTGTATTTTCCTTGATTTTACTTAGCAATTTTATAATGCTCTCTCTTCGCTTTCCTAATTTCCTTTTCATTTCACTCCTGCACTTTCTATACTTCTCGAGGCTTTCTGCAGTATTTGACATAAGCTATCTGACATAAGTTTTCCTTTCTTATCTTATCCTACCCTCTATGCCCTTTGACATCCAGGGGCTCTAGATTTGGGTGTAGCACCCTTTTTCTTTGCTCTGAACCCTCACTATCTCCTCCTTGAATGCCTCCACTGCTCTGACATTCCGCGTCAAGTAATTATTTCCAGTCCACTATTGCTAAATCACATTTCAACTGAGTAAAACTGACCTTTCTCCAATTGAGAACTTTTACTCCTGGTCTACCTTTGTCCTTTTCCATAACCAAGCACTAGGGTTTATTTCTAGAGGTATAGGATTGAAATTAGGAAAGTTATGCCAAACCTGTATCGAACCTTAGTTAGACCGCACTTGGAGTACTGCGCACAGTTCTGGTCACCATGTTATAAAAGGGATACCGAGGCACTGGAGAGGATGCAGAGAAGATTTACAAGGATCATAGCAGAACTGCGAGGGTGTACATATCATGAACAGGCTGGGTCTCTTTCCTCTTGAAAAAAGAAGGCTGAGAGGTGACCGAAACAGGTCTTTAAAATTATGAAAGGTTTTTATAGAGTGGATATGGAGAGAAGGTTTCCACTTGTGGGGAAGAGCATAACTCGAGGACATCAATATAAGATAGTCACCAAAAATTCCAATAGGGAATTCAGAAGAAACTTCTTTACCCAAAGAGTGGTGAGAATGTGGAATTTGCTATCACAGGGAGTGGTTGAAGCAAATACTATAGATGCATTTAAGGGGAGCTAGACAAGCCTTTGAGGGAGAAGGGAATAGATTTACATGAGGAAAGACTGGAGGAGGCTCGAGTGGAGCATAAACTCTGGCATGGACTGGTTGGGCCGAATGGCCTGTTTCTGTGTATCCTATGTAATCCTATGTACGTTAAATGTAACTGAATTATGATCACTACCACCAAAATGCTGCCCCACTGATTCCCATTCCACCTGCCCAGCTTCATTCCCTAAATCTAAATCCAGAACTGCACCCTCTCTTGTTGGGCTTGCTACGTACTGGCTGAAAAGAGTTTTCCTGAATACATTTTAAGAATTCTGCACCCTCTATATCTTTTACACTGATTCTATCCCAGTTAATATTAGAGTAGTTGAAATTGCCTACTATAGGGCTCTGAATTTGCGGTCGGAGGCTTCCCGCGGAGAAATGCCCATGTACCCGGTGGTCCGGGAGGTACGGAGACTCTCGGTCCTGGGCCTCTCCGTGTACCCGCGGCCCACGTATCCCAGGGGCACAGGTGGTTCGCGAGCAGCCCTGGCATCATGTGGGCCAGCCCAGCCAATGACAGAAGGGAATCCCGAGCCATGCTTATGGGTAATCTGTATGTACAGAAATCCTATAAGCATGAATGGGAATACGCCAAAAATACATGTACACAACAATTTTTTTTTAAATCACATGTTTAAAATTAATTAAAATGGCATTTAATTAAAGATTGAAACATAAATGTAAGTTTAAAAAAATAAATGTATATGTTTTTTAGGGGCTAAAAATAAACTTACCATATTTAACAGGTTTTTAGATGTATAAATTATTGATGACATTTTATTTTTCTATTTTTTAAAACTCTGGTAAAATCAGGCCTTACACCCAGTCTCCACCCTCACCTCCGACAATAAGAGTGAGGAGCTCATGGAGTTCTTTGTCTCTAAGACTGAGGTAATCCATTTGGCTGCCTCTGCCTTTCTCTTCCTTCCCCTAGCCTACCGGGCCAGACATCTCTAAGCCGCCTTCCTAAGCCCTGACCTCACATCTGTCTCCAGTTTCTCTGCGCTCTCCCCTCATGACCTTCCCGAGCTCATCCTCTCCATGAGACCCACTTCCTGCTCCCTTGACCCTATTCCCACCAAACTGCTGACCACCCAGCTTCCTTTTCTGGCTCCCATGTTAGTTCACATTGTTAATGGTTCTTAGGTACTGTCCCCCTCTCCCTCAAATCTGCTGTCATCACCCCTCTCAAAGAAAAACCCTCGACCCCTCCGTCCTTGCAAACCACCACCCTCATCTGTAACCTCCCTTTCCTCTCCAAAGTCCTTGAACGTATTGCCACCTTCCAAATCTGTGCCCATCTTTCATGCAATTCCATGTTTGAATTCCTCCAATCTGGTTTCCGGGCTTGCTATAATACCAAAATGGCTCTCATCAAAGTCACAAATGACATCCTTTGTGACTGTGACAAAGGTAAACTATCCCTCCTCATCCTTCTTGACTTGTCTGCAGCCTTTGACACAATTGACCTCTCCATCTTTCTCTAACGCCTCTCCACCATTGTCCAGCTGGGTAGAACTGCACTCGCTTGGTTCCATTCTTATCTATCTAATCGTAGCCAGAGAATCACCTATACCGGCTTCTCGTCCCGCCCCCGCGTCATTACCTCTGATGTCCCCCAAGGATCTATCCTTGGTCCCCCCATCCAAATGTTGTCCCTTGGCGACATCATCCAAAAATACAGTGTCAGTTCCACATGTATGCTGATGACACCCAACTCTACCTCACTACCACTTCACTTGACCCCTCCACGGTCTCTAAATTGACAAACTGCTTGTTGGGGTAAAAGGAGGACTTCTCTCCCTCGGGGCAGACTACCTGATATCGGTAATCAATACCTTGCCCGTTGCCCTATGTATAACGACCACGGAATCAAACAAACAAAACCTCCAGTTCAGCCGGCTTTATTTCGAGCAAATGCAAGGGAGGGTTCAATTGTGGAACCTTCAAAATACAAGAGATTTCAAGTATAATTTATATAGGTTTTGGAGAGCAGCTACCCTCCTACAAAATCATCGATCGGTCTGTTGCGATCAGCGGAGTTACATTGATTTGTTGACTCTGATCAGACTGGCTCTGAGTGGTACATGCAATTGTCCATCTCCCATCATATGTTAATTGTGTTGTTCCATGATTTGCACTTTACCATAGTCTATATGTCGCCTGAAGTAACTGTTCCAAAATACTGGCTTTCTTATCTCGTCCTCAGAGACTTCTAATCAAAATTGTAACTGCTGACATCGGCTGTTTTGTTGTTACTAAGGTTAACCATTACAGTTTTAATGCATTATAAGTGTGTTAGACCTACATAAGCAAGTGTTACATATATAGGCAATTATTCCTCAGACCCTCCTTATAGTGATTACTTCACTACCTTCAGCATTGTGTTATGACCACCTTTCTGTCTGCTCTTTGCCTGCTACAATTCTATATCCCTTACAATTCCCCCTTATGACCCTTGGCGAAATGCCCAAGGTAGGCCATTTCCCAATTAATTCCTCATGGGTAGCTTCCAGGATTGACCTTTCACTTGGGTAGCACTACTTCCAGAGCTGCAGGACCTACCTGTTGGCTTTCCCATCAAGGTTAGACTAAATAAGTCCTTTCTGCCGGACTGTCTGATTTCTCTTTGTTCAATGTTTTAACTATAGTACGGGCTAGGGCTAGCCTCTTACGTAAGTCACACCTTTTAGCAAGATGAGTTCCCTTGCATTACAACCAGTAGATTGAGTCCAGCATAGTTCCTGTATAAGTCCTTTCTAGCCAACATTTTCTCGGTGTTCGAATTATGCCCCACCTGGGGTATCCTCTGTTTCTTCTATTTTTCCTCCACTTGGGGTCTTCTCTATTCTGCCGAATTTCTGCCCCGCCTCGGGTATCTACCCATCCTTTCCCAGTTTCCTCGATTGTTTTAGCTAGGGCTGCTTTTAAGGTCCTATTCATTCATTCTACCAATCTGGAGGATTCCGGATGGTATGGGATGTGGAACCTTTGCCTAATCCCTCATAAAGTGCAGGCCTGTTTCATCACCTTCCCTGTGAAGTGGGGACATTGATCTGAGTCCAGCTGCAATGGCATCCCCATCAGAGTATTATTTCTTCTGCTACGATCCTGGCCATGGTTTCTGATGAACAATTTCTAGTGGCAAAAGCTTCTACCCATTTCGTAAACTGGTCTATTATAACTAGGCAGTATGTCTTCCCCTTGTTGCTGGGTAATGGTCCAGTAAAATCTATCTGCAAGTTTTCCCAGGGTCCTTTTGGTTGGGGCTGACCTTTCTTTCTCCCCCGAGTTGTATTTTGTGCATGTCATGCACCTTCTACAGTGGTCCTCTCTATCTCTACCCATTCGCTTCCACCACCAGCATCTGGACATTGAGTTTATCATGTTGGTTCTACCTGTATGGACATACTCATGGTATAAATTTAATAGGCGCCCCTGGATGCATTCTGGGGCCACCACATTCCCATCTTTCCTCCATATCCCGTCGGTCCCTTGTTGGGCCCCTCTCTGCTTCCACCCTCCTTTTCCTGTGGAGTGGCTTCTCCCTGTACCTTAAGTAGGTTTCCTTCCTCAGGCCTGATTGTACATGCTCCGACTTGGGCTTCCCCGGCCAGTGTACCTGTCTCCGCCACCCGCTTGGCTGCCTTATCTGCCCATGCGTTTCCCTGTTGATCTTTGATTATCGCACATTCTTGGGGTAGGAGGGAGGCTTCCACTCATCATGCACTACTCCAAAAGCATACCGACTGTCTGTATAGATGTTTACTCTTTTTCCCTTAGCCAGCCTCAGAGCCTCGGTGAGAGCCACCAATTCAGCCACTTGAGCTGATAAACCCCCTTCTAGCCACCCTTCCCTTCTAACCTGTCTGCTGCTATCTACCATGCCCATCCTGACCGTGGTGTCCTGTTGATATAGCGCCGAGACCCATCTACATATAGATCCATGTCTGCCTCCTCAAGTGGGGTTTCACTCGCCTGACTACTTCCCTCGTCTTCTCCTGTTGGGCTACACTGATACTCTTCTCCCTCCGTAATGATCCACCCTGCAGGGTTGTTACAATTGTCTTTTATTATTGTTACCATCCCATTGGGGGGTAAGAGCATTGCTTCCCACTTTGCCTTCGTGCGTCGGATACCGTTTTTAGCCTTCCTGTGTTAAGCAATTCTATTAAGGTATGCTGGGTACGTGTCCTGAAATTACTATGCCACTGGCCTATGCTTGTCCCCATGTAATGATCTTTACTGTGGTGGGTATAGATGTGAAAGGACTTATTCTGGTTGGGTAATCCCAGGGCTGGAGCACTTGTGAGAGCTTGTTTTAACCTTACAACCACAATTTCTACAGTAGTTGAATAGCCCTAGTACCTGCCTGATCCCTTTCACAGTTCCTGGCCTGGGCATTGATTGAATTGCTTCCTTTCTGTCCTCAGGCATTGGTCTCTTCCCTTGTGATATTATGTATCCTGGATATGTTACTTCACTCCTTCCTACCTGCACCTTCCTAGGATTTATTTTTAATCTCGCACTCTGTAGAGCTCCTAGCATTGTAGTTAAACCTAGTATGTGTTGTTGTTCTGTACTGAAGGCAATAAGGATATCATCCACATACTGCAAAAGGGTGCTCCCTTCTTTGCCTGTTGGGGGCCTCGCCTTCCTGCGCCTCCTCCCTTATTGCAGCTAAAACATATCAGGGGTGCTGTGCGGGGGTATGTCTCCTCCCCCTTCATCTTTGCTGCTGCCGTCGCTGCTGCTATTTTTGCTATCTTCTCCCTTTGTTCTGACTTTAACTCCTCTACATGTTCTGCCCACTCCAAAGGTTCATCCTGCACTCTAAATCCCAACTTAATTATCTTTTGATTGGCTTCTCATAGCCCGTCTTTAAACATCTGGTGCTTGAGAAATTCCAATTTTTGCATTTTTTGCTACGGCTGTGCACTGCACTATCCGTCCGGTCCCGTCTTTTATCTCTTCCAGCTTATTTATCTTAGCTTCTAACTCTTGAATTTGTTTTGTTTGAGTATCTATTCTTCTTCTGACTATCCCATCATTTCCTCTGTCTGTCAGGTGAGTCTTCTGGCTGCCATCCTTGCTTTTTCATTTCTTTTATCAAATGGAAAGGGTTAACTCCTTTGCAGGTTTGTAAGAAGGCCTGACGTCTTTACGTGACTTCGCGTAATTTTTTAAACCTTTCCCGATATCAGAATTTTTCCCCCAAGTCTTTGCACCCTCAAAACTTGTTTAGAAATTAGGAACCTGTTAAAGCAGCAGAAATCATTAGTAAAGCTGACATTATTAGCTTTAAATAAAACATTCTCATCAGGAAAGATAGCCTTTTAGATTAAACTACAATTGTTTCTAAACTTCCAATTCAAATACTTGCCAAAGATTTTTTTTTAATTGATTTAAAATGAAACCACATATTTTTAATAGCTATTTTGTTTACTGAAATACAATTTAAAATAAAGTACTGCCAATTGTGACTTCAAGGCCAGAGCTTATTGATCTTATTGAATGTTGGAGCAGGCTCGAGGGGCCACATGGCCTACTCCTGTTCCTATTTCTTATGTTCTTATGTTCTTATTAGCTCTGTAAATCATAGTCAAAACAATCAGGGAAACGGCCACACTTTTTACATTTTCACACAAATTATATGCATTCGTTTTTTAAGGTCCTGTTCACTGAGCAAATCTTGTGTTTTAATTCTCTCGGCACAAAGCTAAAACTTCTGTGCCGGTTCCATTCCCAGCTCTTTTTCCTTCCTTTGCTGAGTTTGCATTGCTTAGATCTTTTCCCTTCATTATTTCCAAACCCTCTCCTGCTTTTTTAGACTGTTCGGGACTTTTCCTTGATAAGCACCGTCCATTTTGAAAGGGTTTTCAAACCCTAAATTTAAATCTCCTTTACTGCAGTGAAACTTTCTCATAATTGAAAATCATTATCAACGTAGAGTGTCTTTTATCTCTTTTCCAATAGTCATACTTTGAAACAAAGCCGAAATTTCACTGTGGCCATTATGTTAATTACCCTCCAATTAAAGCAATATCTTTTTCACAGCCAATATCAACTAGTATCCAGTAAGTTATGTCTTTTTCCATTTAAATCTCCTTTCTTCAAATTAGTTTTTGTATCTAACAAACATTTTACACAGAGGGCTTATATCTCTGTGAATTTGTTAATTTAAACTATATAAGACAATCGCAAATACCTTTTTCCCAATTAGACGTTCAATTTGTTTTATTTTTTGCAGTCTAGCTTCAAGGTTGCATCTTTATCTTTTAATAAAAACAAGCTGTCCTTTGTGAATTTAAAATTTTTTCTAGCACGTATTCAACAGTCAAGAAAGCTTCCATGTGAACACTTTCACTTAAAGACACCGAATTTTCATTCAATACAGCTTATCCTATGTTTTTTCCGGCAACTTAATGCATGCCATTTTTCGTCTGGGTACGTTTACCCCTCTACCAGATTCCGTGTACTGTTTCCAAGCCCTTGGACCCCTCTAACATCCGGCCGGACTAACAATACTGCTTGCCTCTCTAATCTGGTTATTCCAACTGGAAGTGTAGGTTTTATTTTTTATCCTTTTCGTCTGGGTACGTTTTTTCCGTCTTTCCTGCCAGCATTTATACCCGGGACCCTTTTGGTCCATCCTCACAGACCCCCCTTGGTTTTCATTTTATCCCACTGGCCAGTTTTCCTAAACATCCTGGGGTCCCACCCGCCTTTTTAGGTTGTATTCCTTCTTTTTCAGGCAATACACCTATCCCCAACCTTGGTTTTTGTCCTTCTGTGGTTTGCTATAACTTTGTTCTACAGATTACCCCCTTCTAGTTCTTTATACAGATTACCTCCTTCCCAGTCTATGCTACAGCTGCAGGTGGTACAAAAAACATACTCACTGCCATTACTAGCTGTAACATCTTACAGATCGGAGGGTCTGTCCCCTGCTCGCAGCGCCAATTGTTGGGGTAAAAGGAAGACTTCTGTCCCTCGAGGCGGACTACCTGATATAGGTAATCGACACCTCATCCTTTGCCCTCGGTATAACGACCATGGAATCAAACGAAACCAAACCATAGGTTCAACCGGCTTTATTTCGAGCAAATGCAAGGGAGTGTTCAATCGTGGAACCTTCAATATACAAGAGGTTTCGAGTATAATTTATACAGGTTTTGGAGAGGAGCTACCCTCCTACAAAATCATCGATCGGTCTATTGCTACCAGCGGAGTTACATTGATTTGTCGACTCTTATCAGACTAGCTTTGAGTGGTACATGCAATTGTCCATCTGCCATCATATGTTAATTGTGTTGTTCCATAATTTGCACTTTGCCACAGTCTATATGTCGCCTGAAATAACTGTTCCAAAATACTGGCTTTCTTATCTCTTCCTCAGAGACTTCTAATCAAAATTGTAACTGCTGACATCGGCTGTTTTGTTGTTACTAAGGTTAACCATACAGTTTTAGTGCATTATAAGTGTGTTAGACCTACATAAGCAAGTGTTACATATATAGGCAATTATTCCTCAGACCCTCCTTATACTGATTACTTCACTACCTTCAGCATTGTGTTATGACCACCTTTCTGTCTGCTCTTTGCCTGCTACAATTCTATATCCCTTACACTGCTTGTCTGACATCCAGTTCTGGATGAGCAGAAATTTTCTCCAATTAAATATTGGAAAGAGCAAAACAATTGTTTTCGGTTCCCGCCACAAGCTATGTTCCCTAGCCACTGACTCCATCCCTCTCCCCAGCATTGGTCGGAGGCTGAACCAGACTGTTCGCAACCTTGATGTCATATTTGACCCTGAAATTAGCTTTTGACCACATATCCGCAGTATAACTAAGACCGCCTATTGCCACCTCTGCAACATCGCCCATCTCCACCCTTGTCTCAGCTCATCCACTGCTGAAGCCCTCATCCATGTCTTTGTTACCTCTAGACTTGACTATTCTATCGGGCTCCTGGCTGTCCTCCCACATTCTTCCCTACGTAAACTAGAGATGATCCAAAACTCAACTGCCCTTGTCCTAACACACACCAAGTCCTGCTCACCCATTACCCCTGTGCTCACTGACGTACATTGGCTCCCGGTTAAGCAACGCCCCGATTTCAAAATTCTCATCCTTGTTTTCAAATCCCTCCATGGCCTCACCGCTCCCTATCCCTATAATCTCCTCCAGCCCCACAACCCCCCCGAGATGTCTGCGCTCCTCTAATACTGCCCTCTTGAGCATCCCTGATTGTAATCGCTCAACCATTGGTGGCCGTGCCTTCTGTTGCCTAGGCCTAAGATCTGGAACTCCCTGCCTAAACCTCTCGGCCTCTCTACCTCGCTTTCCTCCTTCAAGACGCTCTTTAATGCCCTAGATTCTGGGGAGGTCCCAGCAGATTGGAAAACTGCAAATGTAACACCCCTATTTAAAAAAGGAGGCGGACAAAAAGCAGGAAACAATAGACCAGTTAGCCTAACATCTGTGGTTGGGAAAATGTTGGAGTCCATTATTAAAGAAGCAGTAGCAGGATATTTGGATAAGCAAAATTTGGTCAAGCAGAGTCAGCATGGATTTATGAAGGCGAAGTCATAAGAACATAAGAACATAAGAATTAGGAACAGGAGTAGGCCATCTAGCCCCTCGAGCCTGCTCCACCATTCAACAAGATCTGGCCGTGGACTCAGCTCCACTTACCCACCCGCTCCCCGTAATCCTTAATTCCCTTATTGGTTAAAAATCTATCTATCTGTGATTTGAATACATTCAATGAGCTAGCCTCAACTGCTTCCTTGGGCAGAGAATTCCAAAGATTCACAACCCTCTGGGAGAAGAAATTCCTTCTCAACTCGGTTTTAAATTGGCTCCCCCGTACTTTGAGTCTGTGCCCCCTATTTCTAGTCTCCCCGACCAGTGGAAACAACCTCTCTGTCTCTATCTTGTCTATCCCTTTCATTATTTTAAATGTTTCTATGAGATCACCCCTCATCCTTCTGAACTCCAATGAGTAAAGACCCAATCTACTCAATCTATCATCATAAGGTAACCCTCTCATCTCCGGAATCAGCCGAGTGAATAGTCTCTGTACCCCCTCCAAAGCTAGTATATCCTTCTTTAAGTAAGGTGACCAAAACTGCATGCAGTACTCCAGGTGTGGCCTCATCAATACCTTATACAGTTGCAGCAGGACCTCCCTGCTTTTGTACTCCATCCCTCTCGCAATGAAGGCCAACATTCCATTCGCCTTCCTGATTACCTGCTGCACCTGCAAACTAACTTTTTAGATTCATGCACAAGGACACCCAGGTCCCTCTGCACCGCAGCATGTTGTAATTTCTCCCCATTCAAATAATATTCCCTTTTACTGTTTTTTTTTCCAAGGTGGATGACCTCACATTTTCCGACATTGTATTCCATCTGCCAAACCTTAGTCCATTCGCTTAACCTATCTAAATCTCTTTGCAGCCTCTCTGTGTCCTCTACATAACCCGCTTTCCCATTAATCTTTGTGTCATCTGCAAATTTTGTTACACTACACTCTGTCCCCTCTTCCAGGTCATCTATGTATATTGTAAACAGTTGTGGTCCCAGCACCAATCCCTGTGGCACACCACTCACCACCAATTTCCAACCCGAAAAGGACCCATTTATCCCGACTCTCTGCTTTCTGTTAGCCAGCCAATTCTCTATCCATGCTAATACATTTCCTCTGACTCCGCGTACCTTTATCTTCTGCAGTAACCTTTTGTGTGGCACCTTATCGAATGCCTTTTGGAAATCTAAATACACCACATCCATCGGTACACCTCTATCCACCATGCTCATTATATCCTCAAAGAATTCGAGTAAATTAGTTAAACATGATTTCCCTTTCATAAATCCATGTTGCGTCTGCTTGATTGCACTATTCTTATCTAGATGTCCCGCTATTTCTTCCTTAATGATAGCTTCAAGCATTTTCCCCACTACAGATGTTAAACTAACCGGCCTATAGTTACCTGCCTTTTGTCTGCCCCCTTTTTTAAACAGAGGCGTTACATTAGCTGCTTTCTAATCTGCTGGTACCTCCCCAGAGTCCAGAGAATTTTGGTAGATTATAACGAATGCATCTGCTATAACTTCCGCCATCTCTTTTAATACTCTGGGATGCATTTCATCCGGACCAGGGGACTTGTCTACCTTGAGTCCCATTAGCTTGTCCAGCACTATCCCCTTGTGATCGTGATTGTCTCAAGGTCCTCCCTTCCCACATTCCCGTGACCAGCAATTTTTGGCAAGGTTTTTGTGTCTTCCACTGTGAAGACCGAAGCAAAATAATTGTTTAAGGTCTCAGCCATTTCCACATTTCCCATTATTAAATCCCCCTTCTCATCTTCCAAGGGACCAACATTTACTTTAGTCACTCTTTTCCGTTTTATATATCGGTAAAAGCTTTTACTATCTGTTTTTATGTTTTGCGCAAGTTTACTTTCGTAATCTATCTTTCCTTTCTTTATTGCTTTCTTAGTCATTCTTTGCTGACAAATCATGTTTGACAAATTTGCTGGAGTTCTTTGAGGATGCAATGTACGGGGTGGATAAGGGGAACCAGTGGATGTGGTGTATTTAGACTTCCAGAAGGCATTTGACAAGCTGCCACATGAAAGGTTACTGCACAAGATAAAAGTTCATGGGGTTGGGGGTAATTTATTAGTATGGATAGAGGATTTGCTGAAGAACATAAAACGGAGAGTCGGGATAAATGCTTCATTCTCTGGTTGGCAACCAGTCACTAGTGGGGTGCCGCAGGGATCAATGCTGGGACCCCAACTATTTACAATCTATATTAACGACTTGGAAGAAGGGACTAAGTGTAACATAGCCAAGTTTGCTGATGATACAAAGATGGTCGAAAAGCAATGTGTGAGGAGGATACAAAAAATCTGGAAAAGGACATAAACAGGCCAAGTGAGTGGGCAAAAATTTGGCAGATGGAGTATAATGTTGGAAAGTGTGAGGTCATGCACTTTGGCAGAAAAAATCAAAGAGCAAGTTATTATTTAAATGGAGAAAGATTGCAAAGTGCCGCAGTACAGCGGGACCTGGGGGTACTTGTGCATGAAACACAAAAGGATAGTATGCAGGTACAGCAAGTGATCAGGAAGACCAATGATATCTTGACCTTTATTGCAAAGGGGATGGAGTATAAAAGCAGGGAAGTCTTGCTACAGCTATACAAGATACTGGTGAGGCCACACCTGGAATACTGCGTGCAGTTTTGGTTTCCATATTTACGAAAGGATATGCTTGCTTTGGAGGCAGTCCAGAGAAGGTTCACAAGGTTGATTCTGGAGATGAGGGGGTTGACTCATGAGGAAAGGTTGAGTAGGGTGGGCCTCTACTCATTGGAATTCAGAAGAATGAGAGGTGATCTTACCGAAACGCATAAGATAATGAGGGGGCTTGACGAGGTGGATGCAGAGAGGATGTTTCCACTGATGGGGGAGACTAGAACTAGAGGGCATGATCTTAGAATAAGGGGCCGCCCATTTAAAACAGAGATGAGGAGGAATTTCTTCCCTCAGAGGGTTGTAAATCTGTGGAATTGCTGCCTCAGAAAGCTGTGGAAGCTGGGACATTGAATACATTTAAGACAGAAATTGAAAGTTTCTTAAATGATAAGGGGTTATGGGGCGTAGGCAGGGAAGTGGACCTGAGTCCATGATCAGATCAGTCATGATCTTATTGAATGGCGGAGCAGGCTCGAGGGGCTGTATGGCCTACTCCTGTTCCTATTTCTTCTGTTCTTATGTTCTTAAAACCTACCTCTTTAACTAAGCTTTTGGTCACCTGCCCTAATTTCTCCTTATACGGTTTGATGTCAAATATTTTATCACATAATACTCCTGTGAAGCTCCGTGGGACGTTTCACTACGTTAAAGGTGTTATATAAATACAAGTTGTTACTGATGTTTTGCAGTTCTCTACCTGGCTCCTGTTCTGTCCATAAGGAAAATAGATTGCTTCAAAGGTTTGGACAAATTTGGAAAATTTGTGAGCAATCTTGAAATGTGAGAGACAGATGGCATGTGTGAGGTGCAGGATATCAGTTGAATCGAAATTGCATTGGGCTGTACGTGGTGAGTTTGTGAAGTACAGAAGATAACACTGCACAGCTGGGTATCTGAAACTGAGGAAATGTTTGGAAAATGACTCCTGGATTCATTACTAGATTACTCATTCCTGACCATTTAGTCCTGGGGACAGGGGGCTCTTCTGACACTGTCTGTCTCTCTCATTCTTTGTCTCTCTCTCTCCTTCTCCCTATCACTCTCTCTCTCTCTCTCTCTCTCTGTTTGTTTCTCTCTGTCTGTATGTGACTCTTTACCTGCATCTGAATGTTTCTTGCTCTATCAGTCTCTGGGAGGATATTCAACTATGGCCAACTGCTTCTTGCCTGAAGATCGCTCCTACAATTCTGCCCTCGCCCCTCCCTATCACTGCAACCTCCTCCAGCCCTACAACCCTCCGCCTCTGAGATCTCTGCTCTCCTCCAATTCTGGCCTCTTGAGCATCCGCGATTTTAATCGCTCCAACATTGGTGGCCGTGTCTTCGGCTGCCTGGGCCTAAGCTCTGGAACTCCCTCCCTAAACCTTTACACCTCTCTAATCTCTTTTCTCATTTAAGACACTCCTTAAAACCTGCCTTTCTGACCAAGCTTTTGGTCACCTGTCCTAATATCTCCTTATGAGGCTCCGTGTCAAATGTTGTTCGATTACACTCCTGTGAAGCGCCTTGGAACAATTGACCATGTTAAAGGCTCTATATAAATACAAGTTGTTGTGGCTGTACTGATAGAGCTGGGATTTTTGGACAATCCTTCATCGTCAGTTTCTAGATTTAAAATTCTCAAACTGCCATGGTGGGATTTTAACTCGGGTTCTCTGGGTTAAAAGTCTAGGAACATAACCACGACACCACCGTGTTCCTTTAGAACATTCTTCTCTGGTTCCCATAATCAGCATTTCCTATATCCCTATCGGCAACTTGCTCCTTCATCCTCGCTGTGTTGAAATTCACACTCCTCACACTGTTTGCCAGGACCTAAGGCTGTGGAACTGCCGACCTCGCTCTCTTTATGTTTCCCTTCTGCAGAAATTTACTCTCCTACTGTCCCTACACTGCTGTGTGTGGTGGTCTGGGCCGAGCCCTTCACCTCCACTTTGAATGTTCCTTCACCGAGTGCCAGAGTCAGCCTGGTGATTTTCCCACACACCGGCATTCTCACTAAATAGCCGCAGAATCAGGAAGCTTCCCAGTTGTTGGGAGCTGGAAGAATCTCAAAGTTATCTTTGGCTGTTGACCTCTGCCCTTTCGAGCAAGATGATTGCTGATTGACAGGTAGAGAGTGTGAAACCTCAGATTATCACCCGTTTCTCCTCTTCCCTGTGCCAAATTCGTTACAAATTACATCAGCTCCATCTGCATCGACGTGAAGTTCATTAACTCTCAGTGAAGCTCGCTGTGCAACTCTTAAACACCATCTGCAGTCGTGTTTGGGGGGGGAGGTGGGGGAAGGATGGTGGGGGTCAGTTGGAGTCAGGGGGCACAGGGGGTTTGAACTTGGTTCGGGGGAGTGGGATTCAGGGGCTTGAGCTCGGTTTGGAGGTGTATGGGTCTGGGGTCTGGGGGGGTTTTGGGGTGTCGGGTAGTTTGAGCTTGGTTCGGGGGGGTTGTGGGGTTTGAGCTCAATCGGGGGGTTGGCGGTCAGGGGCTGAGGGGGGGTCGGGAGGTTTGAATTTGATTCAGGAGTTTGGGGGTCAGGGGGCTGAGGGTGGGTCGGGGTGGTTTGAGCTCAGTTCATGGGGTCAGGGGGGTTGAGCTCAATTTGGGGGCATGAGGGTTGAGGGTCGGGGGGTGATTGACCTTTGTCACAGCTCCACGAGGTGAATGAAAGTATAGAGTCGGCATCAGTCCAGTTCTCCACTGGCTGCACCTTGACCTCCTTCACTATGTGTACAATGTCTGTATTATTCAGTAACGATTAAAGATTCCCAGCGCACTACCCTGGTGCTCGTACACTGCCAGGATCTGTCCTATTCAACACTTCTTGTTTGTTTAATTACATATATTTCCCTCCAGATTGCTTCAGGTGTCTTATTTAACAAAATGATTGATGTATGAGGGAAGGCTGACTGAGCAAGGCCGACTTTTGTAAATGTGTGGGGGAAGGTTACAACCAGCTCAGTGTGAAACAGCCACGGCAAGCCAAGAATGGCTTTCAGCAAGTACTGCGCAGCCTCCGGGCCTCTCACTCACGCAATGCGTTGCTCTGCTCCCTAACCCTCCCTGTTTCATGGTACAATGGTAACAGGTTAAACATACCCAAGTTATCTGCACTAGTCCAATCCGCACTGCCGCAGAGCACTCTGATGTCACCATTCCACATGTCGTCACAAAGTCTGCAGTGTTTCTCCTTCCTGAAGGTTCAGCTTCCACAGGCACTCATTGCCCTCCACATCCTCACCATTCAGGGTCTTAACCCCAAGCCACCCCACAACAGTGAACAATATTGGGAGAATCCTAGCCAAACCCCTTCTGCACATCCCGATCACTGATAGATCTACACACCTTCACACACACCTCCCCACACACACACACCTTCACACACACACACCTTCACACACACACACACACACCTTCACACACACACACACACCTTCACACACACACACCTTCACACACACACACACACACACCTTCACACACACACACACACACACACACACACACACACCTCCACACACACACCTTCACACACACACACAGACACACACACACACACACACCTCCACACACACACACCTCCCCACACACACACACACACACAAACCTCCACACACACACATACACCTTCAGACACCTCCACACACACACACACACCTCCACACACACACCTCCACACACACACACACACATACCTCCCCACACACACACACACACCTCCCCCCACACACACTTCCCCACACACACACACCTCCACACACACACACACACCTCCAAACACACACACACACACCTACACACACATACACATACACACACACCTACACACACCTCCACACACACACACACACACACACCTCCAAACACACACACACACCTCCCCACACACACACACACCTCCCCCCACACACACTTCCCCACACACACACACACATAACCCACACCTCCACACACACACACACCTCCAAACACACACACACACACCTACACACACATACACATACACACACACACACACCTCCACACACACGCACACGCACACACACACACACACACATACACACACCTACACCTACACACACACCTACATCCCTACACACGCACCTACAAACACACCCATGCACACCTACACATACAACCCCCCAACACACATCTACAACCACACCCAGACACACCTACACATACAACCCCCCTACACACACACCCACACAAACCCACACACATACACACCTCCACACATACACCTCCACACACACACACCCCTACACACACAAACACATACTGACATACACAACCCTACACACACTCCTCCACACACCTACATATGCACACAGACCTCCACAAACACACACACAACCCCACACCTACATACACAGAGACACCTCCACACACCTATACACACACACACACACACACACACCTCCACACACACACCCCTTCACACACAAAACCTACACTTGCATTGACAAACACACCTCCACACACTCACAAACACACATACACACAGAGCTATACTCACACCCACCTACGCACACACGTAGCCATAATCACAGCCACATCTTTCCAGGGCAGCCGGGAATAGGAACCCAAGCTGCTTCACCCTCCACAGCCCTGGAACACTGAGATAATTGTAGCGATCGTATTGTTTCTCTATCAGAAATCAGCTAATCAGTGAGATAGTTTCTCCTCTGACTTGTGTCTCTCAGTCCCTCTCCCTTAGAGAGAGATATCTGGACACTGACTGGTGTCCCTCAGTCTCTCTCCCTCAGGGAGATATCTGTACACGGGCTGCTGTCTCTCAGGGAGATAACTGTACTCTAACTGACATCCCTCTGTCCGTCTCTGCCAGGGAGATACCTCTATACTGACGTGTCTCTCAGTTCCCTGTCTCAGGGAGCTATCTGTGCACTGACTGGTGTCTCTCAGTCCCTCTCTCAGGAAGATATCTGTAGACTGACTAATGACTCTCAGTCCCTCTCTCTCAGGGAGATATCTGTACACTGACTGGTGTCTCTCTCAGTCCCTCTCTCTTTCAGGAAAATATCTGTACACAGACTGGTGACTCTCAGTCCCTCTCTCAGGAAGATATCTGTGCATTATCTGAGCATACAATGTGGCCAAGACTAGTGGGAGGCCAGAGGATTGGGAACATTTTAAAAGCCAGCAAAGAACGACTAAAAGAATAATAAAGAGAGGGAAAATAGATTATTAAAGTAAACTAGCAAGAAATATAAAAACAGATAGTAAGAGTTTCTACAGGTACATAAAAGGGAAAAGAATGGCTAAAGTAAATGTTGGTCCCCTAGAGGATGAGACTGGGGAATTAATAATGGGGAACAGGGAAATGGCAGAGATGTTGAACAAATATTTTGTATCGGTCTTCATGGTAGAAGACACGAAAAACATCCCAATAGTGGATAATCAAGGGGCTATAGGGTGGGAGGAACTTAATATAATCACTATCACCAAAGAAGTAGTACTCGGTAAAATAATGGGATCAAAGGCAGACAAGTCCCCTGGATCTGATGGCTTGCATCCTAGGGTCCTAAAAGAAGTGGCTGCAGAGATAGTAGATGCATTGGTTGTAATCTACCAGAATTCCCTTGATTCTGGGGCGGTCCCAGCGGATTGGAAAACTGCAAATGTAACACCCCCATTTAAAAAAAGGAGGCAGAAAGAAAGCAGGAAACTATAGATCAGTTAACCTAACATCTGTCATTGGGAAAATGCTTGAGTCCATTATTAAGGACATTTGGAAAAGCAAAATTCAATCAAGCAGAGTTAACATCATTTTATGAAATGGAAATCATGTTTGACAAATTTGCTGGAGTTTTTTGAGGATGTAATGAGCAGGGTGGATAAGGGGGAACCAGTGGATGTGGTGTATTTGGATTTCCAGAAGGTATTCGATAGGGTGCCACATAAAAGGTATTGCACAAGATACAAGTTCACGGGGTTGGAGGTAATATATTAGCATGGATAGAGGATTGGCTAACTAACAGAAAACAGAGAGTCGGGATAAATGGGTCATTTTCCGATTGGCAAACAGTGACTAGTGGGATGCCACAGGGATCGGTGCTGGTTCCTCAACTATTTACAATCTATATTGATGACTTGGATGAAGGGACCGAGTGTAATGTAGCCAAGTTTGCTGATGATACAAAGATGGGTGGGAAAGCAAATTGTGAGGAGGACACAAAAAATCTGCAAAGGGATATAGGCAGGCTAAGTGAGTGGACAAACATTTGGCAGATGGAGTACATAAGAACATAAGAATTAGGAACAGGAGTCGGCCATCTAGCCCCTCGAGCCGGCTCTGCCATTCAATAAGATCATGGCTGATCTGGTCATGGACTCAGCTCCACTTACCCGCCCTCTCCCCGTAACCCTTAATTCCCTTATTGCTTAAAAATCTATCTATCTTTGACTTGAAAACATTCAATGAGCCAGCCTCAACTGCTTCCTTGGGCAGAGAATTCCACAGATTCACAACCCTCTGGGAGAAGAAATTCTTTCTCAACTCGGTTTTAAATTGGCTCCTCCGTATTTTGAGGCTGTGCCCCCTAGTTCTAGTCTCCCCCACCAATGGAAACAACCTCTCTGCCTCTATCTTGTCTATCCCTTTCATGATTTTAAATGTTTCTATGAGATCACCCCTCATCCTTCTGAACTCCAAGGAGTAAAGACCCAGTCTACTCAATCTATCATCATTAGGTAACCCCCTCATCTCTGGAATCAGCCAAGTGAATCGTCTCTGTACCCCTTCCAAAGCTAGTATATCCTTCCTTAAGTAAGGTGACCAAAACTGCACGCAGTACTCCAGGTGCGGCCTTACCAATACCTTATACAGTTGCAGCAACACCTCCCTGCTTTTGTACTCCATCCCTTTCGCAATGAAGGCCAACATTCCATTTGCCTTCCTGATTACCTGCTGCACTTGCAAACTAACCTTTTGGGATTCATGCACAAGGATCCCCAGGTCCCTCTGCACCACAGCATGTTGTAATTTCTCCCCATTCAAATAATATTCCCTTTTACTGTTTTTTTCCCCAAGGTGGATGACCTCACACTTTCCGACATTGTATTCCATCTGCCAAATCTTAGCCCATTCGCTTAACCTATCCAAATCTCCTTGCAGCCTCTCTGAGTCCTCTACACAACCCGCTTTCCCACTAATTTTAGTGTCATCTGCAAATTTTGTTGCACTACACTCTGTCCCTTCTTCTAGGTCATCTATGTATATTGTAAACAGTTGTGGTCCCAGTACTGATCCCTGTGGCACACCACTAACCACTGATTTCCAACCGGAAAAGGACCCATTTATCCCGACTCTCTGCTTTCTGTTCGCCAGCCAATTCTCTCTCCATGCTAATACATTTCCTCTGACTCCGCGTACCTTTATCTTCTGCAGTAACCTTTTGTGTGGCACCTTATCGAATGCCTTTTGGAAATCTAAATACAACACATCCATCGGTACACCTCTATCCACCATGCTCGTTATATCCTCAAAGAATTCCAGTAAGTTAGTTAAACATGATTTCCCTTTAATGAATCCATGCTGCGTCTGCTTGATTACACTATTTCTATCCAGATGTCCCGCTATTTCTTCCTTAATGATAGTTTCAAGCATTTTCCCCACTACAGATGTTAAACTAACCGGCCTATAGTTACCTGCCTTTTGCCTACCCCCTTTTTTAAACATAGGCGTTACATTAGCTGCTCTCCAATCCGCTGGTACCTCCCCAGAGTCCAGAGAATTTTGGTAGATTATAACAAATGCATCTGCTATAACTTCCGCCATCTCTTTTAATACCCTGGGATGCATTTCATCGGGACCAGGGGACTTGTCTACCTTCTGTCCCATTAGTCTGTCCAGCACTACCTCCCTAGTGATAGTGATCATCTCAAGGTCCTCCCTTCCCACATTCCTATGACCAGCAATTTTTGGCATGGTTTTTGTGTCTTCCACTGTGAAGACGGAAGCAAAATAATTGTTAAAGGTCTCAGCCATTTCCACATTTCCCATTATTAAATCCCCCTTTTCATCTTCGAAGGGACCAACATTTACTTTAGTCACTCTTTTCCATTTTATATATCTGTAAAAGCTTTTACTCTCTGTTTTTATGTTTTGCGCAAGTTTACCTTCGTAATCTATCTTCCCTTTCTTTATTGCTTTTTTAGTCATTCTTTGCTGTTGCTTAAAATTTTCCCAATCCTCTAGTTTCCCACTAACCTTGGCCACCTTATACGCATTAGTCTTTGATTTGATACTTTCCTTTATTTCCTTGGTTATCCACGGCTGGTTATCTCTTCTCTTGCCGCCCTTCTTTTTCACTGGAATATATTTTTGTTGCGCATTATGAAAGAGCTCCTTAAAAGTCCTCCACTGTTCCTCAATTGTGCCACCGTTTAGTCCTTGTTTCCAGTCTACTTTAGCCAACTCTGCCCTCATCCCACTGTAGTCCCCTTTGTTTAAGCATAGTACGCTCGTTTCTGACACAACTTCCTCCTCCTCAATCTGTATTACAAATTCAACCATATTGTGATCACTCATTCCGAGAGGATCTTTTACGAGGAGATCGTTTATTTTTCCTGTCTCGTTACACAGGACCAGATCCAAGATGGCTTGCTCCCTTGTAGGCTCTGTTAAATACTGTTCTAAGAAACAATTCCGTATGCATTCTATGAATTCCTCCTCCAGGCTACCCCCTGCGATTTGATTTGACCAATCGATATGTAGGTTAAAATCCCCCATAACTACTGCCGTTCCTTTTTCACATGCCTCCATTATTCCCTTGATTATTGCCCGCCCCACCATGAAGTTATTATTTGGGGGCCGATAAACTACGCCGACCAGTGACTTTTTCCCCTTACTATCTCTAATCTCCACCCACAATGATTCAACATTTTGTTCATTGGAGCCAATATCATCCCTCACAACTGCCCTGATATCATCCTTTATTAACAGAGCTACCCCACCTCCTTTCCCTTCTTGCCTATCTTTCGGAATCGTAAGATACCCCTGTATGTTTAATTCCCAGTCTTGGCCACCTTGCAACCATGTTTCTGTAATGGCCACCAAATCATACCCATTTGTAATGATTTGTACCATCAACTCATTTACTTTATTTCTAATGCTGCGTGCATTTCGGTCGAGTGTTTTCATCCTAGTTTTTACCCCTCCTGCAGCCCTTTTATATTCAGTGGCCCTTTTTGTTTCTTGCCTTTGGTTTCTCTGCCCTCCACTTTTACTCATCTCTTTTCTGTCTTTTGTTTTTGTCTCCTTTTTGTTTCCCTCTGTCTCCCTGTATTGGTTCCCATCCCCCTGCCATATTAGTTTAACTCCTCACCAACAGCACTAGCAAACACTTCCACTAGGACATTGGTTCCATTCCTGCCCAAGTGCAGACCGTCCGGTTTGTACTGGTCCCACCTCCCCCAGAACCTGTTCCAATGCCCCACGAATTTGAATCCAATGTGGGAAAATGTGAGTTTATTCACTTTGGCAGAAAAAATAGAAAAGCAAATTATAATACAAATGGAGAAAAATTGCAAAGTGCTGCAGTACAGAGAGACCTGGGGTTCCTTGTGCATGAAACTCAAAAAGTTAGTGTGCAGGTACAGCAAGTAATCAGGAAGGCAAATGGAATGTTGGCCTTTATTGTAAGGGGGATAGAGTATAAAAGCAGAGAAGTCCTGCTACAATTGTACAGGGTATTGGTGAGGCTACACCTAGAGTATTGCGTACAGTTTTGGTCTCCGTATTTAAGGAAGGATATACAGTAAACTCTCGTTTACCCGGATACGAATGTAACGGAATTTAAAATATTGCAAGATTCGGCAACTAAACAAAAATGAGAGGATCATTGGCTACATATCAAATACAAGCAGCAGTGAACATTATTATTTGCTTTAATCTGTGCAAACTATACATTGTACTTACCTTCTTACTGAATCATGATTAGCCACCCAGCACTCCATGAGGCGGATCTTCTGGTCTTTCACGTTCCATTTTCTGTCCCAGAGGGGCAGCAATGACGGCGGTGAGGTCTCCTGGGTGGGCGGTCAGCCTCCAGCGCCCCGCGGAGATCTCCTGGGCTGGTTTTGCGATGGCGCTGAGCAGTACCACCCGGAACAGCTGCGCCAGTGCGCAATGCCCCTGGTTGCCACACCGGCCCGCTTTTTGAGTCCCGCCCAATCCGTACCCCCTGCAGTGACCGCCTATAAATATGGGCAGTCCAACCTATACCTGCAGAGAGCTAAGTAATGCCATCCTAAGGTAAACATGATTGTTTTGTCTTTTAATTTTTTTGCGATTTATGTAAACTTGCCCTGTCGGAAAATTAGTTTACCCGGAATTGCCGAATCCCCAAACAATCTGGGTAAACGAGAGTTTTCTGTACTTGCATTGGAGGCTGTTCAGAGAAGGTTCGCTAGGTTGATTCCGGAGATGAGGGGGTTGACTTATGAAGATAGGTTGAGTAGGTTGGGCCTATACTCATTAGAGTTCAGAAGAATGAGAGGTGATCTTATCAAAACATATAAGATAATGAGGGGGCTCGACAATGTGGATGCAGAGAGGATATTTCCACTCATAGGGGAAACTAAAACTAGGGGACATAGTCTCAGAATAAAGGGCCGCCCATTTAAAACAGATGAGGAGGAATTTCTTCTCTCAGAAGGTTGTAAATCTGTTGAATTCTCTGCCCCAGAGAGCTGTGGAGGCTGGGTCTTTGAATATATTTAAGGCGGAGGTAGACAGGTTTTTGAGCGATAAGGGAATAAAGGGTTGTGGGGAGCGAGCAGGGAAGTGGAGCTGAGTCCATCATCGGATCAGTCATGATCTTATTAAATAGCGGAGCAGGCTCGAGCGGTTAAATGGCCTACTCCTATTCCTATTTCTTATGTTCTTAACTGGTTTCTCTCAGTCCCCTTTCTCTCAGTGAGATATCTGTACACTTACTGGTGTCTCTCAGTCCCCCTCACTTAGGGAGATATCTGTACATTGACTGGTGTCCCTCAATCCCTCACTCAGGGAGGTATATGTACATTGACTGGTGTCCCTCAATCCCTCACTCAGGGAGGTATATGTACATTGACTGGTGTCCCTCAATCCCTCACTCAGGGAGGTATATGTACATTGACTGGTGTCCCTCAATCCCTCACTCAGGGAGGTATATGTACATTGACTGGTGTCCCTCAATCCCTCACTCAGGGAGGTATATGTACATTGACTGGTGTCCCTCAATCCCTCACTCAGGGAGATATCTGTACATTGACTGGTGCCCCTCAGTCCCTTGTTCAGGGAGATATCTGTACATTGACTGGTGCCCCTCAATCCCTCACTCAGGGAGGTATATGTACATTGACTGGTGCCCCTCAATCCCTCACTCAGGGAGGTATATGTACATTGACTGGTGCCCCTCAGTCCCTTGTTCAGGGAGATATCTGTACATTGACTGGTGTCCCTCAGTCCCTCGCTCAGGGAGATATATGTAGACTGACTGATGTTTCTCTGTCCTTTTCTCCCCAGGTGATATCTGTACACTAACTGATGTCTCTCAGTCCCCGCTCCCTCAAGGAGATATTTGTACACTGACTGGTGTCTCTCAGTCCCTCCCTCAGGGAGATATCTGTACACTAACTGTTGTCTCTCAGTCCCTCCCTCAGGGATATATCTGTGGATTGATTGGTGCCCCTCAGTCCCTCTACCTCAAGGATTTATATGTGCACTGACTGGTGTCCAATAGGAGAATGAATTTGTGTGCTTCTGTAGGTCTACAAAGGGAAAATCAGTCTTGGGACATTGTCTGGATTGCTCATCTCTTATCGCATCTTCTGTGAAAATTCGGAGGAAAAATCAGAGAAACAGCATAAACAGTCCTTTTATGCCATTTCTCCAAGACTTCCACTGGTCTTCTGTGTAAATCATGGCGAGAGACTAGCCCCAGAAATTACCGGCATCTGTCTGTCCCATCCAGTTTGTCTCTATTATTCTCTCTCGAATTTTCTGTCATTCCCTGTCAGTCAATCAATTGTCCCTTTCAGGGATTATCGCGTCTATATATTTTAGGCGGCAATGTCTGTGTTTGTCAGAGTTCCCATTTGTAATGTCAGGAATGACTGAACAGGCCAGGGCTCTTTTCTTTAGAGTAGAGAAGGCTGAGAGGTGACCTAATAGAGGTCTTTAAAATTATGAAGGGGTTGGATAGGATGGACATAGAGAAGATGTTTGCACTTGTGGGGGGAGACCAAAACTAGAGATCATAAATATAAGATAGTCATTAATAAATCCAATAGGGAATTCAGGAGAAACCTTTTTACCCAGGGAGTGATGAGAATGTGGAACTTGCTGCCACAGGGAGTGGTTGAGGCAAATAGCAGAGATACATTTGAGGTGAAACTAGGTAAGTACATGAGGGAGAAAGGACTAGAAGGATATGCTGATAAGGTTAGATGAAGAATGATGGGAGGAGGCCTGTGTGGAGCATTAACACCAGCATGGATCAGTTGGGCTGAATGGCCTGTTTCTGTGCTGTAAATTCAATGTAATTCTATGTAATATACAGAGGCCACAATCCCTGCCATTAGCATGGTGAAGGTGTGGACGAATTAGTGTCCAGACTCGGGGTGGAGTGAGCCTGTGGGTGACTGATATGCTTTGTGCTAGCTGCTAACCTGGGCCCTACAATATGGATGGTTGGCCATTGCGGTAGCTCCCTGTCTGACTGCCGATCTCTGTAATCTCCTCCAGCCCTACAACTCTCTGAGATCTCTGCGTTCTTCCAACTCTGACCTCTTGTGCATGCCTGACTTCCTTTGCTTCACCCTTGGTGGCTATGCCTTCAGCTGCCTAAGCTCTGGAATTCTATCCCTAAAATTTTCTACCTCTCTCCCCTCCTTTCAGACTCACCTTAAAACCTACCTTTTGGATCGAGCTTTTAGCCACCGATCTGAATATCTTGTTCCTTGGCTCGATGTCAATTTTTGTCCGATTACGTTCCTGTGAAGCACCTTAGGGTATTATATTATGTTAAAAGCGCTATATAAATGCAAATGGTGGTTGTTGTTGCCTGTCTGTGTGTGACATGTGGTCAGGAGAGCACGCACTTATTTTCCACTTCCCAGCCAAGGGGGGCCAAGGCCTACAGCTGCTCCCACACGTGAAGCAGTGAGGTAGCAGGGATGCCTGGTACCGCTCTCCAGCGAGACTCGGAGGGGGAGAGAACTGGAACTAACACAAGAAAAAGAAAAATGCGAGACTTGGTAGCAGATCTGTACTGGGATCTGGCAGAGCAGTGAACCAACAAGTGGGAAATTGTTGCTTGAATAAAACGCAATATCTCCGAGGCAAAGTGGTGCTCACTTTGTGTAATATCTGAAAAACACCCTGGGTGGGCAAACAAAAACAAGGGATCGTGTCCCTTGGACTCGTGTTTATTTGGAATGCTGATTAAAGGGAAAAAGCTGACATCCGAGATGAGGAGCTGAAATGGAACGCGTGGAAAGATTCTGGGTTGCAAACGTTGATCCAACAAACTGGAATTGCTTCAATTTTGTTTCAGTTTCTTGATATTATTCATGGGACCAATTTGTTTTTTTTCTTAAATCTATGCTTTTTTCATAATAGAAAGTTCTACGATTTCAGTCAGAGAATTGAAGCAAAGCGAACATGTCTGATTGATCCCAGAGCAGGGATCAACCTTTGCTCTTTGCACTGCAAGTATCAGATCCAGGAAAATATGCGAGGGCTGCCCGGATCTGAATCCACTGAGCTACAGCCAGCACCTGTCTCCTTCCAAAAGCATTGCATTAATGCCTCGGTTCATTTATTTATTACACAATTGCACATTTTACACTAAGAACTCTACAAGGAAACAAACTGAAATCCTGCAGGCCCCAGACACTCAGATACTTAGTTACCAGACTCTCAGACACCCAGACACCCACTCACCCAGACACCCACTCACACAGACACCAACTCACTCAGTCGCTCACTCACCCAGACACTCACTCACCCAGACACCCACTCACCCAGATACCCACTCACACAGACACCAACTCACTCAGTCGCCCAGACACCCAGACACCCAGACACTCACTCACCCAGACACTCACTCACCCAGACTCCCACTCACCCAAACACCCACTCACCCAGACACCAACTCACTCAGTCGCCCAGACACCCAGACACCCAAACACTCACTCACCCAGACACCCACTCACCCAGACACCCAAACACTCACTCACCCACTCACACAGACACCAACTCACTCACCCAGACACTCACTGACTCAGTCGCCCAGACACCCAGACACTCACTCACTCAGTCACCCAGACACCCACTCACCCAGACACCCACTCACCCAGACACTCACCTCGACACTCACTCACCAAGACAGACACTCACTCAGACACCCACTCACTCAGTCACCCAGACACTCACCCAGATACCCACTCACCCAGACACTCACTGACTCAGTTGCCCAGACACCCAGACACTCACTCACTCAGTCACCCAGACACCCACTCACCCAGACACTCACCTCGACACTCACTCACCAAGACAGACACTCACTCAGACACCCACTCACTCAGTCACCCAGACACTCACCCAGATACCCACTCACCCAGACACTCACTGACTCAGTTGCCCAGACACCCAGACACTCACTCACTCAGTCACCCAGACACCCACTCACCCAGACACTCACCTAGACACTCAATCACCCAGACACCCAGACACTCACCCAGCCACCCACTCACCCAGACACCCTCTCACCCACACACCCAGACACTCACCCAGGCACCCACTCACACAGTCGTCCAGACACCCAGACACTCACTCACTCAGTCACTCAGTCACCCAGACACTCACTCAGTCACCCAGACACTCACCAAGACACTCACTCACACCAATAACTCGAAGGCCGTTACCCTGGTGATAAAACAGAGACTTCGTATTGAAATTTGGATAGAAATTGAGTGAGTCACAAATTCGGAATTTCCAGATTCTACCGGTTCTGCCTTCATAGAATGGTACAGCACAGAAGGAGGCCATTCGGCTCATCGAGCCTGTGCCGGCTTTTTGAAAGAGCTCTCCAATTAGTCCCGCTCCCCCATAGCTCTGCAAATTTCTCCTTTTCAATTATTTATCCAATTCCCTTTTGAAAGTTATTATTGAATCTGCTTCCACGACCCTTTCAGGCAGTGCATTCCAGATCACAAGAACTCGCTGTGTACAATTAATTCTCCTCGTCTTTTCCCTCGATTTTTTTGCCTATTACTTTAAATCTGTGTCCTCTGGTTACTGACCCTCCTGCTGGTAGAAACATTTTCTCCTTATTAATCTATCAAAACCCTTCATGGTTTTGAACACCTTTATCAAATCTCCCCTTAACTTTCTCTGCTCTATGGAGAACAGCCCCAGCGTCTCCAGTCTCTCCACATAACTGATGCCCCTTATCCCTGGTACCATTCTAGTAAATCTCCTCTGCACTCTCCTCTGTCTTATAAATGCAAATAAAACGAGAGCTGTTCTTACAGACTCCCAGGTGCTGTATTTACAGAAGTCCTCTTACATAATGTTGTACGAATGTCTCAATGCTTTATTACAGCATCCCAGAAATGGAGTGTGAGTTCTGAAACCAAATCCACACACCATAGAACAACCATCTCTTTGACTTTCCATATAACCAGTCCGATGTACTGGCAGATCCTGATCTGTGTCCGGGTGCCGATCTCAGTCCCGGTATGGCTATCACTAATTTCTCTCTACACAGTGTCCTGAGAGCAGGCCTCTCTTACACGGTCAGCTTTGCCATCATGTCCTCCTTGACTGGACCTGCCTCTGACAAGGATCAGGTTTGCCGTTTGCCAGCTCGGCTTTCCCTTGCGGCTGCTTTCCTAAGATAGATTTTGCTTGGCCAGGCTTCCGTGGTTAGCTTCTCTTTGCTAGGCCAACACCACCTCGGTGTCCACTGACTGCCTTGTCCCCACCCCTTCGCAGGCTGCCTGAAGTAGGCTTTCCTTCAAGTGCTTCTCCTTTGCCTCGTAAACGAATCTTTCATCCCAGCATTGCAGTTTGAAACTGTGCTAGCAATGAGTGTAATAAAGTGTGTCAGTGTTTCCAGTGTAATCTTGTACAATAAAGCTGAAATTTCAGGAGACTTTGCTTTCTACGTTGTTTTAAGATTCCCCTCATTGGGTTGGAACAGAGTGTTTGCAGGAAGCCCCAGAACATGGGCTTTACAGTTAGTTCATTCTGTGTAGCTGCCTCACGTCCTTGTTCTCTCCTTTAAATTTTTCTGTCGGACCTTTCTCAGAATGTCAGTGGAGATGACACCAACATATTCCAATAGCCCATTGAAACAAGGCAGCCCCTTACCGTGGTCCTGAGCCAAATATAATCCTGATATACAGGGTGAGCTGACCTCAGCCCAGGCTGCCTAGGGTGTAGTGAATGGCTGCTACTTTCTATATAGACAAAGACACACCAACATGTAATCGATAGACAGACAGACACAACAACTCAGGTTTACTAGATTGATTCCTGGGATGAGAGGGCTGCCCTACGGTGAGAGATTGTGTAGAATGGGCCGATACTCTCTGGAGTTTAGACGACAGAGAGATGATCTAATTGAAACATATAAGATTCTGAAGGGGATTGACAGAGTAGATGCTGAGCGGTTGTTTCCCCCTGGCTGGAGTGTCTAGAACTAGTGGGCATAGTCTCAAGATAAGGGGTAGGCCATTTAAGACGGAGATGAGGAGGAATTTCTTCACTCAGAGGGTTGTGAATCTTTGGAATTCTCTGCCCCAAAGGGCTGTGGATGCTCAGTCATTGAGTATATTCAAGGCTGAGATAGATAGATTTTTGGACTCTAGGGGAATCAAGGGCTATGGAGATCGGACGGGAAAGTGGAGTTGAGGTCAATGATCAGCCATGATCTTATTGAATAGCAGAGCAGGCTCGAGGGGCCATATGGCCTACTCCTGCTCCTACTTCTTATGTTCTTACAACATGATTCCAAATCCCACTATGAATTTAATTTAATGACATGTAGAAATAAAAAAAAGTTGGTTATTGGTAAAAGTGATCATGAAACTGTCAGATCGTCATAAAAACCCAACTGTCTCACTAATGTCCTTTTGGAAAGGAAACCTGCTGTCCTTACCCGGTCTGGGCCTGTATGTGACTCCAGTCTCCAGTCAATGTTGTTGGCTCTTAACTGCCCTTTGAAGTGGCCTAGCAAGCCTTTCAGTTGAATTGAATCTTGGGAAACTAGGGATGGGCTTGCCAGTAATGCTCTCATGCTGAGAATGAATAGAATAGAGAATAGTTAACCAATATACAATTAGACTCATCAATATTTAATCTATATACAATCACTGTAGAAGTTACAACACAGACACAGGCCATTCGGCTCAATCTGTGTTGGCATTTACCCTCCACAGGAACAAATAGTCCTAATCACATTTACCCAGCCTCTTTCCACATCCCTTCATCCTTTTTGCCTTCATCCATATTTCCAATCAACTCTGCCTCAAACACAAACCTAGGAAGTGAATTCTGCAACCTCACAACTCTGTTGTAACGAAGCTTTACTTGCACTCTGTTCTTATTCTCCTACATTTAATCTTATATTAACCTGCGATGGCTTCTCTCCCCACTTCGGCACCGTTACCTCTGCTGTACCCCCCAAGGATCTATCCTTGGCCCCTCCTATTTCTCATTTACTTGCTGTCCCTCAGCGACATCATCCGAAAATACAGTCTCAGTTTCCACATGTACGCTGCCGACATGCAGCTCTACCTCACCACCACCTCTCTCGAACCCTCCACTGTATCTAAATTGGCAGACTACTTGTCTACTACCTAGTACTGGATGAGCAGAAATTTCCTCCAACTAAATATTGGGAAGACCGAAGCATTGTCTTCGGTCCCCGTAACAAACACCGTTCCCTAGCCGCCGACTCCATTCCTCTCCCTGGCAACTGTAAGGTTGAACCAGGCTGTTTGCAACCTTGGTGAATAATTTGACCCCGAGATGAACTTCCGACCACATATTCGTGCCATCACTAAAACCACCTATTTTCACCTCTGTAATGACTCTGTCCCTGCCTCAGCTCATCTGGTGCTGAAACCCTCAGCCATGCCTTGGTTACCTCTAGACTTGACTATTCCAACGCACTCCTTGCCGACCTCCTTAAACTTGAAGTCATGCAAAATTTTGCTGTCCATGTCCTAACCTGCACCAAGTCCCGTTCACCCATCACCCCTGTGCATGATGACCTACATTGGCATGCTGACCTACATCGGCTCCTGGTTAAGCAACAGCTCAATATTAAAATGCTGATCCTTGTTTTCAAATCCTACTGTGGCCTCACCCCTCTCTATCTCTATTAACTCCTCCAGCAACCCCCCACCCCCCCCCCCCCCGCCGCCCCCCCCCCCGCCCATGAGATATCTGCGCTCCTCTAATTCTGGCCTTCTGAGCATCCTCGATTTTTATCGCTCCACCATTGATGGCCGTGCTTTCAGCTGCCAAAGCTCTAAGCTCTGGGATTCCTTCCATACACCTCTCTGCCTCTCTATCTCTCTTTCATTCTTTAAGATGCTCCTTAAAACCTATCTCTTTGACCAAGCTTTTGGTCATCTGCTCTAATATCTCCATATGTGGCTCGTGACAAATTTAGTTATATAACCTCCTGTGAAGTGCACTAGGATGTTTTATAATGTTAAAGATTCTATATAAATAAAAGTTGTTGTTATAGCTATGACCCTTCAACGACTGAAACAATCTGTTTCTATCTACCCTGTCCCATCCTTTTAAATGTTAAACAATTCTATCGTATCACTCCATAACCTGCATTGTTCTAATGAAAGAGGACCCAAATTTACATTTTTGTATTTCCATATTCCAGCCAGCAATCTAGTGCACCCATGTTTTACCTTCTCTAAAGCCTCAATGTTCTATCAGTTCTTTTCACAGCCTCATCAAACCTGAGGTGCTGCCTTCAATGTCCTGCAAAGCTGTCCCCCCAATCCCTGTGCTCCCCCAGCACCGAGCCCTCTCCCACTTACAATATAATTTACGCTGTTATTTGTTGGACCAAATTTCAGCATCTCACACTCACTGACATTGAATCCAATCATCCACTTTTAACCCATTTCCCCCAACTTTTTAACATCCCTTTGCGGCTTCCTTTGGTCTTCTAGTTTGCTCCTATTGCTCCTAGTTTGGCATCATCTGCACATTTCAACACCAGTCCCTCTAGCCCTATGTCAAATCACTGATACACACGGAGAACAGAAGTGGTCCCAGCACAGAGCCCTGTGGGACACCACCACCCACTTCACCCAATCCGAGAAACTGCACTGAACACACACTCTCCGTTTTCTCCCTTCTAACCAATTTTTAATCCAGTTTTCCATCCTCTTCCTAAACCCACATCACTTAATCTTTTCCAATAAACTCTCATTAAGGAACCTTCTCATATGCTTTTCGAAGTCCATGTACACCAGATCCACCGCATTGTGCCCATTCACCATAACGGTTACCTTTGCCAAGAGTTCTGACGTTTGTCGAGCAAGATCATCTCTTGTGACATCTCTGCTGGCTCCTTCAAACTATTATCTCTTCATCTAAATGTCTGGAGATTTCATCCTTAATTAAAATCCCTGAAATGTTCCCTGCCGGAGATGTGCAGGGGTTTGGCCTGTAATTACTCGGCTAGATCTCATCTCCCTTGTTAAAGTGGATCCTACATTGACCACTCCGGTCCTCTCGCTCACATCCACACTCAAAGCCTCAAATATAATTACTATTGTCTGCAATGCCCTCCGCCAATTCCTTCAGGATGCTCAGCTGTATCCCATCGGGACATGGCTTTTTGTCTTCCTTTAGCAAAACTTACTTAAACATTTTATTTCCCAGAAGTACTCCTCCACGATCCCCCAGAAGCCCCCTCTGCCATCACAGCCCATGCCACCACACACCCCCATACTTTCTGCTAGCCAGGCAGTCCTCTATCGGTAGGTCTTAATCAAGCAAGCTGAAGGACGCTGGTCTGGTGCCCAACGTCCATTGGCATAAAATTTGTGCGGCCTTTACTTCGGTCAGTGTCCATCAATCGGTCAGTGTCCATCAATCGCTCAGTGTCCATCAATCACTCAGTGTCCATCAATCGGTCAGTGTCCATCAACCGGTCAGTGTCCAACTAGTCAGTGTCCATCAACCAGTCAGTGTCCATCAATCGGTCAGTGTCCATCAATCGGTCAGTGTCCATCAATCGCTCAGTCTCCATCAATCACTAAGTCTCCATCAATCAGTCCGTGTCCATCACCTAGTCAGTGTGCATCGTCATCATCATAGACAGTGCCTCGAAGCGATGATGACTTGCTTCCATGCCAAAAAAGGATGAGTTCACAGGTGTTTCAAAGACGGACCTAATATTCGAGGTCCGGAACTACATCCTGAAGTGTGGAAGATGCCTGTGCGTGGATTTTTTTAACCTGTTGTGACCGTTACACACAAACCACCACACGGGCTTGACAGAGCTAGGTCTTGGTCCGGTGGCAAGGATTAATCAAGACGACTGGAGACCAGCTCTGCTGCACGGAGCCAGTGCGCACACATATCGCGGTGTGGGCTGGCCACAGTGCAGTAATATTTTACTCCCGTTCTGCTCGCTACTGATGCTTTGCCCAAAATTGGTCCAAGAGCAGTTTTGCAGCTGTAAATTCTGTTCAATACTGATCGTTATAGCTTTCCATTTAGGGTGGCGTGTCCGATACTGTTGTCACTCTTTCTAAATAGCTCACTACTCGTATTTGTCTCATGTCCGTCAATATCCATTCGTAGAAAGGCTGTTTTTCACCACTTGAGTATTAACCTCTCACTGCTTTTTCACAAGTGTTGTGTGTCTTCGAAATGTTTTTGTGCACCAATCCATGGGACGGATCTTGTGCCGATATTTGGGGCTTTGTTCTGCATTTCCGGTTGGGGCGGTGTTGAGGGGGCGGACATGCCCTTGTAGCGGGCCAGCTAAAGCAACGAGCCGTCAGCGCGGCGCTGATGATGCCAGCTCGGCGTGGCACAGCCCGTGACAACGTCACTCCCCCTTCCAGCCGGGGAAAGCGGTCAGTGGCACCAATATCGCTCCAACGGGGCGATTTCCCTCGAGGGGCGGAAAGGGGGTCAGACCCAGTCGCACTGGGGGGGCAATTTAGGACGGGTCGGCCCATCCGCCCCGTCCCGGGTCGGTAAGTGTAAGGGGGTATAGTATTGTAAGGGATTAAAATACTGTCACCAAAGTGGAAGTAGACATTCGTTTATATGCATTTAAAGGTCACTTATAAAACGCACTTACAAATGGGTTTTAAATAAGTGTCCATCTATCGGTCAGTGTCCATCTATCGGTCAGAGTCCATCAATCGGTCAGTGTGCATTTATGGCTCAGTGTCCCTTAATCGTTCAGTGTCCATCAACCGCCATCAATCGGTCAATATGCATCAATTGGTCAGTGTCTATCAATCACTCAGTGTCCATCAATCGGTCAATGTCCATCAATCAGTCAGTGTCCATCAATCACTCAGTGTGCATCAATCAGTCAGTGTCCATCAATCGCTCAGTGTCCATCAATGGTTCGGTGTCCATCAATCGCTAGGTGTCCATCAATCGCTCAGTGTCCATCAATCAGTAAGTGTCCATCAATCAGTCAGTGTCCGTCAATCGCTTAGTATCCATCAATCAGTCAGTGTCCATCAATCGCTCAGTGTCCGTCAATCCCTCAGTGTCCATCAGTCGCTCAGTGTCCATCAATCGTACAGTGTCCGTCAATCGGTCAGTGTTCATCAATCGCTCAGTGTCCATCAATCAGTCAGTGTCCATCAATCAGTCAGTGTCCGTCAATCGCTCAGTATCCATCAATCAGTCAGTGTCCATCAATCAATCAGTGTCCATAAATCGCTCACTGTCCATCAATCACCATCAATCAGTCAGTGTCCATCAATTTGTCAGTGTCCAATCAGTCAGTGTCCATCAATCGCTCAGTGTCCGTCAATTGCTCAGTATCCGTCTATCGCTCAGTGTCCATCAATCAGTCAGTATCCATCAATCGCTCAGTATCCATCAATCAGTCAGTATCCATCAATCGCTCACTGTCCATCGATCGGTCAGTGTCCATCGATCGGACAGTGTCCATTAATTGGTCAGAGTCCATCAATTGGTAAGTGTGCATCAATCGCTCAGCGTCCATTAATCGCTCAGTGTCCATCAACCGGCATCAATCGGTCAGTGTCCATAAATTGCCATCAATCGGTCGGTGTCCGTCAATCGCTCAGAGTCCATCAATCGCTCAGTGTCCATCAATCACCATCAATCGGTCAGTGTCCATCAATTGGTTAGTGTCCATCAGTCAGTCAGTGTCCATCAATCGTTCAGTGTCCATTAATCGGTCAGAGTACATCAGTCGGTCATATTCCATCAATCGCTCAGTGTTCATCAATTGGTCAGAGTCCATCAACCGGTCAGTGTGCATCAATGGCTCAGCGTCCCTCAATCGCTCAGTGTCCATCAATCGCTCAGTGTCCGTCAATCACTCAGAGTCCATCAATCTGTCAGTGTCCATCAATCGCTCAGTGTCCGTCAATCGCTCAGTTTCCATCAATCATTCAGTGTCCATCGATCGGTCAGTGTCCATCGATCGGACAGTGTCCATTAATTGGTCAGAGTCCATCAATCGGTCAGTGTGCATCAATCGCTCAGCGTCCATTAATCGCTCAGTGTCCATCAACCGGCATCAATCGCTCAGTGTCCATCAATCACCATCAATCGATCAGTGTCCATCAATTGGTCAGTGTCCATCAGTCAGTCAGTGTCCATCAATCGCTCAGTGTCCATCAATCGGTCAATGTCCATCAATCGCACAGTGTCCATCAATCGTTCAGTGTCCATTAATCGGTCAGAGTACAGCAGTCGGTCATATTCCATCAATCGCTCAGTGTTCATCAATTGGTCAGAGTCCATCAATCAGTCAGTGTCTATCAATCGGTCACTGTCCCTCAATCGCTCAGTATCCATTAATCAGTCAGTGTCCATCAATTGCTCAGTGTCCATCAATCGCTCAGTGTCCGTCAATCGCTCAGTGTCCATCAATCAGTCAGTGTCCATCAATCGCTCAGAATCCATCAATGAGTCAGTTTCCATCAATCAGTCAGTGTCCATCAATCGCTCAGTGTCCGTTAATCGCTCAGTTTCCATCAATCATTCAGTGTCCATCGATTGGTCAGTGTCCATCAATCAGTCAGTATCCATCAATCACTCACTGTCCATCGATTGGTCAGCGTCCATCAATCAGTCAGTGCCATTAATCGGTCAGAGTCCATCAATCGGTCAGTGTGCATCAATCGCTCAGTGTCCATTAATCGCTCAGTGTCCATCATCCGGCATCAATCAGTCAGTGTCCATAAATCGCCATCAATCGGTCAGTGACCGTCAATCGCTCAGTGTCCGTCAGTCGCTCAGTGTCCATCAATCAGTCAGAGTCCATCAATCGCTCAGTGTCCATCACTCATGCAGTGTCCATCACTCGTGCAGTGTCCATCAATCGCTCAGTGTCCATCACTCGTGCAGTGTCCATCAATCGCTCAGTGTCCATCACTCGCTCAGTGTCCATAAATCAGTCAGCGTCCATCAATCGCTCAGTGTCCATCAATCAGTCAGTGTCCATCGATCGGTCAGTGTCCATCAATCACTCACTGTCCATCAATCACCATCAATCACTCAGTGTCCATCAATTTGTCAGTGTCCAATCAGTCAGTGTCCATCAATCGCTCAGTGTCCATCAATTGGTGAGAATCCATCTATCGTTCAGTGTCCATCAATCGCTCAGTGTCCATCGATCGATCACTGTCCATCAATCAGTCAGTGTCCATCAATCACTCACTGTCCATCAATCACCATCAATTGGTCAGTGTACATCAATTTGTCAGTGTCCATCAATCAGAAAGTGTCCATCAATCGCTCAGTGCCCATCAATTGGTGAGAGTCCACCATCGATCGGTCAGTGTCCAACAATCGGTCAGAGTCCATCAATCGGTCAGTGGGTATCAATCGCTCAGTGCCCATCAATTGGTGAGAGTCCACCATCGATCGGTCAGTGTCCAACAATCGGTCAGAGTCCATCAATCGGTCAGTGGGCATCAATCGCTCAGTGTCCATTAATCGCTCAGTGTCCATCAATCGCCATCAATCGTTCAGTGTCCATCAATTGCTATCAATCGGTCTCTGTCCATCAATCGCTCAGTGTCCATCAATCAGTCTGTGTCCATCAATCGGTCAGTGTCCATCATTCGGTCAGTGTCCATCAATCGCTCAGTTTCAGTCAATCGCTCAGTGTCCATCAATCGCTCATTGTCCAACAATCAGTCAGTGGCCCTCAATCGCTCATTGTCCATTAATCGCTCAGTGTCACTCAATCGTTCGGTGTCTATCAATCGCGCAATGTCCATAAATCAGTCAGTGTCCATCAATCGGTCAGCATCCTTTAATCGCTCAGTGTCCATCAATTAGTCCTTGTCCATCAATCGCTCATTGTCCATTAATTGCTCAGTGTCCATCAATCATTCGGTGTCTATCAATCGCGCAGTGTCCATAAATCAGTCAGTGTAAATCAATCGCTCAGTGTCCATCAATCGCTCAGTGTCCATCAATCACTCAGTGTCCATCAATTAGTCAGTGTCCCTCAATGGGTCAGTGTCCCTCAATCGCTCACTGTCTATCAATCGAGCAATGTCCATAAATCAGTCAGTGTCCATCAATCGCTCAGTGTCCATTAGTCGCTCAGTGTCCATCAACCGCCATCAATCGGTCAGTGTCCTTTAATCGCTCAGTGTCCATCAATTGGTCAGTGTCCATCAATCACTCAGTGTCCATCAATCGGTCAGAGCCCATCGATCGCTCAGTGTCCATCGATCGTTCAGTGTCCATCGATCGTTCAGTGTCCATCAATCAGTCAGTGTTCATTAATCGCTCAGTGTCCATTAATCGTTCAGTGTCCGTCAATCGCTCAGTGTCCATCAATCGCTCAGTATCCATCGATCGGTCAGTGTCCATCGATCGGTCAGTGTCCATCAATCAGTCAGTGTCCATCAATCGCTCAGTGTCCGTCAATCACCATCAATCGCTCAGTGTCCATCAATCGGTCAGTGTCCTTTAATCGCTCAGTGTCCATCAATTGGTCAGTGTCCATCAATCACTCAGTGTCCATCAATCGGTCAGAGCCCATCGATCGCTCAGTGTGCATCGATCGTTCAGTGTCCATCAATCAGTCAGTGTTCATTAATCGCTCAGTGTCCATCAATCACCATCAATCGCTCAGTGTCCATCAATCGCCATCAATCGCTCAGTGTCCATCAATCGCTCAGTGTCCATCATTCGGTCAGTGTCCATCAATCGCTCAGTTTGAGTCAATCGCTCAGTATCCATCAATTGCTCAGTGCCCATCAATCAGTCAGTGTCCATCAATCGCTCAGAGTCCATCAATCAGGCAGTGTCCATCAATCGCTTAGTTTCCATCAATCGCTCAGCATCCATCAATCAGTCAGTGTCCATCAATCGCTCAGTTTCCATCAATCAGTCAGTATCCATCAATCGCTCACTGTCCATCGATCGGTCAGTGTCCATCAATCGCACAGTGTCCATCAATCGTTCAGTGTCCATTAATCGGTCAGAGTACAGCAGTCGGTCATATTCCATCAATCGCTCAGTGTTCATCAATTGGTCAGAGTCCATCAATCAGTCAGTGTCTATCAATCGGTCACTGTCCCTCAATCGCTCAGTATCCATTAATCAGTCAGTGTCCATCAATTGCTCAGTGTCCATCAATCGCTCAGTGTCCGTCAATCGCTCAGTGTCCATCAATCAGTCAGTGTCCATCAATCGCTCAGAATCCATCAATGAGTCAGTTTCCATCAATCAGTCAGTGTCCATCAATCGCTCAGTGTCCGTTAATCGCTCAGTTTCCATCAATCATTCAGTGTCCATCGATTGGTCAGTGTCCATCAATCAGTCAGTATCCATCAATCACTCACTGTCCATCGATTGGTCAGTGTCCATCAATCAGTCAGTGCCATTAATCGGTCAGAGTCCATCAATCGGTCAGTGTGCATCAATCGCTCAGTGTCCATTAATCGCTCAGTGTCCATCATCTGGCATCAATCAGTCAGTGTCCATAAATCGCCATCAATCGGTCAGTGACCGTCAATCGCTCAGTGTCCGTCAGTCGCTCAGTGTCCATCAATCAGTCAGAGTCCATCAATCGCTCAGTGTCCATCACTCATGCAGTGTCCATCACTCGTGCAGTGTCCATCAATCGCTCAGTGTCCATCACTCGTGCAGTGTCCATCAATCGCTCAGTGTCCATCACTCGCTCAGTGTCCATAAATCAGTCAGCGTCCATCAATCGCTCAGTGTCCATCAATCAGTCAGTGTCCATCGATCGGTCAGTGTCCATCAATCACTCACTGTCCATCAATCACCATCAATCACTCAGTGTCCATCAATTTGTCAGTGTCCAATCAGTCAGTGTCCATCAATCGCTCAGTGTCCATCAATTGGTGAGAATCCATCTATCGTTCAGTGTCCATCAATCGCTCAGTGTCCATCGATCGATCACTGTCCATCAATCAGTCAGTGTCCATCAATCACTCACTGTCCATCAATCACCATCAATTGGTCAGTGTACATCAATTTGTCAGTGTCCATCAATCAGAAAGTGTCCATCAATCGCTCAGTGCCCATCAATTGGTGAGAGTCCACCATCGATCGGTCAGTGTCCAACAATCGGTCAGAGTCCATCAATCGGTCAGTGGGTATCAATCGCTCAGTGCCCATCAATTGGTAAGAGTCCACCATCGATCGGTCAGTGTCCAACAATCGGTCAGAGTCCATCAATCGGTCAGTGGGCATCAATCGCTCAGTGTCCATTAATCGCTCAGTGTCCATCAATCGCCATCAATCGTTCAGTGTCCATCAATTGCTATCAATCGGTCTCTGTCCATCAATCGCTCAGTGTCCATCAATCAGTCTGTGTCCATCAATTGGTCAGTGTCCATCATTCGGTCAGTGTCCATCAATCGCTCAGTTTCAGTCAATCGCTCAGTGTCCATCAATCGCTCAGTGTCCAACAATCAGTCAGTGGCCCTCAATCGCTCATTGTCCATTAATCGCTCAGTGTCACTCAATCGTTCGGTGTCTATCAATCGCGCAATGTCCATAAATCAGTCAGTGTCCATCAATCGGTCAGCATCCTTTAATCGCTCAGTGTCCATCAATTAGTCCGTGTCCATCAATCGCTCATTGTCCATTAATTGCTCAGTGTCCATCAATCATTCGGTGTCTATCAATCGCGCAGTGTCCATAAATCAGTCAGTGTAAATCAATCGCTCAGTGTCCATCAATCGCTCAGTGTCCATCAATCACTCAGTGTCCATCAATTAGTCAGTGTTCCTCAATGGGTCAGTGTCCCTCAATCGCTCACTGTCTATCAATCGAGCAATGTCCATAAATCAGTCAGTGTCCATCAATCGCTCAGTGTCCATTAGTCGCTCAGTGTCCATCAACCGCCATCAATCGGTCAGTGTCCTTTAATCGCTCAGTGTCCATCAATTGGTCAGTGTCCATCAATCACTCAGTGTCCATCAATCGGTCAGAGCCCATCGATCGCTCAGTGTCCATCGATCGTTCAGTGTCCATCAATCAGTCAGTGTTCATTAATCGCTCAGTGTCCATTAATCGTTCAGTGTCCGTCAATCGCTCAGTGTCCATCAATCGCTCAGTATCCATCGATCGGTCAGTGTCCATCGATCGGTCAGTGTCCATCAATCAGTCAGTGTCCATCAATCGCTCAGTGTCCGTCAATCACCATCAATCGCTCAGTGTCCATCAATCGGTCAGTGTCCTTTAATCGCTCAGTGTCCATCAATTGGTCAGTGTCCATCAATCACTCAGTGTCCATCAATCGGTCAGAGCCCATCGATCGCTCAGTGTGCATCGATCGTTCAGTGTCCATCAATCAGTCAGTGTTCATTAATCGCTCAGTGTCCGTCAATCACCATCAATCGCTCAGTGTCCATCAATCGCCATCAATCGGTCAGTGTCCATCAATCGGTCAGAGTCCATCAATCGCTCAGTGTCCATCAATCGCTCAGTGTCCATCATTCGGTCAGTGTCCATCAATCGCTCAGTTTGAGTCAATCGCTCAGTATCCATCAATTGCTCAGTGCCCATCAATCAGTCAGTGTCCATCAATCGCTCAGAGTCCATCAATCAGGCAGTGTCCATCAATCGCTTAGTTTCCATCAATCGTTCAGCATCCATCAATCAGTCAGTGTCCATCAATCGCTCAGTTTCCATCAATCAGTCAGTATCCATCAATCGCTCACTGTCCATTGATCGGTCAGTGTCCATCGATCGGTCAGTGTCCATTAATCGGTCAGAGTCCATCAATCAGTAAGTGTGCATCAATCGCTCAGTGTCCATCAATCGGTCAGAGTCCAGCAATCAGTCAGTGTGCATCAATCGCTCAGTGTCCATCAATGGGTCAGAGTCCATCAACCGGTCAGTGTGCATCAATGGCTCAGTGTCCCTCAATCGCTCAGTGTCCATCAATCGTTCAGTGTCTATCAATCGCGCAGTGTCCATCAATCGCTCAGTATCCATCGATCGCTCAGTGTCCATCGATCGCTCAGTGTCCATCGATCGTTCAATATCCATCAATCAGTCAGTGTCCATTAATCGCTCAATGTCCATTAACAGCTCAGTGTCCGTCAATCGCTCAGTGTCCATCAATTGCTCAGTGTCCATCAATTGCTCAGTATCCATCAATCAGTCAGTGTCCATCAATCGCTCAGTATCCATCGATCGGTCAATGTCCATCAATCAGTCAGTGTCCATCAATCGCTCACTGTCCGTCAATGACCAGCAATCGCTCAGTGTCCATCAATCGCCATCGATCAGTCAGTGTCCATCAATCGGTCAGAGTCCATCAATCGCTCATTGTCCAACAATCGCTCAATGTCCATCATTCGGTCAGTGTCCGTCAATCATTCAGTTTCAGTCAATCGCTCAGTGTCCATCAATCGCTCAGAGGCCATCAATCAGGCAGTGTCCATCAATCGCTCAGTTTCCATGAATCATTCAGTGTCCATCAATCGCTCAGTTTCCATCAATCGCTCAGCATCCATCAATCAGTTAGTGTCCATCAATCGCTAAGTTTCCATCAATCATTCAGTATCCATCAATCGCTTACTGTCCATCGATCGATCAGTGTCCATCGATCGGTCAGTGTCCATTAATCGGTCAGAGTCCATCAATCAGTCAGTGTGCATCAATCGCTCAGTGTCCATTAATCACTCAGTGTCCATCAACTGGCATCAATCGGTCAGTGTCCACAAATCGCCATCAATCGCTCAGTGTCCATCAATCGCTCAGAGTCCATCAATCGCTCAATGTCCATCAATCACCATCAATCGGTCAGTGTCCATCAATCAGTCAGTGTCCATCAATCGTTCAGTGTCCATCAACCGCCATCAATCGGTCAGTGTGCATTAATCGGTCAGTGTCCATCAATCACTCAGTGTCCATCAATCAGTCAATGTCCATCAATCGTTCAGTGTCCATCAATCATTCAGTGCACATTAATTGGTCAGAGTCCATCAGTTGGTCAGATTCCATTCATTGCTCAGTGTCCATTAATCGATCAGTGTCCATCAACCGCCATCAATCGGTCAGTGTCTATCAATCAGTCAGTGTCTATCAATTGGTCAGTGTCCATCAATCACTCAGTGTCCATCAATCGGTCAGAGCCCATCGATCATTCAGTGTCCATCAATCGTTCAATGTCCATCAATCGGTCAGAGTCCATCAATTGCTCATGGTCCATCAATCGCTCACTGTCCATCAATCAGTCAGTGTCCATCAATCAGTCAGAATCCATCAATCGGTCAGAGTCCATCAATTGCTCAGTGTCCATCAATCGCTCAGTTTCCATCAATCGGTCAGAGTCCATGAATCGCTCAGTGTCCATCAATCGCTCAGTGTCCATCAATCGCTCAGTGTCCATCAATCAGTCAGAATTCATCAATCGGTCAGAGTCCATCACTTGCTCAGTGTCCATCAATCGCTCAGTTTCCATCAATCGGTCAGAGTCCATGAATCGCTCAGTGTCCATCAATCGCTCAGTGTCCATCAATCGCTCACTGTCCATCAATCATCATCAATCGCTCAGTGTCCATTAATCGCCATCAATCAGTCAGTGTCCATCAATCAGTCAGTGTCCATCAATCGCTCAGTGTCCATCAATCAGTCAGTGTCCATCAATCGTTCGGTGTCCATCAATCGGTCAGTGACCATCAATCGCGCAGTGTCAGTCAATAGCTCAGTGTCCATCAATCGCTCAGTGTCCATCAATTGCTCAGTGTCCATCAATCGGTCAGAGTCCAGCAATCGGTCAGTGTGCATCAATCGGTCAGTGTGCATCAATCGCTCAGTGTCCATCAATGGATCAGAGTCCATCAATCGGTCAGTGTGCATCAATGGCTCAGTGTCCCTTAATCGTTCAGTGTCCATCAACCGCCATCAATCGGTCAGTGTGCATCAATCGGTCAGTGTCCATCAATCGCTCAGTGTCCATCAATCAGTCAGTGTCCATCAATCGTTCGGTAACCATCAATCGCTCAGTGTCCATCAATCGCTCAGTGTCCGTCAATCCCTCAGTGTCCAGCAATCACTCAGTGTCCACCAATCGCTCAGTGTCAGTCAATCGCTCAGTGTCCATCAATCAGTCAGTGTCCATGAATCAGTCAGTGTCCGTCAATCGCTCAGTGTCCATCAATCGATCAGTGACCGTCAATCGCTCAGTGCCCATCAATCGCTCAGTGTCCATCAATCGCTCAGTGTCCATCAATCGTGCAGTGTCCGTCAATCGGTCAGTGTTCAACAATCGCTCAGTGTCCATCAATCAGTCAGTGTCCATCAATCAGTCAGTGTCTGTCAATCGCTCAGTATCCATCAATCAGTCAGTGTCCATCAATCAATCAGTGTGCATAAATCGCTCACTGTCCATCAATCACCATCAATCGATCCGTGTCCATCAATTTGTCAGTGTCCAATCAGTCAGTGTCCATCAATTTCTCAGTGTCCATCAATTGGTCAGTGTCCATCAATCAGTCAGTATCCATCAATCGCTCACTGTCCATCGATCGGTCAGTGTCCATCGATCGGACAGTGTCCATCAATTGGTCAGAGTCCATCAATCGGTCAGTGTGCATCAATCGCTCAGTGTCCATTAATCGTTCAGTGTCCATCAACCGGCATCAATCGGTAAGTGTCCATAAATCGCCATCAATCGGTCGGTGTCCATCAATCGCTCAGAGTCCATCAATCGCTCAGTGTCCATCAATCACCATCAATCGGTCAGTGTCCATCAATTGGTCAGTGTCCATCAGTCAGTCAGTGTCCATCAATCGCTCAGTGTCCATCAATCGGTCAATGTCCATCAATCGCACAGTGTCCATCAATCGTTCAGTGTCCATTAATCGGTCAGAGTACAGCAGTCGGTCATATTCCATCAATCGCTCAGTGTTCATCAATTGGACAGAGTCCATCAATCAGTCAGTGTCTATCAATCGCTCACTGTCCGTCAATCGCTCAGTGTCCATCAATCAGTCAGTGTCCATCAATCGCTCAGTGTCCGTCAATCGATCAGTTTCCATCAATCATTCAGTGTCCATCGATTGGTCATTGTCCATCAATCTGTCAGTATCCATCAATCGCTCACTGTCCATCGATCGGTCAGTGTCCATCGATCGATCAGCGTCCATTAATCGGTCAGAGTCCATCAGTCGTTCAGTGTGCATCAATCGCTAAGTGTCCATTAATCGCTCAGTGTCCATCAACCGGCATCAATCAGTCAGTGACCGTCAATCGCTCAGTGTCCATCAATCGCTCAGTGTCCATCAATCGTGCAGTGTCCATCACTCGTGCAGTGTCCATCAATCGCTCAGTGTCCATCACTCGTGCAGTGTCCATCAATCGCTCAGTGTCCATCAATCGCTCAGTATCCATCAATCAGTCAGTGTCCATCAATCGCTCAGTGTCCATCGATCGGTCAGTGTCCATCAATTAATCAGTGTCCATCAATCACTCACTGTCCATCAATCACCATCAATCAGTCAGTGTCCATCAATTTGTCAGTGTCCATTCAGTCAGTGTCCATCAATCGCTCAGTGTCCATCAATTGGTGAGAGTCCATCTATCGTTCAGTGTCCATCAATCGCTCAGTGTCCATCAATCAGTCAGTGTCCATCAATTGCTCAGTTTCCATCAATCGCTCAATGTCCATCAATCGGTCAGTGTGCATCAATCGCTCACTGTCCATCGATCGGACAGTGTCCATTAATTGGTCAGAGTCCATCAATCGGTCAGTGTGCATCAATCACTCAGCATCCATTAATCGGTCAGTGTCCATTAACCGGCATCAATTGGTCAGTGTCCATAAATCACCATCAATCAGTCGGTATCGATCAATCGCTAAGTGTCCATCAATCGCTCAGTGTCCATCATTCACCATCAATCCGTCAGTGTCCATCAATTGGTCAGTGTCCATCAGTCAGTCAGTGTCCATCAATCGCTCAGTGTCCATCAATCGCTCAGTGTCCATCAATCGGTCAATGTCCATCAATCGGTCAGATTACAGCAGTCGGTCATATTCCATCAATCGCTCGGTGTTCATCAATGGGACAGAGTCCATCAATCAGTCAGTGTCCGTCAATCGCTCAGTGTCCATCAATCGCTCAGTGTCCATCAATCAATCAGTGTCCATAAATCGCTCACTGTCCATCAATCACCATCAATCGGTCAGTGTCCATCAATTTGTCAGTGTCCAATCAGTCAGTGTCCATCAATTGGTCAGTGTCCATCAATCAGTCAGTATCCATCAATCGCTCACTGTCCATCGATCGGTCAGTGTCCATCGATCGGACAGTGTCCATCAATTGGTCAGAGTCCATCAATCGGTCAGTGTGCATCAATCGCTCAGTGTCCATTAATTGTTCAGTGTCCATCAACCGGCATCAATCGGTCAGTGTCCATCAATTGGTCAGTGTCCATCAGTCAGTCAGTGTCCATCAATCGCTCAGTGTCCATCAATCGGTCAATGTCCATCAATCGGTCAATGTCCATCAATCGCTCAGAGTCCATCAATCAGCCAGTGTCTATTAATCGCTGACTGTCCGTCAATCGCTCAGTGTCCATCAATCAGTCATGTCCATCAATCAGTCAGTGTCCATCAATCGCTCAGAGTCCATCAATCAGCCAGTGTCCATCAATCACTCAGTATCCATCAATCGCTCAGTGTCTATTAATCGTTCAGTGTCCATCAACCGGCATCAATCGGTATGTATCCATAAATCGCCATCAATCGGTCGGTGTCCATCAATCGCTCAGAGTCGATCAATCGCTCAGTGTCCATCAATCACCATCAATCGGTCAGTGTCCATCAATTGGTCAGTGTCCATCAGTCAGTCAGTGTCCATCAATCGCTCAGTGTCCATCAATCGGTCAATGTCCATCAATCGCACAGTGTCCATCAATCGTTCAGTGTCCATTAATCTGTCAGAGTACAGCAGTCGGTCATATTCCATCAATCGCTCAGTGTTCATCAATTGGACAGAGTCCATCGATCAGTCAGTGTCTATCAATCACTCACTGTCCATCAATCGCTCAGTGTCCATCAATCGCTCAGTGTCCATCAATCATCATCAATCGCTCAGTGTCCATCAATCGCCATCAATCAGTCAGTGTCCATCAATCAGTCAGTGTCCATCAATCGATCAGTGTCCGTCAATCGCTCAGTATCCATCAATCAGTCTGTGTCCATCAATCGGTCAGTCACCATCAATCGCACAGTGTCCATCAATCGCTCAGTGTCCATCGATCGTGCAGTGTCCGTCAATCTGTCAGTGTTCATCAATCGCTCAGTGTCCATCAATCAGTCAGTGTAAATCAATCAGTTAGTGTCCTTCAATCGCTCAGTATCCATCAATCAGTCAGTGTTCATCAATCAATCAGTGTCCATAAATTACTCACTGTCCATCTATCACCATCAATCAGTCAGTGTCCATCAATTTGTCAGTGTCCAATCAGTCAGTGTCCGTCAATCGCACAGTATCCATCAATCGCTCAGTATCCATCAATCAGGCAGTATGCATCAATCGCTCACTGTCCATCGATCGGTCAGTGTCCATCGATCGGTCAGTGTCCATTAATTGGTCAGAGTTCGTCAATCGATCAGTGTGCATCAATCGCTCAGTGTCCATTAATCGCTCAGTGTCCATCAACCGGCATCAATCGGTCAGTGTCCATAAATCGCCATCAACCTGTCGGTGTCCATCAATCGCTCAGAGTCCATCAATCGCTCAGTGTCCATCAATCACCATCAATCGGTCAGTGTCCATCAATTGGTCAGTGTCCATGAATCGCTCAGTGTCCATGAATCGCTCAGTGTCCATCAATCGCTCAGTGTCCATCAATCAGTCAGTGTCCATCAATCGCTCACTGTCCATCAATCATCATCAATCGCTCAGTGTCCATCAATCGCCATCAATCAGTCAGTGTCCATCAATCAGTCAGTGTGCATCAATCAATCAGTGTCCATCAATCGCTCAGTGTCCATCAATCGTTCGGTGTCCATCAATCGCTCAGTGTCCATCAATCGGTCAGTGTCCATCAATCAGTCAGTGTCCATCAATCGTTCAGTGTCCATCAATCGTTCGGTGTCCATCAATCGCTCGACCGTCAATCGCTCAGTGTCCATCAATCGGTCAGTGTCCATCAATCAGTCAGTGTCCATCAATCGCTCAGTGTCCATCAATCGTTCGGTGTCCATCAATCGCTGAGTGTCCATCAATCGGTCAGTGACCGTCAATCGCTCAGTGTCCATCAATCGCTCAGTGTCCATCAATTGCTCAATGTCCATCAATCGCCATCAATTGGTCAGAGTCCATCAATCAATCAGTGTCTATCAATTGCTCAGTGGCCATCAATCAGTCAGTGTCCATCAATCGGTCAGTCACCATCAATCGCTCAGTGTCCGTCAATCGCTCAGTGTCCATCAATCGTGCAGTGTCCGTCAATCGGTTAGTGTTCATCAATCGCTCAGTGTCCATCAATCAGTCAGTGTAAATCAATCAGTCAGTGTCCATCAATCACTCAGTATCCATCAATCATTCAGTGTCCATCAATCAATCCATGTCCATAAATTGCTCACTGTCCATCAATCACCATCAATCAGTCAGTGTCCATCAATTTGTCAGTGTCCAATCAGTCAGTGTCCGTCAATCGCTCAGTATCCATCAATTGCTCAGTATCCATCAATCAGGCAGTATGCATCAATCGCTCACTGTCCATCGATCGGTCAGTGTCCATCGATCGGTCAGTGTCCATTAATTGGTCAGAGTCCATCAATCGGTCAGTGTGCATCAATCGCTCAGTGTCCATTTATCGCTCAGTGTCCATCAACCGGCATCAATCGGTCAGTGTTCATAAATCGCCATCAATCGCTCAGTGTCCATCAATCACCTTCAGTCGGTCAGTGTCGTTCAATTGGTCAGTGACCATCAATCATTCAGTGTCCATCAATCGCTCAGTGTCCATCAATCGGTCAATGTCCATCAATCGCACAGTGTCCATCAATCGTTCAGTGTCCATTAATCGGTCAGAGTACAGCAGTCGGTCATATTCCATCAATCGCTCAGTGTTCATCAATTGGTCAGAGTCCATCAATCAGTCAGTTTCTACCAATCGCTCACTGTCCGTCAATCGCTCACTGTCCGTCAATCGCTCAGTATCCATTAATCAGTCAGTGTCCATCAATCGCTCAGTGTCCATCAATCGCTCAGTGTCCATCAATAGCTCAGTGTCCATCAATCAGTCAGTGTCCATCAATCGGTCAGAGTCCATCAATCAGTCAGTGTCCATCAATCGCTCAGTTTCCATCAATCAGTCAGTGTCCATCAATCGCTCAGTGTCCATCAATCGCTCAGAGTCCATCAATCATTCAGTGTCCATCGATCGGTCAGTGTCCATCAATCAGTCAGTATCCATCAATCGCTCACCGTCCATCGATCGCTCACCGTCCATCGATTGGTCAGTGTCCATCGATCGGTCAGTGTCCATTGATCGGTCAGAGTCCGTGAATCGCTCAGTGTCCATCAATCGCTCAGTGTCCATCAATCAGTCAGTGTCCATCAATCGCTCACTGTCCATCAATCATCATCAATCGCTCAGTGTCCATCAATCGCTATCAATCAGTCAGTGTCCATCAATCAGTCAGTGTCCATCAATCAGTCAATGTCCATCAATCGACCAGTGTCCATCAATTGCTCAGTATCCATCAATCAGTCAGTGTCCATCAATCGGTCAGTCAGCATCAATCGCTCAGTGTCCATCAATCGCTCAGTGCCCATCAATCGTGCAGTGTCCGTCAATCTGTCAGTGTTCAGCAATCGCTCAGTGTCCATCAATCAGTCAGTGTAAATCAATCAGTCAGTGTCCTTAAATCGCTCAGTATCCATCAATCAGTCAGTGTCCATCAATCAATCAGTGTCCATAAATTGCTCACTGTCCATCAATCACCATCAATCAGTCAGTGTCCATCAATTTGTCAGTGTCCAATCAGTCAGTGTCTGCCAATCGCTCAGTATCCATCAATCGCTCAGTATCCATCAATCAGGCAGTATGCATCAATTGCTCACTGTCCATCGATCGGTCAGTGTCCATCGATCGGTCAGTGTCCATTAATTGGTCAGAGTCCGTCAATCGGTCAGTGTGCATCAATCACTCAGCGTCCATCAATCGCTCAGTGTCCATCAACCGCCATCAATCGGTCAGTGTCCATAAATCGCCATCAATCGGTCGGTGTCCATCAATCGCTCAGATTCCATCAATCGCTCAGTGTCCATCAATCACCATCGATCGGTCAGTGTCCATCGATCGGTCACTGTCCATTAATCGGTCAGAGTCCATGAATCGCTCAGTGTCCATCAATCGCTCAGTGTCCATCAATCAGTCAGTGTCCATCAATCGCTCACTGTCCATCGATCGGTCAGTGTCCATCGATTGGTCACTGTCCATTAATCGGTCAGAGTCCATGAATCGCTCAGTGTCCATCAATCGCTCAGTGTCCATCAATCAGTCAGTGTCCATCAATTGCTCACTGTCCATCAATCATCATCAAGCGCTCAGTGTCTATCAATCGCCATCAATCAGTCAGTGTCCATCAATCAGTCAGTGTCCATCAATCGCTCAGTGTCCATCAATCAGTCAGTGTCCTTCAATCAATCAGTGTGCATCAATCAATCAATGTCCATCAATCGCTCAGTGTCCATCTATCGTTTAGTGTCCATCAATCGCTCAGTGTCCATCAATCGGTCAGTGACCGTCAATCACTCAGTGTCCGTCAATCGCTCGGTGTCCATCAATCGCTCAGTGTCTATCGATCGGTCAATGTCCATCAATCACCATCAATTGGTCAGAGTCCATGAATCAGTCAGTGTATATCAATTTCTCAGTGGCCATCAATCAGTCAGAATCCATCAATCGGTCAGAGTCCATCAATTGCTCAGTGTCCATCAATCAGTCAGCGTCCATCAATCAGTCAGTGTCCATCAATCGCTCAGTGTCCATCAATCAGTCAGTGTCCATCAAGCAGTCAGTGTGCATCAATCAGTCAGTGTCCATCAATCGACCAGTGTCCGTCAATCGCTCAGTATCCATCAATCGCTCAGTATCCATCAATCAGGCAGTATGCATCAATTGCTCACTGTCCATCGATTGGTCAGTGTCCATCGATCGGTCAGTGTCCATTAATTGGTCAGAGTCCATCAATCGGTCAGTGTGCATCAATCGCTCAGCATCCATTAATCTCTCAGTGTCCATCAACCGGCATCAATCGGTCAGTGTCCATCAACCGGCATCAATCGGTCAGTGTCCATAAATCGCCATCAATCGGTCGATGACCATCAATCAGTCAGTGTCCATCAATCGCTCAGTGTCCGTCAATCGCTCAGTGTCCGTCAATCGCTCAGTTTCCATCAATCATTCAGTGTCCATCGATTGCTCTGTGTCCCTCAATCAGTCAGTATCCATTAATCGCTCACCGTCCATGAATCGCTCAGTGTCCATCAATCGCTCAGTGTCCATCAATCGCTCAGATTCCATCAATCATTCAGTGTCCATCGATTGGTCTGTGTCCATCAATCAGTCAGTATCCATTAATCGCTCACCGTCCATGAATCGCTCAGTGTCCATCAATCGCTCAGTGTCCATCAACCAGTTAGTGTCCATCAATCGCTCACTGTCCATCTATCATCATCAATCGCTCAGTGTCCATCAATCGCCATCAATCAGTCAGTGTCCATCAATCAGTCAGTGTCCATCAATCGCTCAGTGTCCATTAATCGGTCAGAGTACAGCAGTCGGTCATATTCCATCAATCGCTCAGTGTTCATCAATTGGACAGAGTCCATCAATCAGTCAGTGTCTATCAATCGCTCTCTGTCCGTCAATCGCTCAGTGTCCATCAATCAGTCAGTGTCCATCAATCGCTCAGTGTCCGTCAATCGATCAGTTTCCATCAATCATTCAGTGTCCATCGATTGGTCATTGTCCATCAATCTGTCAGTATCCATCAAACGCTCACTGTCCATCGATCGGTCAGTGTCCATCGATCGATCAGCGTCCATTAATCAGTCAGAGTCCATCAGTCGTTCAGTGTGCATCAATCGCTAAGTGTCCATTAATCGCTCAGTGTCCATCAACCGGCATCAATCAGTCAGTGACCGTCAATCGCTCAGTGTCGATCAATCAGTCAGAGTCCATCAATCGCTCAGTGTCCATCAATCGCTCAGTGTCCATCAATCGTGCAGTGTCCATCACTCGTGCAATGTCCATCAATCGCTCAGTGTCCATCACTCGTGCAGTGTCCATCAATCGCTCAGTGTCCATCAATCGCTCAGTATCCATCAATCAGTCAGTGTCCATCAATCGCTCAGTGTCCATCGATCGGTCAGTGTCCATCAATTAATCAGTGTCCATCAATCACTCACTGTCCATCAATCACCATCAATCAGTCAGTGTCCATCAATTTGTCAGTGTCCATTCAGTCAGTGTCCATCAATCGCTCAGTGTCCATCAATTGGTGAGAGTCCATCTATCGTTCAGTGTCCATCAATCGCTCAGTGTCCATCAATCAGTCAGTGTCCATCAATCGCTCAGTTTCCATCAATCGCTCAATGTCCATCAATCGGTCAGTGTGCATCAATCGCTCACTGTCCATCGATCGGACAGTGTCCATTAATTGGTCAGAGTCCATCAATCGGTCAGTGTGCATCAATCACTCAGCATCCATTAATTGGTCAGTGTCCATCAACCGGCATCAATTGGTCAGTGTCCATAAATCACCATCAATCGGTCGGTATCGATCAATCGCTAAGTGTCCATCAATCGCTCAGTGTCCATCAATCACCATCAATCCTTCAGTGTCCATCAATTGGTCAGTGTCCATCAGTCAGTCAGTGTCCATCAATCGCTCAGTGTCCATCAATCGCTCAGTGTCCATCAATCGGTCAATGTCCATCAATCGGTCAGATTACAGCAGTCGGTCATATTCCATCAATCGCTCGGTGTTCATCAATGGGACAGAGTCCATCAATCAGTCAGTGTCCGTCAATCGCTCAGTGTCCATCAATCGCTCAGTGTCCATCAATCAATCAGTGTCCATAAATCGCTCACTGTCCATCAATCACCATCAATCGGTCAGTGTCCATCAATTTGTCAGTGTCCAATCAGTCAGTGTCCATCAATTGGTCAGTGTCCATCAATTGGTCAGTGTCCATCAATCAGTCAGTATCCATCAATCGCTCACTGTCCATCGATCGGTCAGTGTTCATCGATCGGACAGTGTCCATCAATTGGTCAGAGTCCATCAATCGGTCAGTGTGCATCAATCGCTCAGTGTCCATTAATTGTTCAGTGTCCATCAACCGGCATCAATCGGTCAGTGTCCATCAATTGGTCAGTGTCCATCAGTCAGTCAGTGTCCATCAATCGCTCAGTGTCCATCAATCGGTCAATGTCCATCAATCGGTCAATGTCCATCAATCGCTCAGAGTCCATCAATCAGTCAGTGTCTATCAATCGCTGACTGTCCGTCAATCGCTCAGTGTCAATCAATCAGTCATGTCCATCAATCAGTCAGTGTCCATCAATCGCTCAGAGTCCATCAATCAGCCAGTGTCCATCAATCACTCAGTATCCATCAATCGCTCAGTGTCTATTAATCGTTCAGTGTCCATCAACCGGCATCAATCGGTATGTATCCATAAATCGCCATCAATCGGTCGGTGTCCATCAATCGCTCAGAGTCGATCAATCGCTCAGTGTCCATCAATCACCATCAATCAGTCAGTGTCCATCAATTGGTCAGTGTCCATCAGTCAGTCAGTGTCCATCAATCGCTCAGTGTCCATCAATCGGTCAATGTCCATCAATCGCACAGTGTCCATCAATCGTTCAGTGTCATTTAATCTGTCAGAGAACAGCAGTCGGTCATATTCCATCAATCGCTCAGTGTTCATCAATTGGACAGAGTCCATCAATCAGTCAGTGTCTATCAATCGCTCACTGTCCATCAATCGCTCAGTGTCCATCAATCGCTCAGTGTCCATCAATCGGTCAATGTCCATCAATCGCACAGTGTCCATCAATCGTTCAGTGTCCATTAATCGGTCAGAGTACAGCAGTCGGTCATATTCCATCAATCGCTCAGTGTTCATCAATTGGACAGAGTCCATCAATCAGTCAGTGTCTATCAATCGCTCACTGTCCATCAATCGCTCAGTGTCCATCAATCGCTCAGTGTCCATCAATCATCATCAATCGCTCAGTGTCCATCAATCGCCATCAATCAGTCAGTGTCCATCAATCAGTCAGTGTCCATCAATCGACCAGTGTCCGTCAATCGCTCAGTATCCATCAATCAGTCTGTGTCCATCAATCGGTCAGTCACCATCAATCGCACAGTGTCCATCAATCGCTCAGTGTCCATCGATCGTGCAGTGTCCGTCAATCTGTCAGTGTTCATCAATCGCTCAGTGTCCATCAATCAGTCAGTGTAAATCAATCAGTTAGTGTCCTTCAATCGCTCAGTATCCATCAATCAGTCAGTGTTCATCAATCAATCAGTGTCCATAAATTACTCACTGTCCATCTATCACCATCAATCAGTCAGTGTCCATCAATTTGTCAGTGTCCAATCAGTCAGTGTCCGTCAATCGCACAGTATCCATCAATCGCTCAGTATCCATCAATCAGGCAGTATGCATCAATCGCTCACTGTCCATCGATCGGTCAGTGTCCATCGATCGGTCAGTGTCCATTAATTGGTCAGAGTTCGTCAATCGATCAGTGTGCATCAATCGCTCAGTGTCCATTAATCGCTCAGTGTCCATCAACCGGCATCAATCGGTCAGTGTCCATAAATCGCCATCAACCTGTCGGTGTCCATCAATCGCTCAGAGTCCATCAATCGCTCAGTGTCCATCAATCACCATCAATCGGTCAGTGTCCATCAATTGGTCAGTGTCCATCAATCATTCAGTGTCCATGAATCGCTCAGTGTCCATGAATCGCTCAGTGTCCATCAATCGCTCAGTGTCCATCAATCGCTCACTGTCCATCAATCATCATCAATCGCTCAGTGTCCATCAATCGCCATCAATCAGTCAGTGTCCATCAATCAGTCAGTGTGCATCAATCAATCAGTGTCCATCAATCGCTCAGTGTCCATCAATCGTTCGGTGTCCATCAATCGCTCAGTGTCCATCAATCGGTAAGTGTCCATCAATCAGTCAGTGTCCATCAATCGCTCAGTGTCCATCAATCGTTCGGTGTCCATCAATCGCTCGACTGTCAATCGCTCAGTGTCCATCAATCGGTCAGTGTCCATCAATCAGTCAGTGTCCATCAATCGCTCAGTGTCCATCAATCGTTCGGTGTCCATCAATCGCTCGACCGTCAATCGCTCAGTGTCCATCAATCGGTCAGTGTCCATCAATCAGTCAGTGTCCATCAATCGCTCAGTGTCCATCAATCGTTCGGTGTCCATCAATCGCTGAGTGTCCATCAATCGGTCAGTGACCGTCAATCGCTCAGTGTCCATCAATCGCTCAGTGTCCATCAATTGCTCAATGTCCATCAATCGCCATCAATTGGTCAGAGTCCATCAATCAATCAGTGGCTATTAATTGCTCAGTGGCCATCAATCAGTCAGTGTCCATCAATCGGTCAGTCACCATCAATCGCTCAGTGTCCGTCAATCGCTCAGTGTCCATCAATCGTGCAGTGTCCGTCAATCGGTTAGTGTTCATCAATCGCTCAGTGTCCATCAATCAGTCAGTGTAAATCAATCAGTCAGTGTCCATCAATCACTCAGTATCCATCAATCATTCAGTGTCCATCAATCAATCCATGTCCATAAATTGCTCACTGTCCATCAATCACCATCAATCAGTCAGTGTCCATCAATTTGTCAGTGTCCAATCAGTCAGTGTCCGTCAATCGCTCAGTATCCATCAATTGCTCAGTATCCATCAATCAGGCAGTATGCATCAATCGCTCACTGTCCATCGATCGGTCAGTGTCCATCGAACGGTCAGTGTCCATTAATCGGTCAGAGTCCATCAATCAGTCAGTGTGCATCAATCGCTCAGTGTCCATTTATCGCTCAGTGTCCATCAACCGGCATCAATCGGTCAGTGTTCATAAATCGCCATCAATCGCTCAGTGTCCATCAATCACCATCAGTCGGTCAGTGTCGTTCAATTGGTCAGTGACCATCAATCATTCAGTGTCCATCTATCGCTCAGTGTCCATCAATCGGTCAATGTCCATCAATCGCACAGTGTCCATCAATCGTTCAGTGTCCATTAATCGGTCAGAGTACAGCAGTCGGTCATATTCCATCAATCGCTCAGTGTTCATCAATTGGTCAGAGTCCATCAATCAGTCAGTTTCTACCAATCGCTCACTGTCCGTCAATCGCTCACTGTCCGTCAATCGCTCAGTATCCATTAATCAGTCAGTGTCCATCAATCGCTCAGTGTCCGTCAATCGCTCAGTGTCCATCAATAGCTCAGTGTCCATCAATCAGTCAGTGTCCATCAATCGGTCAGAGTCCATCAATCAGTCAGTGTCCATCAATCGCTCAGTTTCCATCAATCAGTCAGTGTCCATCAATCACTCAGTGTCCATCAATCGCTCAGAGTCCATCAATCATTCAGTGTCCATCGATCGGTCAGTGTCCATCAATCAGTCAGTATCCATCAATCGCTCACCGTCCATCGATCGCTCACCGTCCATCGATTGGTCAGTGTCCATCGATCGGTCAGTGTCCATTGATCGGTCAGAGTCCGTGAATCGCTCAGTGTCCATCAATCGCTCAGTGTCCATCAATCAGTCAGTGTCCATCAATCGCTCACTGTCCATCAATCATCATCAATCGCTCAGTGTCCATCAATCGCTATCAATCAGTCAGTGTCCATCAATCAGTCAGTGTCCATCAATCAGTCAATGTCCATCAATCGACCAGTGTCCATCAATTGCTCAGTATCCATCAATCAGTCAGTGTCCATCAATCGGTCAGTCAGCATCAATCGCTCAGTGTCCATCAATCGCTCAGTGCCCATCAATCGTGCAGTGTCCGTCAATCTGTCAGTGTTCATCAATCGCTCAGTGTCCATCAATCAGTCAGTGTAAATCAATCAGTCAGTGTCCTTAAATCGCTCAGTATCCATCAATCAGTCAGTGTCCATCAATCAATCAGTGTCCATAAATTGCTCACTGTCCATCAATCACCATCAATCAGTCAGTGTCCATCAATTTGTCAGTGTCCAATCAGTCAGTGTCTGCCAATCGCTCAGTATCCATCAATCGCTCAGTATCCATCAATCAGGCAGTATGCATCAATTGCTCACTGTCCATCGATCGGTCAGTGTCCATCGATCGGTCAGTGTCCATTAATTGGTCAGAGTCCGTCAATCGGTCAGTGTGCATCAATCACTCAGCGTCCATCAATCGCTCAGTGTCCATCAACCGCCATCAATCGGTCAGTGTCCATAAATCGCCATCAATCGGTCGGTGTCCATCAATCGCTCAGATTCCATCAATCGCTCAGTGTCCATCAATCACCATCGATCGGTCAGTGTCCATCGATCGGTCACTGTCCATTAATCGGTCAGAGTCCATGAATCGCTCAGTGTCCATCAATCGCTCAGTGTCCATCAATCAGTCAGTGTCCATCAATCGCTCACTGTCCATCGATCGGTCAGTGTCCATCGATCGGTCACTGTCCATTAATCGGTCAGATCCATGAATCGCTCAGTGTCCATCAATCGCTCAGTGTCCATCAATCAGTCAGTGTCCATCAATTGCTCACTGTCCATCAATCATCATCAAGCGCTCAGTGTCTATCAATCGCCATCAATCAGTCAGTGTCCATCAATCAGTCATTGTCCATCAATCGCTCAGTGTCCATCAATCAGTCAGTGTCCATCAATCAGTCAGTGTGCATCAATCAATCAGTGTCCATCAATCGCTCAGTGTCCATCTATCGTTCAGTGTCCATCAATCGCTCAGTGTCCATCAATCGGTCAGTGACCGTCAATCACCATCAATTGGTCAGAGTCCATGAATCAGTCAATGTATATCAATTTCTCAGTGGCCATCAATCAGTCAGAATCCATCAATCGGTCAGAGTCCATCAATTGCTCAGTGTCCATCAATCAGTCAGCGTCCATCAATCAGTCAGTGTCCATCAATCGCTCAGTGTCCATCAATCAGTCAGTGTCCATCAAGCAGTCAGTGTGCATCAATCAGTCAGTGTCCATCAATCGACCAGTGTCCGTCAATCGCTCAGTATCCATCAATCGCTCAGTATCCATCAATCAGGCAGTATGCATCAATTGCTCACTGTCCATCGATTGGTCAGTGTCCATCGATCGGTCAGTGTCCATTAATTGGTCAGAGTCCATCAATCGGTCAGTGTGCATCAATCGCTCAGCGTCCATTAATCTCTCAGTGTCCATCAACTGGCATCAATCGGTCAGTGACCGTCAATCACCATCAATTGGTCAGAGTCCATGAATCAGTCAGTGTATATCAATTTCTCAGTGGCCATCAATCAGTCAGAATCCATCAATCGGTCAGAGTCCATCAATTGCTCAGTGTCCATCAATCAGTCAGTGTCCATCATCAGTCAGTGTCCATCAATTGCTCAGTGTCCATCAATCAGTCAGTGTCCATCAATCAGTCAGTGTGCATCGATCGGTCAGTGTCCATCAATCGCTCAGTGTCCATCGATCGGTCACTGTCCATTAATCGGTCAGAGTCCATGAATCGCTCAGTGTCCATCAATCGCTCAGTGTCCATCAATCAGTCAGTGTCCATCAATCGCTCACTGTCCATCAATCATCATCAATCGCTCAGTGTCTATCAATCGCCATCAATCAGTCAGTGTCCATCAATCAGTCAGTGTCCATCAATCGCTCAGTGTCCATCAATTAGTCAGTGTCCATCAATCAGTCAGTGTCCATCAATTGCTCAGTGTCCATCAATCAGTCAGTGTCCATCAATCAGTCAGTGTGCATCAATCAATCAGTGTCCATCAATCGCTCAGTGTCCATCTATCATCATCAATCGCTCAGTGTCCATCAATCGCCATCAATCAGTCAGTGTCCATCTATCGTTCGGTGTCCATCAATCGCTCAGTGTCCATCAATCAGTCAGTGTCCATCAATCAGTCAGTGTGCATCATTCAATCAGTGTCCATCACTCGCTCAGTGTCCATCAATCGCCATCAATCAGTCAGTGTCCATCAATTTGTCAGTATCCAATCAGTCAGTGTCCGTCAATCGCTCAGTATCCATCAATTGCTCAGTATCCATCAATCAGGCAGTATGCATCAATCGCTCACTGTCCATCGATCGGTCAGTGTCCATTGATCGGTCAGTGTCCATTAATCGGTCAGAGACCATCAATCGGTCAGTGTGCATCAATCGCTCAGCGTCCATTAATCGCTCAGTGTCCATCAACCGGCATCAATCGGTCAGTGTCCATAAATCGCCATCAATCGGTCGGTGTCCATCAATCGCTCAGAGTCCATCAATCGTTCAGTGTCCATCAATCACCATCAATCGGTCAGTGTCCATCAATTGGTCAGTATCCATCAATCATTCAGTGTCCATCAATCGCTCAGTGTCCATCAATCGGTCAATGTCCATCAACCGCTCACTGTCCATTGATCGTTCAGTGTCCATTAATTGGTCAGAGTCCATCAATCGGTCAGTGTGCATCAATGGCTCAGCATCCATTAATCGTTCAGTGTCCATCAACCGGCATCAATCGGTCAGTGTCCATAAATCGCCATCAATCGGTCGGTGTCCATCAATCGATCAGAGTCCATCAATCGCTCAGTGTCCATCAATCGGTCAGTGTCCATCAATTGGTCAGTGTCCATCAATCATTCAGTGTCCATCAATCGCTCAGTGTCCATCAATCGGTCAATGTCCATCAATCGCTCACCGTCCATCGATCGGTCAGTGTCCATTAATCGCTCAGTATCCATCAATCAGTCAATGTCCATCAATCGCTCACTGTCCATCAATCATCATCAATCGCTCAGTGTCCATCAATCGCCATCAATCAGTCAGTGTCCATCATCAGTCAGTGTCCATCAATCGCTCAGTGTCCATCAATCAGTCAGTGTCCATCAATCAGTCAGTGTGCATCGATCGGTCAGTGTCCATCAATCGCTCAGTGTCCATCGATCGGTCACTGTCCATTAATCGGTCAGAGTCCATGAATCGCTCAGTGTCCATCAATCGCTCAGTGTCCATCAATCAGTCAGTGTCCATCAATCGCTCACTGTCCATCAACCATCATCAATCGCTCAGTGTCTATCAATCGCCATCAATCAGTCAGTGTCCATCAATCAGTCAGTGTCCATCAATCGCTCAGTGTCCATCAATTAGTCAGTGTCCATCAATCAGTCAGTGTCCATCAATTGCTCAGTGTCCATCAATCAGTCAGTGTCCATCAATCAGTCAGTGTGCATCAATCAATCAGTGTCCATCAATCGCTCAGTGTCCATCTATCGTTCGGTGTCCATCAATCGCTCAGTGTCCATCAATCGGTCAGTGACCGTCAATCGCTCAGTGTCCGTCAATCGCTCGGTGTCCATCAATCGCTCAGTGTCTATCGATCGGTCAATGTCCATCAATCACCATCAATTGGTCAGAGTCCATCAATCAGTCAGTGTATATCAATTTCTCAGTGGCCATCAATCAGTCAGAATCCATCAATCGGTCAGAGTCCATCAATTGCTCAGTGTCCATCAATCAGTCAGTGTGCATCAATCAGTCAGTGTCCATCAATCGACCAGTGTCCGTCAATCGCTCAGTATCCATCAATCGCTCAGTATCCATCAATCAGGCAGTATGCATCAATTGCTCACTGTCCATCGAATGATCAGTGTCCATCGATCGGTCAGTGTCCATTAATTGGTCAGAGTCCATCAATCGGTCAGTGTGCATCAATCGCTCAGCGTCCATTAATCTCTCAGTGTCCATCAACCGGCATCAATCGGTCAGTGTCCATCAATCACCATCAATCGGTCAGTGTCCATCAATCGCTCAGTGTCCGTCAATCGCTCAGTGACCATCAATCGCTCAGCGTCCATTAATCTCTCAGTGTCCATCAACCGGCATCAATCGGTCAGTGTCCATAAATCGCCATCAATCGGTCGGTGACCATCAATCAGTCAGTGTCCATCAATCGCTCAGTGTCCGTCAATCGCTCAGTTTCCATCAATCATTCAGTGTCCATCGATTGGTCTGTGTCCATCAATCAGTCAGTATCCATTAATCGCTCACCGTCCATGAATCGCTCAGTGTCCATCAATCGCTCAGTGTCCATCAATCGGTCAGTGACCGTCAATCACTCAGTGTCCGTCAATTGCTCGGTGTCCATCAATCGCTCAGTGTCTATCGATCGGTCAATGTCCATCAATCACCATCAATTGGTCAGAGTCCATGAATCAGTCAGTGTATATCAATTTCTCAGTGGCCATCAATCAGTCAGAATCCATCAATCGGTCAGAGTCCATCAATTGCTCAGTGTCCATCAATCAGTCAGCGTCCATCAATCAGTCAGTGTCCATCAATCGCTCAGTGTCCATCAATCAGTCAGTGTCCATCAAGCAGTCAGTGTGCATCAATCAGTCAGTGTCCATCAATCGACCAGTGTCCGTCAATCGCTCAGTATCCATCAATCGCTCAGTATCCATCAATCAGGCAGTATGCATCAATTGCTCACTGTCCATCGATTGGTCAGTGTCCATCGATCGGTCAGTGTCCATTAATTGGTCAGAGTCCATCAATCGGTCAGTGTGCATCAATCGCTCAGCGTCCATTAATCTCTCAGTGTCCATCAACCGGCATCAATCGGTCAGTGTCCATCAACCGGCATCAATCGGTCAGTGTCCATAAATCGCCATCAATCGGTCGATGACCATCAATCAGTCAGTGTCCATCAATCGCTCAGTGTCCGTCAATCGCTCAGTGTCCGTCAATCGCTCAGTTTCCATCAATCATTCAGTGTCCATCGATTGCTCTGTGTCCCTCAATCAGTCAGTATCCATTAATCGCTCACCGTCCATGAATCGCTCAGTGTCCATCAATCGCTCAGTGTCCATCAATCGCTCAGTTTCCATCAATCATTCAGTGTCCATCGATTGGTCTGTGTCCATCAATCAGTCATATCCATTAATCGCTCACCGTCCATGAATCGCTCAGTGTCCATCAATCGCTCAGTGTCCATCAACCAGTCAGTGTCCATCAATCGCTCACTGTCCATCTATCATCATCAATCGCTCAGTGTCCATCAATCAGTCAGTGTCCATCAATCAGTCAGTGTGCATCATTCAATCAGTGTCCATCACTCGCTCAGTGTCCATCAATCGCCATCAATCAGTCAGTGTCCATCAATTTATCAGTATCCAATCAGTCAGTGTCCGTCAATCGCTCAGTATCCATCAATTGCTCAGTATCCATCAATCAGGCAGTATGCATCAATCGCTCACTGTCCATCGATCGGTCAGTGTCCATTGATCGGTCAGTGTCCATTAATCGGTCAGAGACCATCAATCGGTCAGTGTGCATCAATCGCTCAGCGTCCATTAATCGCTCAGTGTCCATCAACCGGCATCAATCGGTCAGTGTCCATAAATCGCCATCAATCGGTCGGTGTCCATCAATCGCTCAGAGTCCATCAATCGCTCAGTGTCCATCAATCACCATCAATCGGTCAGTGTCCATCAATTGGTCAGTGTCCATCAATCATTCAGTGTCCATCAATTGTTCAGTGTCCATCAATCGGTCAATGTCCATCAACCGCTCACTGTCCATTGATCGTTCAGTTTCCATTAATTGGTCAGAGTCCATCAATCGGTCAGTGTGCATCAATGGCTCAGCATCCATTAATCGTTCAGTGTCCATCAACTGGCATCAATCGGTCAGTGTCCATAAATCGCCATCAATCGGTCGGTGTCCATCAATCGATCAGAGTCCATCAATCGCTCAGTGTCCATCAATCACCATCAATCGGTCAGTGTCCATCAATTGGTCAGTGTCCATCAATCATTCAGTGTCCATCAATCGCTCAGTGTCCATCAATCGGTCAATGTCCATCAATCGCTCACCGTCCATCGATCGGTCAGTGTCCATTAATCGCTCAGTATCCATCAATCAGTCAATGTCCATCAATCGCTCACTGTCCATCAATCATCATCAATCGCTCAGTGTCCATCAATCGCCATCAATCAGTCAGTGTCCATCATCAGTCAGTGTCCATCAATCGCTCAGTGTCCATCAATCAGTCAGTGTCCATCAATCAGTCAGTGTGCATCGATCGGTCAGTGTCCATCAATCGCTCAGTGTCCATCGATCGGTCACTGTCCATTAATCGGTCAGAGTCCATGAATCGCTCAGTGTCCATCAATCGCTCAGTGTCCATCAATCAGTCAGTGTCCATCAATCGCTCACTGTCCATCAATCATCATCAATCGCTCAGTGTCTATCAATCGCCATCAATCAGTCAGTGTCCATCAATCAGTCAGTGTCCATCAATCGCTCAGTGTCCATCAATTAGTCAGTGTCCATCAATCAGTCAGTGTCCATCAATTGCTCAGTGTCCATCAATCAGTCAGTGTCCATCAATCAGTCAGTGTGCATCAATCAATCAGTGTCCATCAATCGCTCAGTGTCCATCTATCGTTCGGTGTCCATCAATCGCTCAGTGTCCATCAATCGGTCAGTGACCGTCAATCGCTCAGTGTCCGTCAATCGCTCGGTGTCCATCAATCGTTCAGTGTCTATCGATCGGTCAATGTCCATCAATCACCATCAATTGGTCAGAGTCCATCAATCAGTCAGTGTATATCAATTTCTCAGTGGCCGTCAATCAGTCAGAATCCATCAATCGGTCAGAGTCCATCAATTGCTCAGTGTCCATCAATCAGTCAGTGTGCATCAATCAGTCAGTGTCCATCAATCGACCAGTGTCCGTCAATCGCTCAGTATCCATCAATCGCTCAGTATCCATCAATCAGGCAGTATGCATCAATTGCTCACTGTCCATCGATTGATCAGTGTCCATCGATCGGTCAGTGTCCATTAATTGGTCAGAGTCCATCAATCGGTCAGTGTGCATCAATCGCTCAGCGTCCATTAATCTCTCAGTGTCCATCAACCGGCATCAATCGGTCAGTGTCCATCAATCACCATCAATCGGTCAGTGTCCATCAATCGCTCAGTGTCCGTCAATCGCTCAGTGTCCATCAATCGCTCAGCGTCCATTAATCTCTCAGTGTCCATCAACCGGCATCAATCGGTCAGTGTCCATAAATCGCCATCAATCGGTCGGTGACCATCAATCAGTCAGTGTCCATCAATCGCTCAGTGTCCGTCAATCGCTCAGTTTCCATCAATCATTCAGTGTCCATCGATTGGTCTGTGTCCATCAATCAGTCAGTATCCATTAATCGCTCAACGTCCATGAATCGCTCAGTGTCCATCAATCGCTCAGTGTCCATCAACCAGTCAGTGTCCATCAATCGCTCACTGTCCATCTATCATCATCAATCGCTCAATGTCCATCAATCGCCATCAATCAGTCAGTGTCCATCAATCAGTCGGTGTCCATCAATCGCTCAGTGTCCATCAATCAGTCAGTGTCCATCAATCAGTCAGTGTGCATCAATCAATCAGTGTCCATCACTCGCTCAGTGTCCATCAATCGCCATCAATCAGTCAGTGTCCATCAATTTGTCAGTATCCAATCAGTCAGTGTCCGTCAATCGCTCAGTATCCATCAATTGCTCAGTATCCATCAATCAGCCAGTATGCATCAATCGCTCACTGTCCATCGATCGGTCAGTGTCCATTGATCGGTCAGTGTCCATTAATCGGTCAGAGACCATCAATCGGTCAGTGTGCATCAATCGCTCAGCGTCCATTAATCGCTCAGTGTCCATCAACCGGCATCAATCGGTCAGTGTCCATAAATCGCCATCAATCGGTCGGTGTCCATCAATCATTCAGTGTCCATCAATCGCTCAGTGTCCATCAATCGGTCAATGTCCATCAATCGCTCACCGTCCATCGATCGGTCAGTGTCCATTAATCGCTCAGTATCCATCAATCAGTCAATGTCCATCAATCGCTCACTGTCCATCAATCATCATCAATCGCTCAGTGTCCATCAATCGCCATCAATCCGTCAGTGTCCATCATCAGTCAGTGTCCATCAATCGCTCAGTGAACATCAATCAGTCAGTGTCCATCAATCAGTCAGTGTGCATCGATCGGTCAGTGTCCATCAATCGCTCAGTGTCCATCGATCGGTCACTGTCCATTAATCGGTCAGAGTCCATGAATCGCTCAGTGTCCATCAATCGCTCAGTGTCCATCAATCAGTCAGTGTCCATCAATCGCTCACTGTCCATCAATCATCATCAATCGCTCAGTGTCTATCAATCGCCATCAATCAGTCAGTGTCCATCAATCAGTCAGTGTCCATCAATCGCTCAGTGTCCATCAATTAGTCAGTGTCCATCAATCAGTCAGTGTCCATCAATTGCTCAGTGTCCATCAATCAGTCAGTGTCCATCAATCAGTCAGTGTGCATCAATCAATCAGTGTCCATCAATCGCTCAGTGTCCATCTATCGTTCGGTGTCCATCAATCGCTCAGTGTCCATCAATCGGTCAGTGACCGTCAATCGCTCAGTGTCCGTCAATCGCTCGGTGTCCATCAATCGCTCAGTGTCTATCGATCGGTCAATGTCCATCAATCACCATCAATTGGTCAGAGTCCATCAATCAGTCAGTGTATATCAATTTCTCAGTGGCCATCAATCAGTCAGAATCCATCAATCGGTCAGAGTCCATCAATTGCTCAGTGTCCATCAATCAGTCAGTGTGCATCAATCAGTCAGTGTCCATCAATCGACCAGTGTCCGTCAATCGCTCAGTATCCATCAATCGCTCAGTATCCATCAATCAGGCAGTATGCATCAATTGCTCACTGTCCATCGATTGATCAGTGTCCATCGATCGGTCAGTGTCCATTAATTGGTCAGAGTCCATCAATCGGTCAGTGTGCATCAATCGCTCAGCGTCCATTAATCTCTCAGTGTCCATCAACCGGCATCAATCGGTCAGTGTCCATAAATCGCCATCAATCGGTCGGTGACCATCAATCAGTCAGTGTCCATCAATCGCTCAGTGTCCGTCAATCGCTCAGTTTCCATCAATCATTCAGTGTCCATCGATTGGTCTGTGTCCATCAATCAGTCAGTATCCATTAATCGCTCACTGTCCATGACTCGCTCAGTGTCCATCAATCGCTCAGTGTCCATCAACCAGTCAGTGTCCATCAATCGCTCACTGTCCATCTATCATCATCAATCGCTCAATGTCCATCAATCGCCATCAATCAGTCAGTGTCCATCAATCAGTCAGTGTGCATCAATCAATCAGTGTCCATCACTCGCTCAGTGTCCATCAATCGCCATCAATCAGTCAGTGTCCATCAATTTGTCAGTATCCAATCAGTCAGTGTCCATCAATTGCTCAGTATCCATCAATCAGGCAGTATGCATCAATCGCTCACTGTCTATCGATCGGTCAGTGTCCATTGATCGGTCAGTGTCCATTAATCGGTCAGAGACCATCAATCGGTCAGTGTGCATCAATCGCTCAGCGTCCATTAATCGCTCAGTGTCCATCAACCGGCATCAATCGGTCAGTGTCCATAAATCGCCATCAATCGGTCGGTGTCCATCAATCGCTCAGAGTCCATCAATCGCTCAGTGTCCATCAATCACCATCAATCGGTCAGTGTCCATCAATTGGTCAGTGTCCATCAATCATTCAGTGTCCATCAATCGGTCAATGTCCATCAACCGCTCACTGTCCATTGATCGTTCAGTGTCCATTAATTGGTCAGAGTCCATCAATCGGTCAGTGTGCATCAATGGCTCAGCATCCATTAATCGTTCAGTGTCCATCAACCAGCATCAATCGGTCAGTGTCCATAAATCGCCATCAATCGGTCGGTGTCCATCAATCGATCAGAGTCCATCAATCGCTCAGTGTCCATCAATCACCATCAATCGGTCAGTGTCCATCAATTGGTCAGTGTCCATCAATCATTCAGTGTGCATAAATCGCTCAGTGTCCATCAATCGGTCAATGTCCATCAATCGCTCACCGTCCATCGATCGGTCAGTGTCCATTAATCGCTCAGTATCCATCAATCAGTCAATGTCCATCAATCGCTCACTGTCCATCAATCATCATCAATCGCTCAGTGTCCATCAATCGCCATCAATCAGTCAGTGTCCATCATCAGTCAGTGTGCATCAATCAATCAGTGTCCATCAATCGCTCAGTGTCCATCAATCGCTCAGTGTCCATCAATGGCCATCAATCAGTCAGTGTCCATTAATTTGTCAGTATCCAATCAGTCAGTGTCCGTCAATCGCTCAGTATCCATCAATTGCTCAGTATCCATCAATCAGGCAGTATGCATCAATCGCTCACTGTCCATCGATCGGTCAGTGTCCATTGATCGGTCAGTGTCCATTAATCGGTCAGAGACCATCAATCGGTCAGTGTGCATCAATCGCTCAGCGTCCATTAATCGCTCAGTGTCCATCAACCGGCATCAATCGGTCAGTGTCCATAAATCGCCATCAATCGGTCGGTGTCCATCAATCGATCAGAGTCCATCAATCGCTCAGTGTCCATCAATCACCATCAATCGGTCAGTGTCCATCAATTGGTCAGTGTCCATCAATCATTCAGTGTCCATCAATCGCTCAGTGTCCATCAATTGGTCAATGTCCATCAATCGCTCACCGTCCATCGATCGGTCAGTGTCCATCGATCGGTCAGTGTCCATTAATCGCTCAGTATCCATCAATCAGTCAATGTCCATCAATCGCTCACTGTCCATCAATCATCATCAATCGCTCAGTGTCCATCAATCGCCATCAATCAGTCATTGTGCATCAATCGCTCAGTGTCCGTCAATCGCTCAGTTTCCATCAATCATTCAGTGTCCATCGATTGGTCTGTGTCCATCAATCAGTCTGTATCCATCAATCGCTCACTGTCCATCTATCATCATCAATCACTCAGTGTCCATCAATCGCCATCAATCAGTCAGTGTCCATCAATCAGTCAGTGTCCATCAATCAGTCAGTGTCCATCAATCGCTCAGTATCCATCAATCGCTCAGTATCCATCAATCAGGCAGTATGCATCAATCGCTCACTGTCCATCGATCGGTCAGTGTCCATTGATCGGTCAGTATCCATTAATCGGTCAAAGTCCATCAATCGGTCAGTGTGCATCAATCGCTCAGCGTCCATTAATCGCTCAGTGTCCATCAGCCGGCATCAATCGGTCAGTGTCCATAAATCGCCATCAATCGGTCGGTGTCCATCAATCGCTCAGAGTCCATCAATCGCTCAGTGTCCATCAATCACCATCAATCGGTCAGTGTCCATCAATTGGTCAGTGTCCATCAATCATTCAGTGTCCATCAATCGCTCAGTGTCCATCAATTGGTCAATGTCCATCAATCGCTCACCGTCCATCGATCGGTCAGTGTCCATCGATCGGTCAGTGTCCATTAATCGCTCAGTATCCATCAATCAGTCAATGTCCATCAATCGCTCACTGTCCATCAATCATCATCAATCGCTCAGTGTCCATCAATCGCCATCAATCAGTCAGTGTCCATCAATCAGTCAGTGTCCATCAATCGCTCAGTGTCCCTCAATCAGTCAGTGTCCATCAATTGCTCAGTGTCCATCAATCAGTCAGTGTCCATCAATCAGTCAGTGTGCATCAATCAATCAGTGTCCATCAATCGCTCAGTGTCCATCAATCGTCTGGTGTCCATCAATCGCTCGGTGTCCATCAATCGGTCAGTGACCATCAATCGCTCAGTGTCCGTCAATCGCTCGGTGTCCATCAATCGCTCATAGAAACATAGAAACATAGAAAATAGGTGCAAGAGCAGGCCATTCAGCCCTTCTAGCCTGCACCGCCATTCAATGTGTTCATGGCTGAACATGAAACTTCAGTACCCACTTCCTGCTTTCACGCCATACCCCTTGATCCCCCGAGTAGTAAGGACTTCATCTAACTCCCTTTTGAATATATTTAGTGAATTGGCCTCAACTACTTTCTGTGGTAGAGAATTCCACAGGTTCACCACTCTCTGGGTGAAGAAGTTTCTCCTTATCTCGGTCCTAAATGGCTTACCCCTTATCCTTAGACTGTGACCCCTGGTTCTGGACTTCCCCAACATTGGGAACATTCTTCCTGCATCCAACCTGTCCAAACCCGTCAGAATTTTAAACGTTTCTATGTGGTCCCCTCTCACTCTTCTGAACTCCAGTGAATACAAGCCCAGTTGATCCAGTCTTTCTTGATAGGTCAGTCCCGCCATCCCGGGAATCAGTCTGGTGAATCTTCGCTGCACTCCCTCAATAGCAAGAATGTCCTTCCTCAAGTTAGGAGACCAAAACTGTACACAATACTCCAGGTGTGGCCTCACCAAGGCCCTGTACAACTGTAGCAACACCTCCCTGCCCCTGTACTCAAATCCCCTCGCTATGAAGGCCAACATGCCATTTGCTTTCTTAACCGCCTGCTGTACCTGCATGCCAACCTTCAATGACTGATGTACCATGGCACCCAGGTCTCGTTGCACCTTCCCTTTTCCTAATCTGTCACAATTCAGATAATAGTCTGTCTCTCTGTTTTTACCACCAAAGTGGATAACCTCACATTTATCCACATTATACTTCATCTGCCACGCATTTGCGCACTCACCTAACCTATCCAAGTCACTCTGCAGCCTCATAGCATCCTCCTCGCAGCTCACACTGCCACCCAACTTAGTGTCATCCGCAAATTTGGAGATACTACATTTAATCCCCTCGTCGAAATCATTAATGTACAATGTAAACAGCTGGGGCCCCAGCACAGAACCCTGCGGTACCCCACTAGTCACTGCCTGCCATTCCGAAAAGTACCCATTTACTTCTACTCTTTGCTTCCTGTCTGACAACCAGTTCTCAATCCATGTCAGCACACTACCCCCAATCCCATGTGCTTTAACTTTGCACATTAATCTCCTGTGTGGGACCTTGTCGAAAGCTTTCTGAAAGTCCAAATATACCACATCAACTGGTACTCCTTTGTCCACTTTATTGGAAACATCCTCAAAAAATTCCAGAAGATTTGTCAAGCATGATCCCCCTTTCACAAATCCATGCTGACTTGGACCTATCATGTCACCATTTTCCAAATGCGCTGTTATGACATCCTTAATAATTGATTCCATCATTTTACCCACTACTGAGGTCAGGCTGACCGGTCTATAATTCCTTGCTTTCTCTCTCCCTCCTTTTTTAAAAAGTGGGGTTACATTGGCTACCCTCCACTCGATAGGAACTGATCCAGAGTCAATGGAATGTTGGAAAATGACTGTCAATGCATCCGCTATTTCCAAGGCCACCTCCTTAAGTACTCTGGGATGCAGTCCATCAGGCCCTGGGGATTTATCGGCCTTCAATCCCATCAATTTCCCCAACACAATTTCCCGACTAATAAAGATTTCCCTCAGTTCCTCCTCCTTACTCGACCCTCTGACCACGTTTATATCCGGAAGGTTGTTTGTGTCCTCCTTAGTGAATACTGAACCAAAGTACTTGTTCAATTGGTCTGCCATTTCTTTGTTCCCCGTTATGACTTTCCCTGATTCTGACTGCAGGGGACGTACATTTGTCTTTACTAACCTTTTTCTCTTTACATACCTATAGAAACTTTTGCAATCCGCCTTAATGTTCCCTGCAAGCTTCTTCTCGTACTCCATTTTCCCTGCCCTAATCAAACCCTTTGTCCTCCTCTGCTGAGTTCTAAATTTCTCCCAGTCCCCAGGTTCGCTGCTATTTCTGGCCAATTTGTATGCCATTTCCTTGGCTTTAATACTATCCCTGATTTTCCTAGATAGCCACGGTTGAGCCACCTTCCCTTTTTTATTTTTACGCCAGACAGGAATGTACAATTGTTGTAATTCATCCATGCGGTCTCTAAATGTCTGCCATTGCCCATCCACAGTCAACCCCTTAAGTATCATTAGCCAATCTATCTTAGCCAATTCATGCCTCATACCTTCAAAGTTACCCTTCTTTAAGTTCTGGACCATGGTCTCTGAATTAACTGTTTCATTCTCCATCCTAATATAGAATTCCACCATATTATGGTCACTCTTCCCCAAGGGGCCTCGCACAATGAGATTGCTAATTAATCCTCTCTCATTACACAACACCCAGTCTAAGATGGCCTCCCCCCTAGTTGGTTCCTCGACATATTGGTCTAGAAAACCATCCCTTATGCACTCCAGGAAATCCTCCACCACCGTATTGCTTCCAGTTTGGCTAGCCCATTATAACTGCTGCACCTTTATTGCATGCACTCCTAATTTCCTGTTTGATGCCCTCCCCAACATCACTACTACTGTTTGGAGGTCTGTACACAACTCCCACTAACGATTTTTGCCCTTTAGTGTTCTGCAGCTCTACCCATCTAGATTCCACATCATCCAAGCTAATGTCTTTCCTAACTATTGCATTAATCTCCTCTTTAACCAGCAATGCTACCCCACCTCCTTTTCCTTTTATTCTATCCTTCCTGAATGTTGAATACCCCTGGATGTTGAGTTCCCAGCCCTGACCATCCTGGAGCCACGTCTCCGTAATCCCAATCACATCATATTTGTTAACATCCACCTGCACAGTTAATTCATCCACCTTATTGCGGATACTCCTTGCATTAAGACACAAAGCCTTCAGGCTTGCTTTTTTAACACCCTTTGTCCTTCTAGAATTTTGCTGTACAGTGGCCCTTTTTGTTCTTTGCCTAGGGTTTCTCTGCCCTCCACTTTTCCTCATCTCCTTTCTGTCTTTTGCTTTTGCCTCATTTTTGTCTCCCTCTGTCTCCCTGCATAGGTTCCCATCCCCCTGCCATATTAGTTTAACTCCTCCCCAACAGCACTAGCAAACACTCCCCCTAGGACATTGGTTCCGGTCCTGCCCAGGTGCAGACCGTCCGGTTTGTACTGGTCCCACCTCCCCCAGAACCGGTTTCAATGCCCCAAGAATTTGAATCCCTCCCTGCTGCACCACTGCTCAAGCCATGTATTCATCTGCGCTATCCTGCGATTCCTACTCTGACTAGCACGTGGCACTGGTAGCAATCCCGAGATTACTACTTTTGAGGTCCTACTTTTTAATTTAGCTCCTAGCTCCTTAAATTCTTTTCGTAGGACCTCATCCCTTTTTTTACCTATGTCGTTGGTACCAATATGCACCATGACAACTGGCTGTTCTCCCTCCCATTTCAGAATGTCCTGCACCCGCTCCGAGACATCCTTGACCCTTGCACCAGGGAGGCAACATACCATCCTGGAGTCTCGGTTGCGTCCGCAGAAACGCCTATCTATTCCCCTCACCATCGAATCCCCTATCACTATCGCACTCTCAATCTTTTTCCTGCCCTCCTTTGCAGCAGAGCCACCTCCGGTGCCATGAACTTGGCTGCTGCTGCCCTCCCCTGATGAGTCATCCTCCCCAACAGTACTCAAAGCAGTGTATCTGTTTTGCAGGGGGATGACCACAGGGGACCCCTGCACTATCTTTCTTGCACTGCTCTTCCTGCTGGTCTTCCATTCCCTATCTGGCTGTGGACCCTTCTCCTGCGGTAAGACCAACTCACTACACGTGATACTCACGTCATTCTCAGCATCGTGGATGCTCCAGAGTGAATCCACCCTCAGCTCCAATTCCGCAACGCGGACCGTCAAGAGCTCGAGGCGGATACACTTCCCACACACGTAGCGCCCAGGGACACCGGAAGTGTCCCCGAGTTCCCACATGGTACAGGAGGAGCATATCACGTGACCGAGCTCTCCTGCCATGTCTTAACCTTAGATACCCTTAAATTGGTAATAACAATGTTACAGTTCACTTACTGATATAAAAAATAAAAGAAAAGCTACTCACCAATCACCAGCCAATCACTTACCCCATTGGCTGTGACGTCACTTTTTGATTACTTTCTACTTCTATTTTGCTTTCTCTCCCGCTGTAGCTGCACCGGTACGCCTTTATAGGTCGCTCCCGCCTCTCACCAACTGCCGCTGGCTCTCGATCTCCCGCTGGGCTTTTGATAGGTCGCTCCCCTCTCACCAACTGCCGCTGGCTCTCGATCTCCCGCTGGGCCTTTTTCGGTCGCTCCCCTCTCACCAACTGCCGCTGGCTCTCGATCTCCCGCTGGGCCTTTATTGGTCGCTCCCCTCTCACCAACTGCCGCTGGCTCTCGATCTCCCGCTGGGCCTTTATAGGTCGCTCCCGCCTCTCACCAACTGCCGCTGGCTCTCGATCTCCCGCTGGGCTTTTGATAGGTCGCTCCCCTCTCACCAACTGCCGCTGGCTCTCGATCTCCCGCTGGGCCTTTATAGGTCGCTCCCGCCTCTCACCAACTGCCGCTGGCTCTCGATCTCCCGCTGGGCTTTTGATAGTTCGCTCCCCTCTCACCAACTGCCGCTGGCTCTCGATCTCCCGCTGGGCTTTTGATAGGTCGCTCCCCTCTCACCAACTGCCGCTGGCTCTCGGTCTCCCGCTGGGCTTTTTATAGGCCGCTCCCCTCTCACCAACTGCCGCTGGCTCTCAATCTCCCGCTGGGCCTTTTATAGGTCGCTCCCCTCTCACCAACTGCTGCTGGCTCTCGATCTCCCGCTGGGCTTTTGATAGGTCGCTCCCCTCTCACCAACTGCCGCTGGCTCTCGATCTGCCGCTGGGCTTTTCATAGGTCGCTCCCCTCTCACCAACTGCCGCTGGCTCTCGATCTCCCGCTGGGCCTTTTATAGGTCGCTCCCCTCTCACCAACTGCTGCTGGCTCTCGATCTCCCGCTGGGCTTTTGATAGGTCGCTCCCCTCTCACCAACTGCTGCTGGCTCTCGATCTCCCGCTGGGCTTTTGATAGGTCGCTCCCCTCTCACCAACTGCCGCTGGCTCTCGATCTCCCGCTGGGCTTTTGATAGGTCGCTCCCCGCTCACCAACTGCCGCTGGCTCTCGATCTCCCGCTGGGCTTTTGATAGGTCGCTCCGCGCTCACCAAATGCCGCTGGCTCTCGATCTCCCGCTGGGCTTTTGATTGGCCGCTCCCCTCTCACCAACTGCCGCTGGCTCTCGATCTCCCGCTGGGCTTTTGATAGGTCGCTCCCCTCTCACCAAATGCCGCTGACTCTCGACTCCCGCTGGGCTTTTGATAGGTCGCTCCCCTCTCAGTGTCCATCAATCGTTCGGTGTCCATCAATCGCTCAGTGTCCATCAATCGTTCGGTGTCCAACAATCGTTCGGTGTCCATCAATCGCTCAGTGTCCATCAATCGTTCGGTGTCCATCAATCGCTCAGTGTCCATCAATCGGTCAGTGACCGTCAATCGCTCGGTGTCCGTCAATCGCTCGGTGTCCATCAATCGCTCAGTGTCCATCAATCGCTCAGTGCCCATCAATCGTGCAGTGTCCGTCAATCGCTCAGTGTCCGTCAATCGCTCAGTGTCCATCAATAATTCAGTGACCATCAATCGATCAGTATCCATCAATCAGTCAGTGTCCATCAATCGCTAGGTGTCCATCAATTTCTCAGTGTCCATCGATCGGTCAATGTCCATCGATCGCCATCAATTGGACAGAGTCCATCAATCAATCAATGTCTATCAATTGCTCAGTGGCCATCAATCGCTCAGAATCCATCAATCGATCAGAGTCCATCAATTGCGCAGTGTCCATCAATCAGTCAGTGTCCATCAATCAGTCAGTGTCCATCAATCGCTCAGTGTCCATCAATCAGTCAGTGTCCATCAATCAATCCGTGTCCATAAATCGCTCATTGTCCATCAATCACCATCAATCGGTCAGTGTCCAACAATCGCTCAGTGTCCGTCAATCGCTCAGTGTCCATCAATCGCTCAGTGTCCGTCAATCGCTCAGTGTCCATCAATCAGTCAGTGTCCATCAATCGGTCAGTATCCATCAATCAGTCAGTATCCATCAATCGCTCTCTGTCCATCGATTGGTCAGTGTCCATCGATCAGTCAGTGTCCATCAATAGGTCAGAGTCCATCAATCGGTCAGTATCCATCGATCGTTCAGTGTCCATCAATCGGTCAGAGTCCATCAATCGCTCAGGGTCCATCAATCACTTAGAGTCCATCAATCATTCAGAGTCCATCAATCATTCAGCGTCCATCAATCGCTCAGTGTCCATCAATCGCTCAGTGTCCATCAATCGCTCAGTGTCCATCAATCGTGCAGTGTCCATCACTCGTGCAGTGTCCATCAATCGCCCAGTGTCCATCAATCAGTCAGTGATCATCATTGCTCAGTGCCCGTCAATCGCTCAGTCACCATCAATCGCTCAGTGTCCATCAATCAATCAGTGTCCATCAATCACTCACTGTCCATCAATCACCATCAGTCAGTGTCCATCAATTTGTCAGTGTCCAGTCAGTTAGTGTCCATCAATCGCTCAGTGTCCGTCAATCGTTCAGTCTCCATGAAACAGTCAGTGTCCATCAATCGCTCAATTTCCATCAATCGCTCTGTGTCCATCGATCAGTCACTGTCCATCAATCAGTCAGTGTCCATCAATCGCTCAGTTTCAGTCAAATGCTCAGTGTCCATCAATCGCTCAGTGTCCATCAATCAGTCAGTGTCCCTCAATCAGTCAGTGTCCATCAATTTGTCAGTGTCCATCAATCAGTCAGTGTCCATCAATCGCTCAGTGCCCATCAATTGGTGAGTGTCCACCATCGATCAGTCAGTGTCCATCAATCAGTCGGAGTCCATCAATCGGTCAGTGGGCATCAATCACTCAGTGTCCATTAATCGCTCAGTGTCCATCAACCGCCATCAATCGTTCAGTGTCCATCAATTGCTATCAATCGGTCTGTGTCCATCAATCGCTCAGTGTCCATCAATCGCCATTAATCAGTCAGTGTCCATCAATCAGTCAGAGTCGATCAATCGATCAGAGTCCATCAATTGCTCAGTGTCCATCAATCGCTCAGTGTCCATCAACCGCCATCAATCGCTCAGTGTCCATCAACCGCCATTAATCGGTCAGTGTCTATCAATCAGTCAGAGTCGATCAATCGATCAGAGCCCATCAATTGATCAGTGTCCATCAATCGCTCAGTGTCCATCAATCAGTCTGGAACCATCAATCGCTCAGTGTCCATCAATCAGTCAGTGTCCCTCAATTGGTCAGTGTCCCTCAATCAGTCAGTATCCATCAATCGGTCAGAGTCCATCAATCGCTCAGTGTCCATCAATCAGTCAGTGTCCCTCAATTGGTCAGTGTCCCTCAATCAGTCAGTATCCATCAATCGGTCAGAGTCCATCAATCGCTCAGTGTCCATCATTCGGTCAGTATCCATCAATCGCTCACTTTCAGTCAAACGCTCAGTGTCCATCAATCAGTCAATGTCCCTCAATCGGTCAGTGTCCCTCAATCAGTCAGTGTCCATCAATTGCTCAGTGTCCATCAATCGCTCAGTGTCCATCAATCAGTCAGTGTCCCTCAATCAGTCACTGTCCATCAATCAGTCAGTGTCTATCAATCGGTCAATGTCCATCGATCGGACCGTGTCCATCAATCGCTCAGTGTCCGTCAATCGCTCAGCGTCCATTAATCGTTCAGTGTCCATCAACTGGCATCAATTGGTCAGTGTCCATCAATAACCATCAATCGGTCAGTGTCCATCAATCGGTCAGTTTCCATCAATCAGTCAGTGTCCATCAATCGCTCAGTGTCCATCAATCGGTCAATGTCCATCGATCGGACCGTGTCCATCAATCGCTCAGTGTCCGTCAATCGCTCAGTGTCCGTCAATCAGTCAGTGGCCATCAATCGCTCAGTGTCCATCAATCAGGATGTGTCCATCAATCGGTCAGAGTCCATCAATCACTCAGTGACCATTAATCAGTGAGTGTCTCTCAATCGGACAGTGTCCATCAATCGCTCAGTGTCCATCAATCGCTCAGTGTCCGTCAATCGCTCACTGTCCATCAATCACCATCAATCGGTCAGTGTCCATCAATTTGTCACTGTCCAATCGCTCAATGTCCGTCAATCGCTCAGTGTCCATCAATCGCTCAGTGTCCGTCTATCGCTCAGTGTCCATCAATCAGTCAGTGTCTATCAATCGCTCAGTGTCGTTAAATCGGTCAGTATCCATCAATCAGTCAGTATTCATCAATCGCTCACTGTCCATCGATTGGTCAGTGTCCATCGATTGGTCAGTGTCCATCAATAGGTCAGAGTCCATCAATCGGTCAGTGTCCATCGATCGTTCAGTGTCCATGAATCGCTCAGTGTCCATCAATCGCTCGGTATCCATCAAGCGGTCAGTGAACGTGACTCGCTCAGTATCTTTCAATCGCTCAGTGTCCATCAACCGGTCAGAGTCCATGAATCGCTCAGTGTCCATTAATCGCTCAGTGTCCATCAACCGGTCAGTGACTGTCAATCGCTCAGTGTCTGTCAATCAGTCAGTGTCCATCAATCGATCAGTATCCATCAATCAGTCAGTGTTAATCAATCGCTCAGTGTCCATCAATTGCTCAGTGTCCATCGATCGGTCAGTGTCCATCAATCAATTAATGTCCATCAATCACTCACTGTCCGTCAATCACCATCAATCGGTCAGTGTCCATCAAATTGTCAGTGTCCAATCAGTCAGTGTCCTTCAATCGCTCAGTGTCCATCAATCAGTTAGTGTCCATCAATCGCGCAGTGTCCGTCAATCGCTCAGTATCCATCAATCGCTCAGTGTCCATAAATTGCTCAGTGGCCATCAATCGCTCAGTGTCCATCAATCAGTCTGTGTCCATCAATCGGTCAGAGTCCATCAATCACTCAGTGACCATCAATCAGTGAGTGTCTCTCAATCGGACAGTGTCCATCAATCGCTCAGTGTCCATCAATCGTTCGGTGTCTATCAATCGCTCAGTGTCCATAAATCGCTCAGTGTCCATCGATTACCATCAATCGGTCAGTGTCCATCAATTTGTCACTGTCCAATCAGTCAGTTTCCATCAATCGCTCAGTGTCCGTCAATCGCTCAGTGTCCATCAATCGCTCAGTGTCCATCAATCGGTCAGTATCCATCAATCAGTCAGTATCCATCAATCGCTCACTGTCCATCGATTGGCCAGTGTCCATCGATCGGTCAGTGTCCATCAATAGGTCAGAGTCCATCAATCGTTCAGTGTCCATCATTCGGTCAGAGTCCATCAATCACTCAGTGACCATTAATCAGTGAGTGTCTCTCAATCGGACAGTGTCCATCAATCGCTCAGTGTCCATCAATCGCTCAGTGTCCGTCAATCGCTCACTGTCCATCAATCACCATCAATCGGTCAGTGTCCATCAATTTGTCACTGTCCAATCGCTCAGTGTCCGTCAATCGCTCAGTGTCCATCAATCGCTCAGTGTCCGTCAATCGCTCAGTGTCCATCAATCAGTCAGTATTCATCAATCGCTCACTGTCCATCGATTGGTCAGTGTCCATCGATTGGTCAGTGTCCATCAATAGGTCAGAGTCCATCAATCGGTCAGTGTCCATCGATCGTTCAGTGTCCATGAATCGCTCAGTGTCCATCAATCAGTGTCTACCAATCGCACACTGTCCTTCAACCACCATCAATCGGTCAGTGTCCATTAATTTGTCAGTGTCCAATCAGTCAGTATCCATCAGTCAGTCAGTGTCCATCAATCGCTCTGTGTCCATTAATTGCTCAGTGTCCATCGATCGGTCAGTGTCCATCAATCAATCAGTGTCCATCAATCACTCACTGTCCATCAATCACCATCAATCGGTCAGTGTCCATCAATTTGTCAGTGTCCAATCAGTCATTGTCCATCAATCGCTCAGTGTCCATCAATTGGTGAGAATCCATCTATCATTCAGTGTCCATCAATCGCTCAGTATGCATCAGTCAGTCAGTGTCCATCAATCGCTCAGTGTCCATCGATCGGTCAGTGTCCATCAATCAATCAGTGTCCATTAATCACTCACTGTCCATCAATCACCATCAATCGGTCAGTGTCCATCAATTTGTCAGTGTCCAATCAGTCATTGTCCATCAATCGCTCAGTGTCCATCAATTGGTGAGAGTCCATCTATCATTCAGTGTCCATCAATCACTCAGTGTCCATCAATCAGTCAGTGTCCATCAATCGCTCAGTTTCCATCAATCATTCAGTGTCCATCAATTGCTCAGTTTCCATCAATCATTCAGTGTCCATCAATTGGTGAGAGTCCATCTGTCGATCAGTGTCTATCAATCGCACACTGTCCATCAACCACCATCAATCGGTCAGAGTCCATCAATCTGTCATTCTCCATCAATCAGTCAGTGTCCATCAATCTCTCAGTGTCCGTCAATCGCTCAGTGTCCATCAATCGCTCAGTGTCCGTCAATCGGTCAGTATCCATCAATCAGTCAGTATTCATCAATCGCTCACTGTCCATCGATTGGTCAGTGTCCATCGATTGGTCAGTGTCCATCAATAGGTCAGAGTCCATCAATCGGTCAGTGTCCATCGATCGTTCAGTGTCCATGAATCGCTCAGTGTCCATCAATCGCTCGGTATCCATCAAGCGGTCAGTGAACGTGACTCGCTCAGTATCTTTCAATCGCTCAGTGTCCATCAACCGGTCAGAGTCCATGAATCGCTCAGTGTCCATTAATCGCTCAGTGTCCATCAACCGGTCAGTGTCTGTCAATCGCTCAGTGTCCACCAATCGCTCAGTGTCCATCAATCAGTCGATGTCCATCAATCGCTCAGTGTCCATCAATCAGGAAGTCTCCATCAATCAGTCAGTGTCCATCAATCGGTGAGAGTCCATCAATTGCTCAGTGTCCATCAATCAATGTCTACCAATCGCACACTGTCCATCACCCACCATCAATCGGTCAGTGTCCATTAATTTGTCAGTATCCAATCAGTAAGTATCCATCAATCGCTCAGTGTCCATCAATTTGTGAGAGTCCATCTATCGTTCAGTGTCCATCAATTGCTCAGTGTCCATCAATCGCTCAATGTCCATCAATCACTCAGTGTCCATCAATCAGTCAGAGCCCATCGATCGCTCAGTGTCCATCGATCATTTAGTGTCCATCAATCGGTCAGAGTCCATCAATCACTCAGTGTCCATCAATCTGTCAGTGTCACTCAATCGGTCAGTGTCCATCAATCGCTCAGTGTCCATCAATCAGTCAGTGTCCATCAATCGCTCAGTGTCCATCAATCAGTCAGAGTCCATGAATCACTCAATGTCCATCAATCGCTCAGTGTCCATCAATCGTTCAGTGACCATCAATCACTCAGTGTCTGTCAATCGCTCAGTGTCCATCAATCGCTCAGTGTCCATCAATCAGTCGATGTCCATCAATCGCTCAGTGTCCATCAATCAGTCAGTCTCCATCAATCAGTCAGTGTCCATCAATCGGTGAGAGTCCATCAATTGCTCAGTGTCCATCAATCAGTGTCTACCAATCGCACACTGTCCTTCAACCACCATCAATCGGTCAGTGTCCATTAATTTGTCAGTGTCCAATCAGTCAGTATCCATCAGTCAGTCAGTGTCCATCAATCGCTCTGTGTCCATTAATTGCTCAGTGTCCATCGATCGGTTAGTGTCCATCAATCAATCAGTGTCCATCAATCACTCACTGTCCATCAATCACCATCAATCGGTCAGTGTCCATCAATTTGTCAGTGTCCAATCAGTCATTGTCCATCAATCGCTCAGTGTCCATCAATTGGTGAGAGTCCATCTATCATTCAGTGTCCATCAATCACTCAGTGTCCATCAATCAGTCAGTGTCCATCAATCGCTCAGTTTCCATCAATCATTCAGTGTCCATCAATTGCTCAGTTTCCATCAATCATTCAGTGTCCATCAATTGCTCAGTTTCCATCAAACATTCAGTGTCCATCAATTGGTGAGAGTCCATCTGTCGATCAGTGTCTATCAATCGCACACTGTCCATCAACCACCATCAATCGGTCAGAGTCCATCAATCTGTCATTCTCCATCAATCAGTCAGTGTCCATCAATCTCTCAGTGTCCGTCAATCGCTCAGTGTCCATCAATTGCTCAGTGTCCATCAATCAGTGTCTATCAATCGTGCACTGTCCATCAACCACCATCAATCGGTCAGTGTCCATTAATTTGTCAGTGTCCAATCAGTCAGTATCCATCAATCGATCAGTGTCCATCAATTCGTGAGAGTCCATCTATCGTTCAGTGGCCCATCAATCGCTCCGTGTCTGTCAATCGCTCAGTATCCATCAATCAGTCAGTATCCATCAATGGCTCACTGTCCATCAATCAGTCAGTGTCCATCGATCGGACAGTGTCCATCAATCGGTCAGAGTCCATCAATTGCTCAGTGTCCATCAATCAGTGTCTATCAATCGCACACTGTCCATCAACCACCATCAATTGGTCAGTGTCCATTAATCGCTCAGGGTCCATCAATTGCTCAGAGTCCATCAATTGCTCAGAGTCCATCAATCGCTCAGAGTCCATCAATCGCACAGTATCCATCAGTCAGTCAGTGTCCATCAATCGCTCAGTGTCCATCAATTGCTCAGTGTCCATTGATCGGTCAGTGTCCATCAATCAATCAGTGTCCATCAATCACTCACTGTCCATCAATCACCATCAATTGGACAGTGTCCATCAATTTGTCAGTGTCCAATCAGTCATTGTCCATCAATCGCTCAGTGTCCATCAATTGGTGAGAGTCCATCTGTCATTCAGTGTCCATCAATCACTCAGTGTCGATCAATCAGTCAGTGTCCATCAATCGCTCAGTTTCCAACAATCAGTCAGTGTGCATCAATCGCTCAGTTTCCATCAATCATTCAGTGTCCATCAATTGGTGAGAGTCGATCAATCAGTCAGTGTCCATCAATCGCTCAGTTTCCATCAATCAGTCAGTGTCCATCAATCGCTCAGTTTCCATCAATAAGTCAGTGTCCATCAATCACTCAGTGTCCATCAATCAGTCAGTGTCCCTCAATGGGTTAATGTCCAACAATCGTTCGGTGTCTATCAATCGCGCAGTGTCCATAAATCAGTCAGTGTCCATCAATCGCTCAGTGTCCATGAATCTCTCAGTATCCATCAATCGCTCAGTGTCCATTAATTGCTCAGTGTACATCAACCGCCATCAATCAGTCAGTGTCCATCAATCTGTCAGTGTCTCTCAATCGGTCAGTTTCCATCAATCGCTCAGTGTCCATCAATCAGTCAGTGTCCATCAATCGCTCAGTGTCCATCAATCAGTCAGTGTCCATCAATCGCTCAGTGTCTGGCAATCGCTCAGTGTCCGTCAATCGCTCAGTGTCCATCAATCAGTCAGTGTCCATCAATCGCTCAGTGTCCGTCAATCGCTCAGTATCCATCAATTAGTCAGTATCCATCAATCGCTCACTGTCCATCGATCAGTCAGTGTCCATCGATCGGACAGTGTCCAGAAATCGGTCAGAGTCCATCAATCGGTCAGTGTCCATCGATCGTTCATTGTCCTTCAATCGGTCAGAGTCCATCAATCGCTCAGGGTCTATCAATCGCTCAGATTCCATCAATCACACAGAGTCCATCAATTATTCAGCGTCCATCAATCGCTCAGTGTCCATCAATTGCTCAGTATCCATCAGTCAGTCAGTGTCCATCAATCAATCAGTGTCCATCAATCACTCACTGTCCATCAATCACCATCAATCGGTCAGTGTCTCATCAATTTGTCAGTGTCCAATCAGTTATTGTCCATCAATCGCTCATTGTCCATCAATTGGTGAGAGTCCATCTATCATTCAGTGTCCATCAATCACTCATGTCCATCAATCAGTCAGTGTCCATCAATCGCTCAGTTTCCATCAATCATTCAGTGTCCATCAATTGGTGAGAGTCCATCTGTCGATCAGTGTCCATCAATTGCTCAGTTTCCATCAATCAATCAGTGTCCATCAATCGCTCAGTTACCATCAATTATTCAGCGTCCATCAATCACTCAGTGTCCATCAATCAGTCAGTGTCCCTCAATCGGTTAATGTCCAACAATCGTTCCGTGTCTATCAATTGCGCAGTGTCCATAAATCAGTCAGTTTCCATCAATCGCTCAGTGTCCATCAATCGCTCAGTGTCATGAATCGCTCAGTATCCATCAATCGCTCAGTGTCCATCAATCAGTCAGTGTCTGTCAATCAGTCAGTGTCCATCAATCGCTCAGTGTCCATCAATCGCTCAGTGTCCGTCAATCGCTCAGTTTCCATCAATCAGTCAGTGTCCATCAATCGCTCAGTTTCCATCAATCATTCAGTGTCCATCAATTGGTGAGAGTCCATCTGTCGATCAGTGTCCATCAATCGCTCAGTGTCCATCAATCAGTCAGTGTCCATCAATCGCTCAGTGTCTGGCAATCGCTCAGTGTCCGTCAATCGCTCAGTGTCCATCAATCAGTCAGTGTCCATCAATCGCTCAGTGTCCGTCAATCGCTCAGTATCCATCAATTAGTCAGTATCCATCAATCGCTCACTGTCCATCGATCAGTCAGTGTCCATCGATCGGACAGTGTCCAGAAATCGGTCAGAGTCCATCAATCGGTCAGTGTCCATCGATCGTTCATTGTCCTTCAATCGGTCAGAGTCCATCAATCGCTCAGGGTCCATCTATCGCTCAGATTCCATCAATCACACAGAGTCCATCAATTATTCAGCGTCCATCAATCGCTCAGTGTCCATCAATTACTCAGTATCCATCAGTCAGTCAGTGTCCATCAATCAATCAGTGTCCATCAATCACTCACTGTCCATCAATCACCATCAATCGGTCAGTGTCTCATCAATTTGTCAGTGTCCAATCAGTCATTGTCCATCAATCGCTCATTGTCCATCAATTGGTGAGAGTCCATCTATCATTCAGTGTCCATCAATCACTCATGTCCATCAATCAGTCAGTGTCCATCAATCAGTCAGTGTCCATCAATCGCTCAGTTTCCATCAATCATTCAGTGTCCATCAATTGCTCAGTTTCCATCAATCATTCAGTGTCCATCAATTGTTGAGAGTCCATCTGTCGATCAGTGTCCATCAATCGCTCACTGTCCATCGATCAGTCAGTGTCCATCGATTGGAGAGTGTCCATCAATCGGTCAGAATCCATCAATCGGTCAGTGTCCATCGATCATTCAGTGTCCATCAATTGGTCATAGTCCATCAATCGCTCAGGGTCCATCAATCGCTCAGAATCCATCAATCACTCAGAGTCCATCAATTATTCAGTGTCCATCAATCACTCACTGTCCATCAATCACCATCAATTGGTCAGTGTCCATCAATTTGTCAGTGTCCAATCAGTCATTGTCCATCAATCGCTCAGTGTCCATCAATTGGTGAGAGTCCATCTATCATTCAGTGTCCATCAATCACTCAGTGTCCATCAATCAGTCAGTGTCCATCAATCGCTCAGTTTCCATCAATCATTCAGTGTCCATCAATTGGTGAGAGTCCATCTGTCGATCAGTGTCCATCAATCGCTCAGTGTCCATCAATCAGTCAGTGTCCATCAATCGCTCAGTTTCCATCAATCAATCAGTGTCCATCAATCGCTCAGTTGCCATCAATTATTCAGCATCCATCAATCACTCAGTGTCCATCAATCAGTCAGTGTCCCTCAATCGGTTAATGTCCAACAATCGTTCGGTGTCTATCAATCGCGCAGTGTCCATAAATCAGTCAGTTTCCATCAATCGCTCAGTGTCCATCAATCGCTCAGTGTCCATGAATCGCTCAGTATCCATCAATCGCTCAGTGTCCATCAATCAGTCAGTGTCTGTCAATCAGTCAGTGTCCATCAATCGCTCAGTGTCCATCAATCGCTCAGTGTCCGTCAATCGCTCAGTGTCCGTCAATCGCTCAGTATCCATCATTTAGTCAGTATCCATCAATCGCTCACTGTCCATCGATCAGTCAGTGTCCATCGATCGGACAGTGTCCAGAAATCGGTCAGAGTCCATCAATCGGTCAGTGTCCATCGAACGTTCATTGTCCATCAATCGGTCAGAGTCCATCAATCGCTCAGGGTACATCAATCGCTCAGAGTCCATCAATCACACAGAGTCCATCAATTATTCAGCGTCCATCAATCGCTCAGTGTCCATCAATCAGTGTCTATCAATCGCACACTGTCCATCAATCACCATCAATCGGTCAGTGTCCATAAATTTGTCACTGTCCAATCAGTCAGTTTCCGTCAATGGCTCAGTGTCCGTCAATCAGTAAGTGTCCATCAAACGCTCAGTGTCCATCAATCGGTCAGTATCCATCAATCAGTCAGTATCCATCAATCGCTCACTGTGCATCGATTGGCCAGTGTCCATCGATCGGTCAGTGTCCATCAATAGGTCAGAGTCCATCAATCGGTCAGTATCCATCGATCGTTCAGTGTCCATCAATCGTTCAGAGTCCATGAATCGCTCAGTGTCCATCAATCGCTCAGTGTCCATCAATCGCTCAGTGTCCATCAATCGTTCAGTGACCGTCAATCGCTCAGTGTCTGTCAATTGCTCAGTGTCCACCAATCGCTCAGTGTCCATCAATCAGTCGATGTCCATCAATCGCTCAGTGTCCATCAATCAGGAAGTCTCCATCAATCAGTCAGTGTCCATCAATCGGTGAGAGTCCATCAATTGCTCAGTGTCCATCAATTAGTGTCTACCAATCGCACACTGTCCATCACCCACCATCAATCAGTCAGTGTCCATTAATTATTCAGTGTCAAATCTGTAAGTATCCATCAATCGCTCAGTGTCCATCAATTCGTGAGAGTCCATCTATCGTTCAGTGTCCATCAACTGCTCAGTGTCCATCAATCGCTCAATGTCCATCAATCACTCAGTGTCCATCAATCAGTCAGAGCCCATCGATCGCTCAGTGTCCATCGATCATTTAGTGTCCATCAATCGGTCAGAGTCCATCAATCATTCAGTGTCCATCAATCTGTCAGTGTCTCTCAATCGGTCAGTGTCCATCAATCGCTCAGTGTCCATAAATCATTCAGTGTCCATCAATCGCTCAGTGTCCATCAATCAGTCAGAGTCCATGAATCACTCAGTGTCCATCAATCGCTCAGTGTCCATCAATCGTTCAGTGACCATCAATCACTCATTGTCTGTCCATCGCTCAGTGTCCATCAATTGCTCAGTGTCCATCAATCAGTCGATGTCCATCAATCAGTCGATGTCCATCAATCGCTCAGTGTCCATCAATCAGTCAGTCTCCATCAATCAGTCAGTGTCCATCAATCGGTGAGAGTCCATCAATTGCTCAGTGTCCATCAATCAGTGTCTACCAATCGCACACTGTCCTTCAACCACCATCAATCGGTCAGTGTCCATTAATTTGTCAGTGTCCAATCAGTCAGTATCCATCAGTCAGTCAGTGTCCATCAATCGCTCTGTGTACATTAATTGCTCAGTGTCCATCGATCGGTCAGTGTCCATCAATCAATCAGTGTCCATCAATCACTCACTGTCCATCAATCACCATCAATCGGTCAGTGTCCATCAATTTGTCAATGTCCAATCAGTCATTGTCCATCAATCACTCAGTGTCCATCAATTGGTGAGAATCCATCTATCATTCAGTGTCCATCAATCGCTCAGTATGCATCAGTCAGTCAGTGTCCATCAATCGCTCAGTGTCCATCGATCGGTCAGTGTCCATCAATCAATCAGTGTCCATCAATCACTCACTGTCCATCAATCACCATCAATCGGTCAGTGTCCATCAATTTGTCAGTGTCCAATCAGTCATTGTCTATCAATCGCTCAGTGTCCATCAATTGGTGAGAGTCCATCTATCATTCAGTGTCCATCAATCACTCAGTGTCCATCAATCAGTCAGTGTCCATCAATCGCTCAGTTTCCATCAATCATTCAGTGTCCATCAATTGCTCAGTTTCCATCAATCATTCAGTGTCCATCAATTGGTGAGAGTCCATCTGTCGATCAGTGTCCATCAATCGCTCAGTGTCCATCAATCGCTCAATGTCCATCAATCACTCAGTGTCCATCAATCAGTCAGAGCCCATCGATCGCTCAGTGTCCATCGATCATTTAGTGTCCATCAATCGGTCAGAGTCCATCAATCATTCAGTGTCCATCAATCTGTCAGTGTCTCGCAATCGGTCAGTGTCCATCAATCGCTCAGTGTCCATCAATCAGTCAGAATCCATGAATCACTCAGTGTCCATCAATCGCTCAGTGTCCATCAATCGTTCAGTGACCATCAATCACTCATTGTCTGTCCATCGCTCAGTGTCCATCAATCGCTCAGTGTCCATCAATCAGTCGATGTCCATCAATCAGTCGATGTCCATCAATCGCTCAGTGTCCATCAATCAGTCAGTCTCCATCAATCAGTCAGTGTCCATCAATCGGTGAGAGTCCATCAATTGCTCAGTGTCCATCAATCAGTGTCTACCAATCGCACACTGTCCTTCAACCACCATCAATCGGTCAGTGTCCATTAATTTGTCAGTGTCCAATCAGTCAGTATCCATCAGTCAGTCAGTGTCCATCAATCGCTCTGTGTACATTAATTGCTCAGTGTCCATCGATCGGTCAGTGTCCATCAATCAATCAGTGTCCATCAATCACTCACTGTCCATCAATCACCATCAATCGGTCAGTGTCCATCAATTTGTCAATGTCCAATCAGTCATTGTCCATCAATCGCTCAGTGTCCATCAATTGGTGAGAATCCATCTATCATTCAGTGTCCATCAATCGCTCAGTATGCATCAGTCAGTCAGTGTCCATCAATCGCTCAGTGTCCATCGATCGGTCAGTGTCCATCAATCAATCAGTGTCCATCAATCACTCACTGTCCATCAATCACCATCAATCGCTCAGTGTCCATCAATTTGTCAGTGTCCAATCAGTCATTGTCCATCAATCGCTCAGTGTCCATCAATTGGTGAGAGTCCATCTATCATTCAGTGTCCATCAATCACTCAGTGTCCATCAATCAGTCAGTGTCCATCAATCGCTCAGTTTCCATCAATCATTCAGTGTCCATCAATTATTCAGTGTCCATCAATTGGTGAGAGTCCATCTGTCGATCAGTGTCTATCAATCGCACACTGTCCATCAACCACCATCAATCGGTCAGAGTCCATCAATCAGTCATTCTCCATCAATCAGTCAGTGTCCATCAATCTCTCAGTGTCCGTCAATCGCTCAGTGTCCATCAATCGCTCAGTGTCCGTCAATCGCTCAGTGTGCATCAATCAGTTAGTGTCCATCAATCGGTCAGAGTCCATCAATTGCTCAGTGTCCATCAATCAGTGTCTATCAATCGTGCACTGTCCATCAACCACCATCAATCGGTCAGTGTCCATTAATTTGTCAGTGTCCAATCAGTCAGTATCCATCAATCGATCAGTGTCCATCAATTCGTGAGAGTCCATCTATCGTTCAGTGGCCATCAATCGCTCCGTGTCCGTCAATCGCTCAGTATCCATCAATCAGTCAGTATCCATCAATGGCTCACTGTCCATCGATCAGTCAGTGTCCATCGATCGGACAGTGTCCATCAATCGGTCAGAGTCCATCAATTGCTCAGTGTCCATCAATCAGTGTCTATCAATCGCACACTGTCCATCAACCACCATCAATCGGTCAGTGTCCATTAATCGCTCAGGGTCCATCAATTGCTCAGAGTCCATCAATTGCTCAGAGTCCATCAATCGCTCAGAGTCCATCAATCGCACAATATCCATCAGTCAGTCAGTGTCCATCAATCGCTCAGTGTCCATCAATCGCTCAGTGTCCATCGATCGGTCAGTGTCCATTAATCAATCAGTGTCCATCAATCACTCACTGTCCATCAATCACCATCAATTGGACTGTGTCCATCAATTTGTCAGTGTCCAATCAGTCATTGTCCATCAATCGCTCAGTGTCCATCAATTGGTGAGAGTCCATCTGTCATTCAGTGTCCATCAATCACTCAGTGTCGATCAATCAGTCAGTGTCCATCAATCGCTCAGTTTCCAACAATCAGTCAGTGTGCATCAATCGCTCAGTTTCCATCAATCATTCAGTGTCCATCAATTGGTGAGAGTCGATCAATCAGTCAGTGTCCATCAATCGCTCAGTTTCCATCAATCAGTCAGTGTCCATCAATCGCTCAGTTTCCATCAATAAGTCAGTGTCCATCAATCACTCAGTGTCCATCAATCAGTCAGTGTCCCTCAATGGGTTAATGTCCAACAATCGTTCGGTGTCTATCAATCGCGCAGTGTCCATAAATCAGTCAGTGTCCATCAATCGCTCAGTGTCCATGAATCTCTCAGTATCCATCAATCGCTCAGTGTCCATTAATTGCTCAGTGTACATCAACCGCCATCAATCAGTCAGTGTCCATCAATCTGTCAGTGTCTCTCAATCGGTCAGTTTCCATCAATCGCTCAGTGTCCATCAATCAGTCAGTGTCCATCAATCGCTCAGTGTCCATCAATCAGTCAGTGTCCATCAATCGCTCAGTGTCTGGCAATCGCTCAGTGTCCGTCAATCGCTCAGTGTCCATCAATCAGTCAGTGTCCATCAATCGCTCAGTGTCCGTCAATCGCTCAGTATCCATCAATTAGTCAGTATCCATCAATCGCTCACTGTCCATCGATCAGTCAGTGTCCATCGATCGGACAGTGTTCAGAAATCGGTCAGAGTCCATCAATCGGTCAGTGTCCATCGATCGTTCATTGTCCTTCAATCGGTCAGAGTCCATCAATCGCTCAGGGTCCATCAATCGCTCAGATTCCATCAATCACACAGAGTCCATCAATTATTCAGCGTCCATCAATCGCTCAGTGTCCATCAATTGCTCAGTATCCATCAGTCAGTCAGTGTCCATCAATCAATCAGTGTCCATCAATCACTCACTGTCCATCAATCACCATCAATCGGTCAGTGTCCATCAATTTGTCAGTGTCCAATCAGTCATTGTCCATCAATCGCTCATTGTCCATCAATTGGTGAGAGTCGATCTATCATTCAGTGTCCATCAATCACTCATGTCCATCAATCAGTCAGTGTCCATCAATCGCTCAGTTTCCATCAATCATTCAGTGTCCATCAATTGCTCAGTTTCCATCAATCATTCAGTGTCCATCAATTGGTCAGAGTCCATCTGTCGATCAGTGTCCATCAATCGCTCACTGTCCATCGATCAGTCAGTGTCCATCGATTGGAGAGTGTCCATCAATCGGTCAGAATCCATCAATCGGTCAGTGTCCATCGATCATTCAGTGTCCATCAATTGATCAGAGTCCATCAATCGCTCAGGGTCCATCAATCGCTCAGAATCCATCAATCACTCAGAGTCCATCAATTATTCAGCGTCCATCAATCGCTCAGTGTCCATCAATCGCTCAGTATCCATCATTCAGTCAGAGTCCATCAATCGGTCAGAGTCCATCAATTTCTCAGTGTCCATCAATCAGTCAGTGTCCATCAATCGGTCAGAGTCCATCAATCAGTCATTCTCCATCAATCAGTCAGTGTCCATCAATCGGTCAGAGTCCATCAATTGCTCAGTGTCCATCAATCAGTGTCTATCAATCGCACAATGTCCATCAACCACCATCAATCGGTCAGTGTCCATCAATTTGTCACTGTCCAATCAGTCAGTGTCCATCAATCACTCAGTGTCCGTCAATCGCTCAGTGTCCATCAATCGCTCAGTTTTCCGTCAATCGCTCAGTGTCCATCAATCAGTCAGTGTCCATCAATCGCTCAGTGTCCATCAATCGCTCAGTATCCATCAATCAGTCAGTATCCATCAATCGCTCACTGTCCATCGATCAGTCAGTGTCCATCGATCGGATAGTGTCCATCAATCGGTGAGTGTCCATCAATCGTTCATTGTCCATCAATCGGTCAGAGTCCATCAATTATTCAGCGTCCATCAATCGCTCAGTGTCCATCAATCGCTCAGTATCCATCAATCAGTCAGAGTCCATCAATTGGTCAGTGTCCATCAATCGGTCAGTGTCCATCAATCGCTCAGAGTCCATCAATCGGTGAGTGTCCATCAATCAGTCAGTGTCCATCAATCGGTCAGAGTCCATCAATTGCTCAGTGTCCATCAATCAGTGTCGATCAATCGTGCACTGTCCATCAACCACCATCAATCGGTCAGTGTCCATTAATTTGTCAGTGTCCAATCAGTAGTATCCATCAATCGATCAGTGTCCATCAATTCGTGAGAGTACATCTATCGTTCAGTGGCCATCAATCGCTCCGTGTCCGTCAATCGCTCAGTATCCATCAATCAGTCAGTATCCATCAATGGCTCACTGTCCATCAATCAGTCAGTGTCCATCGATCGGACAGTGTCCATCAATCAGTCAGAGTCCATCAATTGCTCAGTGTCCATCAATCAGTGTCTATCAATCGCACACTGTCCATCAACCACCATCAATCGGTCAGTGTCTATTAATCGCTCAGTGTCCATTAATCGCTCAGAGTCCATCAATCGCTCAGAGTCCATCAGTCAGTCAGTGTCCATCAATCGCTCAGTATTCATCAATTGCTCAGTATCCATCGATCGGTCGATGTCCATCAATCAATCAGTGTCCATCAATCACTCACTGTCCATCAATCACCATCAATCGGTCAGTGTCCATCAATTTGTCAGTGTCCAATCAGTCATTGTCCATCAATCGCTCAGTGTCCATCAATTGGTGAGAGTCCATCTATCATTCAGTGTCCATCAATCACTCAGTGTCCATCAATCAGTCAGTGTCCATCAATCACTCAGAGTCCATCAATCACTCAGAGTCCATTAATTATTCAGCCTCCATCAATCCATCAGTGTCCATCAATCAGTCAGAGTCCATCAATCAGTCAGAGTCCATCAATTTCTCAGTGTCCATCAATCGCTCAGTGTCCATCAATCGGTCAGAGTCCATGAATCGCTCAGTGTCCATCAATTGCTCAGTGTCCATCAATCGTTCAGTGATCGTCAATCGCTCAGTGTCTGACAATCGCTCAGTGTCCATAAGTCAGTCAGAGTCTATCAATCGCTCAGTGTCCATCAATCGGTCAGTGTCCATCAATTGGTCAGTGTCCATCAATCGCTCAGTGACCATCAATCAGTCAGTGTCCATCAATCGCTCAGTGTCCATCAATCAGTCAGTGTCCATCAATCGCTCAGTGTCCATCAATCAGTCGATGTCCATCAATCGCTCAGTGTCCATCAATCAGTCAGTGTCCATCAATCGGTGAGAGTCCATTAATTGATCAGTGTCCATCAATCAGTCAGAGTCCAACAATCGGTCAGAGACTATCAATTGCTCAGTGTCCCTCAATCGGTTAATGTCCAACAATCGTTCGGTGTCTGTCAATCGCGCAGTGTCCATAAATCAGTCAGTGTCCATCAATCGCTCAGTGTCCATCAATCGCTCAGTGTCCATTAATCGCTCAGTGTCCATCAACCGCCATCAATCAGTCAGTGTCCATCAATCACTCAGGGTCCATCAATCGCTCAGTGTACATAAATCAGTCAGCGTCCATCAATCGCTCAATGTCCATCAATCACTCAGGATCCATCAATCAGTAAGAGTCCAACAATTGGTCAGAGACTATCAATTGCTCAGTGTCCATCAATCGCTCAGTGTCCATTAATCGCTCAGTGTCCATCAACCGCCATCAATCAGTCAGTGTCCATCAATCGCTCAGGGTCCATCAATCGCTCAGTGTACATAAATCAGTCAGCGTCCATCAATCGCTCAATGTCCATCAATCACTCAGTAACCATCAATCAGTCAGAGTCCAACAATTGGTCAGAGACTATCAATCACTCAGTATCCATCAATCAGTCAGAGTCCAACAATCGGTCAGAGACTATCAATTGCTCAGTGTCCATCAATCGCTCAGTGTCCATCAATCGGTCAGTGTCCATCAATCACTCAGTGTCCATCAATCGGTCAGAGGCATCGATTGCTCAGTGTCCATCGATCATTCAGTGTCCATCAATCGGTCAGAGTCCATCAATCGCTCAGGGTCCATCAATCGCTCAGTGTCCATCAATGAGTCAGATTCCATCAATCATTCAGCGTCCATCAATTGCTCAGTGTCCATCAATCACTCAGTGTCCATCAATCGCACAGTGTCCATCAATTTGTCAGAGTCCCTGAATCGCTCAGGGTCCATCAATCACTCACTGTCCATCAATCAGTCAGAATCCATCAATCATTCAGAGTCCATCAATTGGTCAGTGTCCATAAATCAGTCAGCGTCCATCAATCGCTCAATGTCCTTCAATCACTCAGTATCCATCAATCAGTCAGAGTCCATCAATCGGTCAGAGACCATTAATCGCTCAGTGTCCATCGATCACTCAGTGTCCATCAATCGCTCAATGTCCATCAATCAGTCAGTGTCCATCAATCACTCAGTGTCCATCAATCAGTCAGAGCCCATCGATCGCTCAGTGTCCACCGATCATTCAGTGTCCATCAATCGGTCAGAGTCCATCAATCACTCAGTGTCCATCAATCAGTCAGTGTCTCTCAATCGGTCAGTGTCCATCAAACGCTCAGTGTCCATCAATCGGTCAGTGTCCCTCAATCGGTCAGTGTCCATCAATCGGTCAGTGTCCATCATTCGCACAGTGTCCATCAATTGGTCAGAGTCCATCAATTGGTCAGTGTCCATCAATCACTCAGTGTCCATCAATCAGTCAGAGTCCATCAATCATTCAGAGTCCATCAATTGGTCAGTGTCCATCAATCACTCAGTGTCCATCAATTGCACAGTGTCCATCAATCGGTCAGAGTCCATCCATCGGTCAGTGTCCATCAGTCACTCAGTGTCCATCAATCAGTCAGTGTCCCTCAATCGGTCAGTGTCCATCAATCGTTCGGTGTCTATCAATTGCGCAGTGTCCATAAATCAGTCAGTGTCCATCAATCGCTCCGTGTCCGTCAATCGCTCAGTGTCCATCAGTCGCTCAGTGTCCGTCAATCGCTCAGTGTCCATCAATCATTCAGTGTCCATCAATCACTCAGTGTCCGTCAGTCGCTCAGTATCCATCAATTGGTCAGTATCCATCAATCGCTCACTGTCCATCGATCAGTCAGTGTCCATCAATCGCTCAGGGTCCATCAATCGCTCAGAGTCCATCAATCAGTCAGAGTCCATAAATTTCTCAGTGTCCATCAATTGCTCAGTGTCCATCAATCAGTCAGTGTCCATCAATCGCTGTGTTTCCTCAATCATTCAGTGTCCATCAATCGCTCAGTGCCCGTCAATCTGTCAGTGTCCATCAATCGCTCAATGTCCATCAATCGCTCAGTGTCCGTCAATCGCTCAGTGTCAGTCAATCGCTCAGTGTCCATCAATCGCTCAGTGTCAGTCAATCGCTCAGTATCCATCAATTAGTCAGTATCCATCAATCGCTCACTGTCCATCGATCGGACAGTGTCCAGAAATCGGTCAGAGTCCATCAATCAGTCAGAGTCCATCAATCGCTGTGTTTCCTCAATCATTCAGTGTCCATCAATCGCTCAGTGCCCATCAATCAGTCAGTGTCCATCAATCGCTCAGTGTCAGTCAATCGCTCAGTGACCATCAATCGCTCAGTGTCCGTCAATCGCTCAGTGTCCGTCAATCGCTCAGTGTCAGTCAATCGCTCAGTGTCCATCAATCGCTCAGTGTCCATCAATCGCTCAGTATCCATCAATTAGTCAGTATCCATCAATCGCTCACTGTCCATCGATCGGACAGTGTCCAGAAATCGGTCAGAGTCCATCAATCGGTCAGTGTCCATCGAACGTTCATTGTCCATCAATCGGTCAGAGTCCATCAATCACACAGAGTCCATCAATTATTCAGCGTCCATCAATCGCTAAGTGTCCATCAATCGCACAGTATCCAGCAATCAGTCAGAGTCCATCAATCAGTCAGAGTCCATCAATCGCTGTGTTTCCTCAATCATTCAGTGTCCATCAATCGCTCAGTGCCCATCAATCAGTCAGTGTCCATCAATCGCTCAATGTCCGTCAATCGCTCAGTGTCCGTCAATCGCTCAGTGTCCATCAATCGCTCAGTGTCCGTCAATCGCTCAGTATCCATCAATTAGTCAGTATCCATCAATCGCTCACTGTCCATCGATCGGACAGTGTCCAGAAATCGGTCAGAGTCCATCAATCGGTCAGTGTCCATCGAACGTTCATTGTCCATCAATCGGTCAGAGTCCATCAATCGCTCAGGGTACATCAATCGCTCAGAGTCCATCAATCACACAGAGTCCATCAATTATTCAGCGTCCATCAATCGCTCAGTGTCCATCAATCGCTCAGTATCCAGCAATCAGTCAGATTCCATCAATCAGGTCAGAGTCCATCAATTTCTCAGTGTCCATCAATCGCTCAGTGTCCATCAATTGGTCAGTGTCCATTAATCGGTCAGTGTCCATCAATCAGTCAGTCTCCATCAATCAGTCAGTGTCCATCAATCGCTCAGTGTCTGTCAATCGCTCAGTGTCCATAAATCAGTCAGAGTCTATCAATCGCTCAGTGTCCATCAATCGGTCAGTGTCCATCAATCAGTCAGTGTCCATCAATCGCTCAGTGTCCATCAGCAGTCAGTGTCCATCAATCGCTCAGTGTCCATCAATCAGTCAGAGTCCATCAATCGCTCAGTGTCTGTCAATCGCTCAGTGTCCATCAATCAGTCAGAGTCCATCAATCGCTCAGTGTCCATCAATCGCTCAGTGTCCATCAATCAGTCGATGTCCATCAATCGCTCAGTGTCCATCAATCAGTCAGTGTCCATCAATCTGTGAGAGTCCATTAATTGCTCAGTGTCCATCAATCAGTCATAGTCCAACAATCGGTCAGAGACTATCAATTGCTCAGTTTCCCTCAATCGGTTAATGTCCAACAATCGTTCGGTGTCTATCAATCGCTCAGTGTCCATAAATCAGTCAGTGTCCATCAATCGGTCAGTGTCCATCAAACGCTCACTGTCCATCAATCGGTCAGTGTCCCTCAATCGGTCAGTGTCCATCAATCACTCAGTGCCCATCAATCGGTCAGTGTCCATCATTCGCACAGTGTCCATCAATTGGTCAGAGTCCATCAATTGGTCAGTGTCCATCAATCACTCAGTGTCCATCAATCAGTCAGAGTCCATCAATCATTCAGAGTCCATCAATTGGTCAGTGTCCATCAATCACTCAGTGTCCATCAATTGCACAGTGTCCATCAATCGGTCAGAGTCCATCCATCGGTCAGTGTCCATCAGTCACTCAGTGTCCATCAATCAGTCAGTGTCCCTCAATCGGTCAGTGTCCATCAATCGTTCGGTGTCTATCAATTGCGCAGTGTCCATAAATCAGTCAGTGTCCATCAATCGCTCCGTGTCCGTCAATCGCTCAGTGTCCATCAGTCGCTCAGTGTCCGTCAATCGCTCAGTGTCCATCAATCATTCAGTGTCCATCAATCGCTCAGGGTCCATCAATCGCTCAGAGTCCATCAATCAGTCAGAGTCCATAAATTTCTCAGTGTCCATCAATTGCTCAGTGTCCATCAATCAGTCAGTGTCCATCAATCGCTGTGTTTCCTCAATCATTCAGTGTCCATCAATCGCTCAGTGCCCGTCAATCAGTCAGTGTCCATCAATCGCTCAATGTCCATCAATCGCTCAGTGTCCGTCAATCGCTCAGTGTCCGTCAATCGCTCAGTGTCCATCAATCGCTCAGTGTCCGTCAATCGCTCAGTATCCATCGATCGCTCAGTGTCCATCAATCGGTCAGAGTCCATCAATCGCTCAGGGTATATCAATCGCTCAGAGTCCATCAATCACACAGAGTCCATCAATTATTCAGCGTCCATCAATCACTCAGTGTCCATCAATCGCTCAGTATCCAGCAATCAGTCAGAGTCCATCAATCAGTCAGAGTCCATCAATTTCTCAGTGTCCATCAATCGCTCAGTGTCCATCGATCGCTCAGTGTCCATCAATCGGTCAGTGTCCATCAATCAGTCAGTGTCCATCAATCGCTGTGTTTCCTCAATCATTCAGTGTCCATCAATCGCTCAGTGCCCGTCAATCAGTCAGTGTCCATCAATCAGTCAGTGTCCATCAATCGCTCAGTGTCCATCAATCAGTCAGAGTCCATGAATCGCTCAGTGTCCATCAATCGCTCAGTGTCCATCAATAAGTCAGAGTCCATGAATCGCTCAGTGTCCATCAATCGCTCAGTGTCCATCAATCAGTCAGAGTCCATCAATCGCTCAGTGTCCATCAATCGCTCAGTGTCCATCAATCGCTCAGTGTCCATCAATCAGTCAGTGTCCATCAATCTGTGAGAGTCCATGAATCGCTCAGTGTCTGTCAATCGCTCAGTGTCCATGAATCAGTCAGAGTCCATCAATCGCTCAGTGTCCATCAATCAGTCGATGTCCATCAATCGCTCAGTGTCCATCAATCAGTCAGTGTCCATCAATCTGTGAGAGTCCATTAATTGCTCAGTGTCCATCAATCAGTCATAGTCCAACAATCGGTCAGAGACTATCAATTGCTCAGTTTCCCTCAATCGGTTAATGTCCAACAATCGTTCGGTGTCTATCAATAGCGCAGTGTCCATAAATCAGTCAGTGTCCATCAATCGGTCAGTGTCCATCAAACGCTCAGTGTCCATCAATCGGTCAGTGTCCCTCAATCGGTCAGTGTCCATCAATCAGTCAGTGCCCATCAATTGGTCAGTGTCCATCAATCACTCAGTGTCCATCAATCAGTCAGAGTCCATCAATCATTCAGAGTCCATCAATTGTTCAGTGTCCATCAATCACTCAGTGTCCATCAATTGCACAGTGTCCATCAATCGGTCAGAGTCCATCCATCGGTCAGTGTCCATCAGTCACTCAGTGTCCATCAATCAGTCAGTGTCCCTCAATCGGTCAGTGTACATCAATCGTTCGGTGTCTATCAATTGCGCAGTGTCCATAAATCAGTCAGTGTCCATCAATCGCTCCGTGTCCGTCAATCGCTCAGTGTCCATCAGTCGCTCAGTGTCCGTCAATCGCTCAGTTTCCATCAATCATTCAGTGTCCATCAATCACTCAGTGTCCGTCAGTAGCTCAGTATCCATCAATTAGTCATTATCCATCAATCGCTCACTGTCCATCGATCAGTCAGTGTCCATCAATCGCTCAGGGTCCATCAATCGCTCAGAGTCCATCAATCACACAGAGTCCATCAATCAGTCAGAGTCCATAAATTTCTCAGTGTCCATCAATTGCTCAGTGTCCATCAATCAGTCAGTGTCCATCAATCGCTGTGTTTCCTCAATCATTCAGTGTCCATCAATCGCTCAGTGCCCGTCAATCAGTCAGTGTCCATCAATCGCTCAATGTCCATCAATCGCTCAGTGTCCGTCAATCGCTCAGTGTCCGTCAATCGCTCAGTGTCCATCAATCGCTCAGTGTCCGTCAATCGCTCAGTATCCATCAATTAGTCAGTATCCATCAATCGCTCACTGTCCATCGATCGGACAGTGTCCTGAAATCGGTCAGAGTCCATTAATCGGTCAGTGTCCATCGAACGTTCATTGTCCATCAATCGGTCAGAGTCCATCAATCGCTCAGGGTATATCAATCGCTCAGAGTCCATCAATCACACAGAGTCCATCAATTATTCAGCGTATATCAATCACTCAGTGTCCATCAATCGCTCAGTATCCAGCAATCAGTCAGAGTCCATCAATCAGTCAGAGTCCATCAATTTCTCAGTGTCCATCAATCGCTCAGTGTCCATCAATCGCTCAGTGTCCATCAATCGGTCAGTGTCCATCAATCAGTCAGTGTCCATCAATCGCTGTGTTTCCTCAATCATTCAGTGTCCATCAATCGCTCAGTGCCCGTCAATCAGTCAGTGTCCATCAATCGCTCAATGTCCATCAATCGCTCAGTGTCCGTCAATCGCTCAGTGTCCGACATTCGCTCAGTGTCCATCAATCGCTCAGTGTCCATCAATCGCTCAGTATCCATCAATTAGTCAGTATCCATCAATCGCTCACTGTCCATCGATCGGACAGTGTCCAGAAATCGGTCAGAGTCCATCAATCGGTCAGTGTCCATCGAACGTTCATTGTCCATCAATCGGTCAGAGTCCATCAATCGCTCAGGGTACATCAATCGCTAAGAGTCCATCAATCACACAGAGTCCATCAATTATTCAGCATCCATCAATCGCTCAGTGTCCATCAATCGCTCAGTATCCAGCAATCAGTCAGAGTCCATCAATCAGTCAGAGTCCATCAATTTCTCAGTGTCCATCAATCGCTCAGTGTCCATCAATCGGTCAGTGTCCATCAATTGCTCAGTGTCCATCAATCGGTCAGTGTCCATCAATCAGTCAGTCTCCATCAATCAGTCAGAGTCCATCAATCACTCAGAGTCCATCCATTATTCAGTCTCCATCAATCCATCAGTGTCCATCAATCAGTCAGAGTCCATCAATCAGTCAGAGTCCATCAATTTCTCAGTGTCCATCAATCGCTCAGTGTCCATCAATCGCTCAGAGTCCATGAATCGCTCAGTGTCCATCAATTGCTCAGTGTCCATCAATCGTTCAGTGACCGTCAATCGCTCAGTGTCTGTCAATCGCTCAGTGTCAATCAATCGGTCAGAGTCTACCAATTGCTCAGTGTCCATCAATCGCTCAGTGTCCATCAATCGGTCAGTGTCCATCAATCAGTCAGTGTCCATCAATCAGTCAGTCTCCATCAATCAGTCAGTGTCCATCAATCACTCAGAGTCCATCAATCACTCAGAGTCCATCAATTATTCAGCCTCCATCAATCCCTCAGTGTCCATCAATCAGTCAGAGTCCATCAATCAGTCAGAGTCCATCAATTTCTCAGTGTCCATCAATCGCTCAGTGTCCATCAATTGCTCAGTGACCGTCAATCGCTCAGTGTCTGTCAATCGCTCAGTGTCCATAAGTCAGTCAGAGTCTATCAATTGCTCAGTGTCCATCAATCGGTCAGTGTCCATCAATCAGTCAGTGTCCATCAATCAGTCAGTGTCCATCAATCGCTCAGTGTCCATCAATCAGTCAGAGTCCATCAATCGCTCAGTGTCCATCAATCGTTCAGGGACCGTCAATCGCTCAGTGTCTGTCAATCGCTCAGTGTCCATCAATCAGTCAGAGTCCATCAATCGCTCAGTGTCCATCAATCAGTCGATGTCCATCAATCGCTCAGTGTCCATCAATCAGTCAGTGTCCATCAATCGGTGAGAGTCCATTAATTGCTCAGTGTCCATCAATCAGTCATAGTCCAACAATCGGTCAGAGACTATCAATTGCTCAGTTTCCCTCAATCGGTTAATGTCCAACAATCGTTCGGTGTCTATCAATCGCGCAATGTCCATAAATCAGTCAGTGTCCATCAATCGCTCAGTGTCCATTAATCGCTCAGTATCCATCAATCGCTCAGTGTCCATTAATCGCTCAGTGTCCATCAACCGCCATCAATCAGTCAGTGTCCATCAATCGCTCAGGGTCCATCAATCGCTCAGTGTACATAAATCAGTCAGCGTCCATCAATCGCTCAATGTCCATCAATCACTCAGTATCCATCAATCAGTCAGAGTCCAACAATTGGTCAGAAACTATCAATTGCTCAGTGTCCATCAATCGCTCAGTGTCCATTAATCGCTCAGTGTCCATCAACCGCCATCAATCAGTCAGTGTCCATCAATCGCTCAGGGTCCCTCAATCGCTCAGTGTACATAAATCAGTCAGCGTCCATCAATCGCTCAATGTCCATCACTCACTCAATATCCATCAATCAGTCATAGTCCAACAATCGGTCAGAGACTATCAATTGCTCAGTGTCCATCAATCGCTCAGTGTCCATCAATCGGTCAGTGTCCATCAATCACTCAGTGTCCATCAATCAGTCGGAGGCATCGATCGCTCAGTTTCCATCGATCATTCAGTGTCCATCAATCGGTCAGAGTCCATCAATCTCTCAGGGTCCATCAATGAGTCAGATTCCATCAATCATTCAGCGTCCATCAATTGCTCAGTGTCCATCAATCACTCAGTGTCCATCAATCGCACAGTGTCCATCAATCAGTCAGAATCCATCAATCATTCAGAGTCCATCAATTGGTCAGTGTCCATAAATCAGTCAGCGTCCATCAATCGCTCAATGTCCTTCAATCACTCAGTATCCATCAATCAGTCAGAGTCCATCAATCGGTCAGAGACCATTAATCGCTCAGTGTCCATCGATCACTCAGTGTCCATCAATCGCTCAATGTCCATCAATCAGTCAGTGTCCATCAATCAATCAGTGTCCATCAATCAGTCAGAGCCCATCGATCGCTCAGTGTCCACCGATCATTCAGTGTCCATCAATCAGTCAGAGTCCATCAATCACTCAGTGTCCATCAATCAGTCAGTGTCTCTCAATCGGTCAGTGTCCATCAAACGCTCATTGTCCATAAATCGGTCAGTGTCCCTCAATCGGTCAGTGTCCATCAATCACTCAGTGCCCATCAATCGGTCAGTGTCCATCATTCGCACAGTGTCCATCAATTAGTCAGAGTCCATCAATTGGTCAGTGTCCATCAATCACTCAGTGTCCATCAATCAGTCAGAGTCCATCAATCATTCAGAGTCCATCAATTGGTCAGTGTCCATCAATCACTCAGTGTCCATCAATTGCACAGTGTCCATCAATCGGTCAGAGTCCATCCATCGGTCAGTGTCCATCAGTCACTCAGTGTCCATCAATCAGTCAGTGTCCCTCAATCGGTCAGTGTCCATCAATCGTTCGGTGTCTATCAATTGCGCAGTGTCCATAAATCAGTCAGTGTCCATCAATCGCTCCGTGTCCGTCAATCGCTCAGTGTCCATCAGTCGCTCAGTGTCCGTCAATCGCTCAGTGTCCACCGATCAGTCAGTGTCCATCAATCGCTCAGGGTCCATCAATCGCTCAGAGTCCATCAATCACACAGAGTCCATCAATCAGTCAGAGTCCATAAATTTCTCAGTGTCCATCAATTGCTCAGTGTCCATCAATCAGTCAGTGTCCATCAATCGCTGTGTTTCCTCAATCATTCAGTGTCCATCAATCGCTCAGTGCCCGTCAATCTGTCAGTGTCCATCAATCGCTCAATATCCATCAATCGCTCAGTGTCCGTCAATCGCTCAGTGTCCGTCAATCGCTCAGTGTCCATCAATCGCTCAGTGTCCGTCAATCGCTCAGTATCCATCAATTAGTCAGTATCCATCAATCGCTCACTGTCCATCGATCGGACAGTGTCCAGAAATCGGTCAGAGTCCATCAATCGGTCAGTGTCCATCGAACGTTCATTGTCCATCAATCGGTCAGAGTCCATCAATCACACAGAGTCCATCAATTATTCAGCGTCCATCAATCGCTAAGTGTCCATCAATCGCTCAGTATCCAGCAATCAGTCAGAGTCCATCAATCAGTCAGAGTCCATCAATCGCTGTGTTTCCTCAATCATTCAGTGTCCATCAATCGCTCAGTGCCCGTCAATCAGTCAGCGTCCATCAATCGCTCAATGTCCGTCAATCGCTCAGTGTCCGTCAATCGCTCAGTGTCCATCAATCGCTCAGTGTCCGTCAATCGCTCAGTATCCATCAATTAGTCAGTATCCATCAATCGATCACTGTCCATCGATCGGACAGTATCCAGAAATCGGTCAGAGTCCATCAATCGGTCAGTGTCCATCGAACGTTCATTGTCCATCAATCGGTCAGAGTCCATCAATCGCTCAGGGTACATCAATCGCTCAGAGTCCATCAATCACACAGAGTCCATCAATTATTCAGCGTCCATCAATCGCTCAGTGTCCATCAATCGCTCAGTATCCAGCAATCAGTCAGAGTCCATCAATCAGTCAGAGTCCATCAATTTCTCAGTGTCCATCAATCGGTCAGTGTCCATCAATCGGTCAGTGTCCATCAATCAGTCAGTCTCCATCAATCAGTCAGTGTCCATCAATCGCTCAGTGTCTGTCAATCGCTCAGTGTCCATAAGTCAGTCAGAGTCTATCAATCGTTCAGTGTCCATCAAGCGGCCAGTGTCCATCAATCAGTCAGTGTCCATCAATCGCTCAGTGTCCATCAATCAGTCAGAGTCCATGAATCGCTCAGTGTCCATCAATCGCTCAGTGTCCATCAATCGCTCAGTGTCCATCAATCGGTCAGAGTCTACCAATTGCTCAGTGTCCATCAATTGCTCAGTGTCCATCAATCGTTCAGTGACCGTCAATCGCTCAGTGTCTGTCAATCGCTCAGTGTCCATAAGTCAGTCAGAGTCTATCAATCGCTCAGTGTCCATCAATCGGTCAGTGTCCATCTATCAGTCAGTGTCCATCAATCAGTCAGTGTCCATCAATCAGTCAGAGTCCATGAATCGCTCAGTGTCCATCAATCGCTCAGTGTCCATCAATCGTTCAGGGACCGTCAATCGCTCCGTGTCTGTCAATCGCTCAGTGTCCATCAATCAGTCAGAGTCCATCAATCGCTCAGTGTCCATCAATCGCTCAGTGTCCATCAATCAGTCGATGTCCATCAATCGCTCAGTGTCCATCAATCAGTCAGTGTCCATCAATCTGTGAGAGTCCATTAATTGCTCAGTGTCCATCAATCAGTCATAGTCCAACAATCGGTCAGAGACTATCAATTGCTCAGTTTCCCTCAATCGGTTAATGTCCAACAATCGTTCGGTGTCTATCAATCGCGCAGTGTCCATAAATCAGTCAGTGTCCATCAATCGCTCAGTGTCCATTAATCGCTCAGTATCCATCAATCGCTCAGTGTCCATTAATCGCTCAGTGTCCATCAACCGCCATCAATCAGTCAGTGTCCATCAATCGCTCAGGGTCCATCAATCGCTCAGTGTACATAAATCAGTCAGCGTCCATCAATCGCTCAATGTCCATCAATCACTCAGTATCCATCAATCAGTCAGAGTCCAACAATTTTGTCAGAGACTATCAATTGTTCAGTGTCCATCAAACGCTCAGTGTCCATCAATCGGTCAGTGTCCATCAATCGCTCAGAGTCCATCAATCGCTCAGTGTCCATCAATGAGTCAGATTCCATCAATCATTCAGCGTCCATCAATTGCTCAGTGTCCATCAATCACTCGGTGTCCATCAATCGCACAGTGTCCATCAATTTGTCAGAGTCCCTCAATCGCTCAGTATCCATCAATCAGTCAGAATCCATCAATCGGTCAGAGACCATTAATCGCTCAGTGTCCATCGATCACTCAGTGTCCATCAATCACTCAATGTCCATCAATCAGTCAGTGTCCATCAATCACTCAGTGTCCATCAATCAGTCAGAGTCCATCAATTGCACGGTGTCCATCAATCGGTCAGAGTCCATCCATCGGTCAGTGTCCATCAGTCACTCAGTGTCCATCAATCAGTCAGTGTCCCTCAATCGGTCAGTATCCATCAATCGTTCGGTGTCTATCAATTGCGCAGTGTCCATAAATCAGTCAGTGTCCATCAATCGCTCCGTGTCCGTCAATCGCTCAGTGTCCATCAGTCGCTCAGTATCCGTCAATCGCTCAGTGTCCATCAATCATTCAGTGTCCATCAATCACTCAGTATCCGTCAGTCGTTCAGTATCCATCAATTAGTCAGTATCCATCAATCGCTCACTGTCCATCGATCAGTCAGTGTCCATCATTCGCTCAGGGTCCATCAATCACTCAGTGTCCATCAATCAGTCAGAGCCCATCGATCGCTCAGTGTCCACCGATCATTTAGTGTCCATCAATTAGTCAGAGTCCATCAATCACTCAGTGTCCATCAATCTATCATTGTCTCTCAATCGGTCAGTGTCCATCAATCACTCAGAGTCCATCAATTATTCAGCCTCCATCAATCCATCAGTGTCCATCAATCAGTCAGAGTCCATCAATCAGTCAGAGTCCATCAATTTCTCAGTGTCCATCAATCGCTCAGTGTCCATCAATTGCTCAGAGTCCATGAATCGCTCAGTGTCCATTAATTGCTCAGTGTCCATCAATCGTTCAGTGACCGTCAATCGCTCAGTGTCTGTCAATCGCTCAGTGTCCATAAGTCAGTCAGAGTCTATCAATTGCTCAGTGTCCATCAATCGGTCAGTGTCCATCAATCAGTCAGTGTCCATCAATCAGTCAGTGTCCATCAATCGCTCAGTGTCCATCAATCAGTCAGAGTCCATCAATCGCTCAGTGTCCATCAATCGTTCAGGGACCGTCAATCGCTCAGTGTCTGTCAATCGCTCAGTGTCCATCAATCAGTCAGAGTCCATCAATCGCTCAGTGTCCATCAATCAGTCGATGTCCATCAATCGCTCAGTGTCCATCAATCAGTCAGTGTCCATCAATCGGTGAGAGTCCATTAATTGCTCAGTGTCCATCAATCAGTCATAGTCCAACAATCGGTCAGAGACTATCAATTGCTCAGTTTCCCTCAATCGGTTAATGTCCAACAATCGTTCGGTGTCTATCAATCGCGCAATGTCCATAAATCAGTCAGTGTCCATCAATCGCTCAGTGTCCATTAATCGCTCAGTATCCATCAACCGCCATCAATCAGTCAGTGTCCATCAATCGCTCAGGGTCCATCAATCGCTCAGTGTACATAAATCAGTCAGCGTCCATCAATCGCTCAATGTCCATCAATCACTCAGTATCCATCAATCAGTCAGAGTCCAACAATTGGTCAGAAACTATCAATTGCTCAGTGTCCATCAATCGCTCAGTGTCCATTAATCGCTCAGTGTCCATCAACCGCCATCAATCAGTCAGTGTCCATCAATCGCTCAGGGTCCCTCAATCGCTCAGTGTACATAAATCAGTCAGCGTCCATCAATCGCTCAATGTCCATCACTCACTCAATATCCATCAATCAGTCATAGTCCAACAATCGGTCAGAGACTATCAATTGCTCAGTGTCCATCAATCGCTCAGTGTCCATCAATCGGTCAGTGTCCATCAATCACTCAGTGTCCATCAATCGGTCGGAGGCATCGATCGCTCAGTGTCCATCGATCATTCAGTGTCCATCAATCGGTCAGAGTCCATCAATCTCTCAGGGTCCATCAATGAGTCAGATTCCATCAATCATTCAGCGTCCATCAATTGCTCAGTGTCCATCCATCACTCAGTGTCCATCAATCGCACAGTGTCCATCAATCAGTCAGAATCCATCAATCATTCAGAGTCCATCAATTGGTCAGTGTCCATAAATCAGTCAGCGTCCATCAATCGCTCAATGTCCTTCAATCACTCAGTATCCATCAATCAGTCAGAGTCCATCAATCGGTCAGAGACCATTAATCGCTCAGTGTCCATCGATCACTCAGTGTCCATCAATCGCTCAATGTCCATCAATCAGTCAGTGTCCATCAATCAATCAGTGTCCATCAATCAGTCAGAGCCCATCGATCGCTCAGTGTCCACCGATCATTCAGTGTCCATCAATCAGTCAGAGTCCATCAATCACTCAGTGTCCATCAATCAGTCAGTGTCTCTCAATCGGTCAGTGTCCATCAAACGCTCATTGTCCATAAATCGGTCAGTGTCCCTCAATCGGTCAGTGTCCATCAATCACTCAGTGCCCATCAATCGGTCAGTGTCCATCATTCGCACAGTGTCCATCAATTAGTCAGAGTCCATCAATTGGTCAGTGTCCATCAATCACTCAGTGTCCATCAATCAGTCAGAGTCCATCAATCATTCAGAGTCCATCAATTGGTCAGTGTCCATCAATCACTCAGTGTCCATCAATTGCACAGTGTCCATCAATCGGTCAGAGTCCATCCATCGGTCAGTGTCCATCAGTCACTCAGTGTCCATCAATCAGTCAGTGTCCCTCAATCGGTCAGTGTCCATCAATCGTTCGGTGTCTATCAATTGCGCAGTGTCCATAAATCAGTCAGTGTCCATCAATCGCTCCGTGTCCGTCAATCGCTCAGTGTCCATCAGTCGCTCAGTGTCCGTCAATCGCTCAGTGTCCACCGATCAGTCAGTGTCCATCAATCGCTCAGGGTCCATCAATCGCTCAGAGTCCATCAATCACACAGAGTCCATCAATCAGTCAGAGTCCATAAATTTCTCAGTGTCCATCAATTGCTCAGTGTCCATCAATCAGTCAGTGTCCATCAATCGCTGTGTTTCCTCAATCATTCAGTGTCCATCAATCGCTCAGTGCCCGTCAATCTGTCAGTGTCCATCAATCGCTCAATATCCATCAATCGCTCAGTGTCCGTCAATCGCTCAGTGTCCGTCAATCGCTCAGTGTCCATCAATCGCTCAGTGTCCGTCAATCGCTCAGTATCCATCAATTAGTCAGTATCCATCAATCGCTCACTGTCCATCGATCGGACAGTGTCCAGAAATCGGTCAGAGTCCATCAATCGGTCAGTGTCCATCGAACGTTCATTGTCCATCAATCGGTCAGAGTCCATCAATCACACAGAGTCCATCAATTATTCAGCGTCCATCAATCGCTAAGTGTCCATCAATCGCTCAGTATCCAGCAATCAGTCAGAGTCCATCAATCAGTCAGAGTCCATCAATCGCTGTGTTTCCTCAATCATTCAGTGTCCATCAATCGCTCAGTGCCCGTCAATCATTCAGCGTCCATCAATCGCTCAATGTCCGTCAATCGCTCAGTGTCCGTCAATCGCTCAGTGTCCATCAATCGCTCAGTGTCCGTCAATCGCTCAGTATCCATCAATTAGTCAGTATCCATCAATCGATCACTGTCCATCGATCGGACAGTATCCAGAAATCGGTCAGAGTCCATCAATCGGTCAGTGTCCATCGAACGTTCATTGTCCATCAATCGGTCAGAGTCCATCAATCGCTCAGGGTACATCAATCGCTCAGAGTCCATCAATCACACAGAGTCCATCAATTATTCAGCGTCCATCAATCGCTCAGTGTCCATCAATCGCTCAGTATCCAGCAATCAGTCAGAGTCCATCAATCAGTCAGAGTCCATCAATTTCTCAGTGTCCATCAATCGCTCAGTGTCCATCAATCGGTCAGTGTCCATCAATCGGTCAGTGTCCATCAATCAGTCAGTCTCCATCAATCAGTCAGTGTCCATCAATCGCTCAGTGTCTGTCAATCGCTCAGTGTCCATAAGTCAGTCAGAGTCTATCAATCGTTCAGTGTCCATCAAGCGGCCAGTGTCCATCAATCAGTCAGTGTCCATCAATCGCTCAGTGTCCATCAATCAGTCAGAGTCCATGAATCGCTCAGTGTCCATCAATCGCTCAGTGTCCATCAATTGCTCAGTGTCCATCAATCGTTCAGTGACCGTCAATCGCTCAGTGTCTGTCAATCGCTCAGTGTCCATAAGTCAGTCAGAGTCTATCAATCGTTCAGTGTCCATCAAGCGGCCAGTGTCCATCAATCAGTCAGTGTCCATCAATCGCTCAGTGTCCATCAATCAGTCAGAGTCCATGAATCGCTCAGTGTCCATCAATCGCTCAGTGTCCATCAATCGCTCAGTGTCCATCAATCGGTCAGAGTCTACCAATTGCTCAGTGTCCATCAATTGCTCAGTGTCCATCAATCGTTCAGTGACCGTCAATCGCTCAGTGTCTGTCAATCGCTCAGTGTCCATAAGTCAGTCAGAGTCTATCAATCGCTCAGTGTCCATCAATCGGTCAGTGTCCATCTATCAGTCAGTGTCCATCAATCAGTCAGTGTCCATCAATCAGTCAGAGTCCATGAATCGCTCAGTGTCCATCAATCGCTCAGTGTCCATCAATCGTTCAGGGACCGTCAATCGCTCAGTGTCTGTCAATCGCTCAGTGTCCATCAATCAGTCAGAGTCCATCAATCGCTCAGTGTCCATCAATCGCTCAGTGTCCATCAATCAGTCGATGTCCATCAATCGCTCAGTGTCCATCAATCAGTCAGTGTCCATCAATCTGTGAGAGTCCATTAATTGCTCAGTGTCCATCAATCAGTCATAGTCCAACAATCGGTCAGAGACTATCAATTGCTCAGTTTCCCTCAATCGGTTAATGTCCAACAATCGTTCGGTGTCTATCAATCGCGCAGCATCCATAAATCAGTCAGTGTCCATCAATCGCTCAGTGTCCATTAATCGCTCAGTATCCATCAATCGCTCAGTGTCCATTAATCGCTCAGTGTCCATCAACCGCCATCAATCAGTCAGTGTCCATCAATCGCTCAGGGTCCATCAATCGCTCAGTGTACATAAATCAGTCAGCGTCCATCAATCGCTCAATGTCCATCAATCACTCAGTATCCATCAATCAGTCAGAGTCCAACAATTTTGTCAGAGACTATCAATTGCTCAGTGTCCATCAATCGCTCAGTGTCCATCAATCGGTCAGTGTCCATCAATCGCTCAGAGTCCATCAATCGCTCAGTGTCCATCAATGAGTCAGATTCCATCAATCATTCAGCGTCCATCAATTGCTCAGTGTCCATCAATCACTCGGTGTCCACCAATCGCACAGTGTCCATCAATTTGTCAGAGTCCCTCAATCGCTCAGTATCCATCAATCAGTCAGAATCCATCAATCGGTCAGAGACCATTATTCGCTCAGTGTCCATCGATCACTCAGTGTCCATCAATCACTCAATGTCCATCAATCAGTCAGTGTCCATCAATCACTCAGTGTCCATCAATCAGTCAGAGCCCATCGATCGCTCAGTGTCCACCGATCATTCAGTGTCCATCAATCAGTCAGAGTCCATCAATTGCACGGTGTCCATCAATCGGTCAGAGTCCATCCATCGGTCAGTGTCCATCAGTCACTCAGTGTCCATCAATCAGTCAGTGTCCCTCAATCGGTCAGTATCCATCAATCGTTCGGTGTCTATCAATTGCGCAGTGTCCATAAATCAGTCAGTGTCCATCAATCGCTCAGTATCCGTCAATCGCTCAGTGTCCATCAATCATTCAGTGTCCATCAATCACTCAGTATCTGTCAGTCGTTCAGTATCCATCAATTAGTCAGTATCCATCAATCGCTCACTGTCCATCGATCAGTCAGTGTCCATCATTCGCTCAGGGTCCATCAATCACTCAGTGTCCATCAATCAGTCAGAGCCCATCGATCGCTCAGTGTCCACCGATCATTTAGTGTCCATCAATTAGTCAGAGTCCATCAATCACTCAGTGTCCATCAATCTATCATTGTCTCTCAATCGGTCAGTGTCCATCAATCGCTCAGTGTCCATCAATCAGTCAGTGTCCATCAATCACACAGAGTCCATCAATCAGTCAGAGTCCATCAATCGCTCAGTGTCCATCAATCGCTCAGTGTCCATCAATCAGTCAGTTTCCATCAATCACACAGAGTCCATCAATCAGTCAGAGTCCATAAATTTCTCAGTGTCCATCAATTGCTCAGTGTCCATCAATCAGTCAGTGTCCATCAATCGCTCAGTGTCCATCAATCGCTCAGTTTCCATCAATTAGTCAGTGTCCATCAATCGCTCAGTGTCCATCAATCATTCAGTGTCCATCAATCACTCAGTGTCCATCAATCAGTCAGAGCCCATCGATCGCTCAGTGTCCACCGATCATTTAGTGTCCATCAATTGGTCAGAGTCCATCAATCTGTCAGTGTCCATCAATTGCTCAGTGTCCGTCAATCGCTCAGTGTCCATCAATCGCTCAGTGTCCATCAATCGCTCAATGTCCATCAATCAGTCAGTGTCCATCAATCGCTCAGTGTCCATCAATCGCTCAGTGTCCATCAATCGCTCAGTATCCATCAATTAGTAGTATCCATCAATCGCTCACTCTCCATCGATCAGTCAGTGTCCATCGATCGGACAGTGTCCAGAAATCGGTCAGAGTCCATCAATCGGTCAGAGTCTACCAATTGCTCAGTGTCCATCAATCGCTCAATGTCCATCAATCAGTCAGTGTCCATCAATCACTCAGTGTCCATCAATCAGTCAGAGCCCATCGATCGCTCAGTGTCCACCGATCATTCAGTGTCCAACAATCGGTCAGAGTCCATCAATCACTCAGTGTCCATCAATCAGTCAGTGTCTCTCAATCGGTCAGTGTCAATCAAACGCTCAGTGTCCATGAATCGGTCAGTGTCCATCAATCACTCAGTGTCCATCAATTGCACAGTGTCCATCAATCGGTCAGAGTCCATCAATCACACAGAGTCCATCAATTATTCAGCGTCCATCAATCGCTAAGTGTCCATCAATCGCTCAGTATCCAGCAATCAGTCAGAGTCCATCAATCAGTCAGAGTCCATCAATCGCTGTGTTTCCTCAATCATTCAGTGTCCATCAATCGCTCAGTGCCCGTCAATCAGTCAGCGTCCATCAATCGCTCAATGTCCGTCAATCGCTCAGTGTCCGTCAATCGCTCACTGTCCAACAATCGCTCAGTGTCCGTCAATCGCTCAGTATCCATCAATTAGTCAGTATCCATCAATCGCTCACTGTCCATCGATCGGACAGTATCCAGAAATCGGTCAGAGTCCATCAATCGGTCAGTGTCCATCGAACGTTCATTGTCCATCAATCGGTCAGAGTCCATCAATCGCTCAGGGTACATCAATCGCTCAGAGTCCATCAATCACACAGAGTCCATCAATTATTCAGCGTCCATCAATCGCTCAGTGTCCATCAATCGCTCAGTGTCCATCAATTGCTCAGTGTCCATCAATCGTTCAGTGACCGTCAATCGCTCAGTGTCTGTCAATCGCTCAGTGTCCATAAGTCAGTCAGAGTCTATCAATCGTTCAGTGTCCATCAAGCGGCCAGTGTCCATCAATCAGTCAGTGTCCATCAATCGCTCAGTGTCCATCAATCAGTCAGAGTCCATGAATCGCTCAGTGTCCATCAATCGCTCAGTGTCCATCAATCGCTCAGTGTCCATCAATCGGTCAGAGTCTACCAATTGCTCAGTGTCCATCAATTGCTCAGTGTCCATCAATCGTTCAGTGACCGTCAATCGCTCAGTGTCTGTCAATCGCTCAGTGTCCATAAGTCAGTCAGAGTCTATCAATCGCTCAGTGTCCATCAATCGGTCAGTGTCCATCTATCAGTCAGTGTCCATCAATCAGTCAGTGTCCATCAATCAGTCAGAGTCCATGAATCGCTCAGTGTCCATCAATCGCTCAGTGTCCATCAATCGTTCAGGGACCGTCAATCGCTCAGTGTCTGTCAATCGCTCAGTGTCCATCAATCAGTCAGAGTCCATCAATCGCTCAGTGTCCATCAATCGCTCAGTGTCCATCAATCAGTCGATGTCCATCAATCGCTCAGTGTCCATCAATCAGTCAGTGTCCATCAATCTGTGAGAGTCCATTAATTGCTCAGTGTCCATCAATCAGTCATAGTCCAACAATCGGTCAGAGACTATCAATTGCTCAGTTTCCCTCAATCGGTTAATGTCCAACAATCGTTCGGTGTCTATCAATCGCGCAGCATCCATAAATCAGTCAGTGTCCATCAATCGCTCAGTGTCCATTAATCGCTCAGTATCCATCAATCGCTCAGTGTCCATTAATCGCTCAGTGTCCATCAACCGCCATCAATCAGTCAGTGTCCATCAATCGCTCAGGGTCCATCAATCGCTCAGTGTACATAAATCAGTCAGCGTCCATCAATCGCTCAATGTCCATCAATCACTCAGTATCCATCAATCAGTCAGAGTCCAACAATTTTGTCAGAGACTATCAATTGCTCAGTGTCCATCAATCGCTCAGTGTCCATCAATCGGTCAGTGTCCATCAATCGCTCAGAGTCCATCAATCGCTCAGTGTCCATCAATGAGTCAGATTCCATCAATCATTCAGCGTCCATCAATTGCTCAGTGTCCATCAATCACTCGGTGTCCACCAATCGCACAGTGTCCATCAATTTGTCAGAGTCCCTCAATCGCTCAGTATCCATCAATCAGTCAGAATCCATCAATCGGTCAGAGACCATTATTCGCTCAGTGTCCATCGATCACTCAGTGTCCATCAATCACTCAATGTCCATCAATCAGTCAGTGTCCATCAATCACTCAGTGTCCATCAATCAGTCAGAGCCCATCGATCGCTCAGTGTCCACCGATCATTCAGTGTCCATCAATCAGTCAGAGTCCATCAATTGCACGGTGTCCATCAATCGGTCAGAGTCCATCCATCGGTCAGTGTCCATCAGTCACTCAGTGTCCATCAATCAGTCAGTGTCCCTCAATCGGTCAGTATCCATCAATCGTTCGGTGTCTATCAATTGCGCAGTGTCCATAAATCAGTCAGTGTCCATCAATCGCTCCGTGTCCGTCAATCGCTCAGTGTCCATCAGTCGCTCAGTATCCGTCAATCGCTCAGTGTCCATCAATCATTCAGTGTCCATCAATCACTCAGTATCTGTCAGTCGTTCAGTATCCATCAATTAGTCAGTATCCATCAATCGCTCACTGTCCATCGATCAGTCAGTGTCCATCATTCGCTCAGGGTCCATCAATCACTCAGTGTCCATCAATCAGTCAGAGCCCATCGATCGCTCAGTGTCCACCGATCATTTAGTGTCCATCAATTAGTCAGAGTCCATCAATCACTCAGTGTCCATCAATCTATCATTGTCTCTCAATCGGTCAGTGTCCATCAATCGCTCAGTGTCCATCAATCAGTCAGTGTCCATCAATCACACAGAGTCCATCAATCAGTCAGAGTCCATCAATCGCTCAGTGTCCATCAATCGCTCAGTGTCCATCAATCAGTCAGTTTCCATCAATCACACAGAGTCCATCAATCAGTCAGAGTCCATAAATTTCTCAGTGTCCATCAATTGCTCAGTGTCCATCAATCAGTCAGTGTCCATCAATCGCTCAGTGTCCATCAATCGCTCAGTTTCCATCAATTAGTCAGTGTCCATCAATCGCTCAGTGTCCATCAATCATTCAGTGTCCATCAATCACTCAGTGTCCATCAATCAGTCAGAGCCCATCGATCGCTCAGTGTCCACCGATCATTTAGTGTCCATCAATTGGTCAGAGTCCATCAATCTGTCAGTGTCCATCAATTGCTCAGTGTCCGTCAATCGCTCAGTGTCCATCAATCGCTCAGTGTCCATCAATCGCTCAATGTCCATCAATCAGTCAGTGTCCATCAATCGCTCAGTGTCCATCAATCGCTCAGTGTCCATCAATCGCTCAGTATCCATCAATTAGTAGTATCCATCAATCGCTCACTCTCCATCGATCAGTCAGTGTCCATCGATCGGACAGTGTCCAGAAATCGGTCAGAGTCCATCAATCGGTCAGAGTCTACCAATTGCTCAGTGTCCATCAATCGCTCAATGTCCATCAATCAGTCAGTGTCCATCAATCACTCAGTGTCCATCAATCAGTCAGAGCCCATCGATCGCTCAGTGTCCACCGATCATTCAGTGTCCAACAATCGGTCAGAGTCCATCAATCACTCAGTGTCCATCAATCAGTCAGTGTCTCTCAATCGGTCAGTGTCAATCAAACGCTCAGTGTCCATGAATCGGTCAGTGTCCATCAATCACTCAGTGTCCATCAATTGCACAGTGTCCATCAATCGGTCAGAGTCCATCAATCACACAGAGTCCATCAATTATTCAGCGTCCATCAATCGCTAAGTGTCCATCAATCGCTCAGTATCCAGCAATCAGTCAGAGTCCATCAATCAGTCAGAGTCCATCAATCGCTGTGTTTCCTCAATCATTCAGTGTCCATCAATCGCTCAGTGCCCGTCAATCAGTCAGCGTCCATCAATCGCTCAATGTCCGTCAATCGCTCAGTGTCCGTCAATCGCTCACTGTCCAACAATCGCTCAGTGTCCGTCAATCGCTCAGTATCCATCAATTAGTCAGTATCCATCAATCGCTCACTGTCCATCGATCGGACAGTATCCAGAAATCGGTCAGAGTCCATCAATCGGTCAGTGTCCATCGAACGTTCATTGTCCATCAATCGGTCAGAGTCCATCAATCGCTCAGGGTACATCAATCGCTCAGAGTCCATCAATCACACAGAGTCCATCAATTATTCAGCGTCCATCAATCGCTCAGTGTCCATCAATCGCTCAGTATCCAGCAATCAGTCAGAGTCCATCAATCAGTCAGAGTCCATCAATTTCTCAGTGTCCGTCAATCGCTCAGTGTCCATCAATCGCTCAATGTCCATCAATCAGTCAGTGTCCATCAATCGCTCAGTGTCCATCAATCGCTCAGTATCCATCAATTAGTCAGTATCCATCAATCGCTCACTCTCCATCGATCAGTCAGTGTCCATTGATCGGACAGTGTCCAGAAATCAGTCAGAGTCCATCAATCGATCAGAGTCTACCAATTGCTCAGTGTCCATCAATCGCTCAATGTCCATCAATCAGTCAGTGTCCATCAATCACTCAGTGTCCATCAATCAGTCAGAGCCCATCGATCGCTCAGTGTCCACCGATCATTCAGTGTCCATCAATCGGTCAGAGTCCATCAATCACTC